>NW_022280045.1:187518-210435 GCF_004355925.1 Anarrhichthys ocellatus | reverse complement strand
CACACACACACACACACACACACACACACACACACACACACACACACTTTTCTCTTTGCCTCAGTCTTTCTTTCTCCTTCTATTCAGTCCCTCTTTCACTGTAGCATACTTCCCACATTGATGCCATGGTTAGGCTCTAATTATTACTGGTTTTATATGTGTTGTTTGGGTTTGTGGTTTAGTTTTGTATTTTTGTGTATGAACATGTTTAAATGCTTGTTCGTCTAAGACGGTAATAGATTTATTTAACATTTCTGCTTAAAAAATAGTGTTTTACTCAATAAGACAACACATTGCAGCAGTGAGTCTACCAACCCTCACTGCCAACACATGAATGCACAGCAGTATTTTACCGGTGTTTGTCTAGTGTAATCATGTTTCCTGTGAAAACAGAAAATATTTGCTATTTACAATGTATGCGTTGAGAGTTAAGAACAGTTTAAAACACAACTTCAGACATTTTATTCTGTAAGATTGGTTTACCTAGGCCCTGTTAAAGTCTACAAAATAAATGAAACAGAAGGTTCCTCTGTAGCCTCTGTATCTCTTTTTGATTTGAGCTCTGGAAACAGGATAAACTGTTTGCACTCCAGTATTAATGAGTTAGTCTAGCAGCAATCTAACAGCGCCATAAATGACATGATATAACCACAGTAACACTAAATCACACATAAAGTTGTCTGTAAATTGACAGAGTAGGTTTTTACTTTGATTTATGTGTTTTTACCTCTGATCCTCCACATCCCTCACTTTGACACGAAAGATGACACACTGCGAACTCTACACAATAGTTTTTTCTCAAAATATATTTATTGATATGGGGTGGCCGTGGCTCATAGAGAGGGCAACTGTAAGGTCGGAAGTTCGATCCTTAGCTGCTACGAGTCCTGTGCGCTTCTCAGCAGCCCACTCATCCAATACGCTAGCGATGGGTTAAATGCAGAAGTTACATTTCATGTATATGTACCTAATGTATTACGACTACAATACATTTCATTCATATTTTATTTTTTTCCCATAATTTATAAATTTTTCTGAAAGTAATGACTTTATTCTCAAATTTAGTTTTAGTTTTTTGTTTTGTTGTTGCTCGTATTTAGTCCTTTTTACATAAAGCCTCTGCCTCATACATTGTCTACAAAATGGTTTAACTAAGCTGTGTACTATCACTATACCACAGAAGTACACGCAGAACTAATACTGAAAATACTGTACCTGTGAAGAAAGTGACCCCATCTTGATTCCCTACTGTTCAGTAAAGGACTGAGGAGAGAGAGAGAGAGAGAGAGAGAGAGAGAGAGAGAGAGAGAGAGAGCTCAGTCTACAACATCATTGCAAGGACTTTTACATGGGCTGTTGAGGTTGACCAGCGTTGTCAATCATTAATCAGTTACTGTGCTTATCATTGTATCCATCACCTTAACGTATTGTAGACCAATCCATTGTGGTCTCTTGCAACTGGTCTGAGGTCAGTTTGTTTTGTGAAACCAACCAATACAACACTGGGTTAGGGTCTTTTCTATTCTATTCTATTCTATTCCAGTTGGCTATAAATACACTGGAGTGTTTTGTTGTTAATCAGCCACTTGAAGTTGTCAGCTGTCCCGCTGGAAAGTGAATGCAGTGAGTCAGCACCCTTGTCAGTATATTTTTGACTTCCTTTATCTCCTGTCAGTTCACTCTGCAGGCTTACCCTACCTGTCTGTCTGTATTTCTGTGTGTCTATCGGGGGATGAGTCATCAGACTCATCTCCATTTCCCTCCCCTGTCAGTCCTCAGTGGTGGCAACACACACACACACACACACACACACAAATATATCCGACACAAATCGCATAGTTTGCTCTTTGGTTTCAAATCGTTCTATTCCCCAAAAACCCTGACTCACAGAAAAATCCTTTCAGACCGATATAACAGTGATCATCATCCTCACGTTACAGCGCCTCGCCCTGCTTTCCAAATGCATAATTCATAGATAGTTTATTCATTTAGCGGGTTTAATTGTTGATTTGCCTGCATCTCGTATTGTGGTGTAAATGTTTTGGCTGCGGGTGACACGATGGCACAAAGACACACACACACACACACACTCACACACGTAAACAAGTGGGGATGCGAGATAGCCCACCTGGCTGGTTGGGAACAAAGAGTGGATTGACAGTTTGTCAGTACTTTGTCCCAGTCCACTGAGTCGCCAAATGAAACATTAGGCTCTCGTGGGGGATTTCAGAGTCACACACATGCATATACACACTCGCATATACGCACATTTTTGTGAGAGGAAATATGTCAGGAAATATCTTTCTCACACGTGTTTAATTTATTCAGTTCTTTTCTCTCCGTTTGAAAAGCTCCTCTTCTCCTTGACAGTGTTTTTCCCTCTTGGTTCTGACTTGTTAAGATTAGAGCCATCTGCAGGACTAAAGGGTAAAGGGACAAGGTTGCAGTTAAACAAGAAAGCTGGCTTATTTATGGGAAGCACAAAAGTGCAGAAAAAAAAACAAGGACAAAAGAAAAAACAAGTTGGATCAGCAATTTGCTTCAAGTGCTCTGAAGTGAAAAACTTCAAGATTCTTGTGATGTTATGTGATCTGCCTTATTCTTTGTTTCATAAAGCAGTATTTTAAAAATAATACCGTATCATTTTCTTTTTTTAAGCAAATATGATGTTATGATGATGTGTTTTTGCAAAGCTTGGGTAGTAACATTGGAGAAACACGCAAGAGTAAGCTAGATTTTTTTTTTTACATGTATCCAACCAAAAATCCCGGCCCAGCAGCACTAGCTTCAAAAGTTGCTAAATTCAGTGAGAAAGTTGCCAACACTGACTCTTCAGGCCTCCCTCCAAAGCCACTCCCCCCAAATTTACATTATGAACACAAACAACAAACATGGCTATTGTTATTTCTCACAGCTGTCAAGCTAGCAGCTTGTGGAAGACTCCGGTGACGGGCAGTGAGTGTACAGGCAGAACACGCGCAGGTAAAAGGATTGATTCCTGTGACAGCCACAGATACGGAGCATTTGATTTATGGATTGCTGTAGGGATGTAAAGAGAATTTCAACAAATATAACAAAAAAAGTTTCTTAAATACATACCCACCCTAGCTTTAATATTCATTAATTAGACTAGTCCAATACAACAGCATGCCCTCAAAAGTCAAACCAAAAGTCATGATATCTGTAATTATCTTTTGATTAATACGATTATGGATGATATTTATGGGGTTTCTCTCTACAGATATCTACAATTCCGTTGCAGATATTTGAATTATGACCAGTTGTAATTACAGTTTTAGATATCAACAATATAATTCTGACTAGTCATAATTCCAGTTCAAGATATCTTTAATTCTCCTCAGTTCAAGATATTTACATCGCCTTTGTTAGAAATCTTACATTAAGTTTTGACTAGTGGAATGATGTCGTAGATATCATGAATGGTGTTATGATTAGTCAAAATGATGTAGTACATACAGTATCTCAGACTGGGGTTAGGAATAGTCATGATTTAATTGACGATATCTGTTATCAAGTTATAGATATCTGGAAATGAATATCGATAAGAGATAACTGATTAAGAGATAACTTTAACTTTAATTTCTCCCTCGTCAAAATGTAATTACAGATATCTTCAATTAGAGTTTTGACTGGGCGAAATTACGCTTCAGATATATGTGATGATGTCAGAAGAAACGGGGGGAAAGAGTGGCTTGCTTTTCAAGCATACTTGCACTGCAAACGTTTGTCATAAAGGTCCTCAAGTGCGAGACAATAAATATACAATATGCTGTAAATGACTACAGCTCTAGTGAAAGACACTCGCTCGCCACACATTCCTTGATGTTCAGCTCTTTCTATTTCATGGCATTTACTAACTGTCTCATCCACAACAGCAATCGCTGCTTGGGCCAACATCCAATGGGAAGCCTCGCATGAGCAACTTCATGCACAAGAATACGGACTATTGTTTCGGATAGTCGAAACTGAATTACAGATATCTCTGTCATTTTGACGAGTCAGGATGACGTCATAAATATCTCGACTATAAATTCAGAGTAGTCACAATGTAATTACGAGTTGTCAAGATGCTGTTGTTGATATCGCCAATGCTAATTCCGGATAGCTTAGCTATGAAATTGTAAAACATCTTGCCATATCCTCACAGCAGCCTGAGGAAAAAAACTAGATTAGCAAGTGTACTGGTGTTCAAAGCACACGGCGTAACTCAGAAATGAAGGTTCACTGAATTACTGAAAGACAACATGCTAATACCTGAGCAAGACATTTTGAAAACACGTATTTCCCCCTCCATCTGGCAAAATCCAGACGAAAGAGGCTCTAAATTGATAAAAAATGTCATACTATCAAGATAGCAGAAGGCTGCAACCTCTAATTCTGCCGAGTGAGGCCGAAGCGGAAGTTTCTTAAAACTTGCATTCTCTCTACTGACCATCAGGGGGCGACTCCTCCGGTTGGAAAAAGAAGTCGGATGTTATAGAAGTCTATGAGGAAATGACTACTTCTCACTTGATTTATTACCTCAGTAAACATTGTAAACATGAGTTTATGGTTTCAATCGCTAGTTTCAAGTCTTCTTCAATACACCATGATGTTCATTTAGTAAACTATGATCCATTTAGAGTGATGCTGCCGCTACTAGAGCCGTATCCGGCGTCACTACGTCACTCCGCATTCCAAATATGGTAACTTCCACTCATTGGTTGCAAAAGAAAACAAGATGGCGACGGCGAAATCACCGAATTCGTGGTTTCATAACGGCAGTCCACAAACCAATGGGTGACGTCACGATGACCACGTCCACTTCTTATATGCAGTCTATGTTTAGCGGTAGGGAGGGCTTTGTGGACTTTCTTTATGCCCAACTCCATATATATGATATACATATAATGTAATTGGAGGAATTTGTTATTTATTTTTGGAGGACCAATTTAACCATCTGCCATTTGTTGCTAAAGATTAGCAACAAATATTTTTGCCCTACTTCTTTTAATTCACTCAAGGGGCATGAAAACCACTAGCACACATACAGAAGTCATTTCTTCTTTTGTCCCAAGTTCACAGATGGCTCAGTAGTATTTGCTCATCCTGCTGCGATGTTGTCGCACAGTGATTGGGACCGGGAGCACCATATTCCTCCTGTGTTCTCTACTCTCTGGAACGAGAGACACACACACACACAGCGAGAGGGAGATGCTGAGTGAAAAGTAGTACAGCTCCAGGCTAGAGTTAGTAAATGAATGAACCATTATAGTACAGCTTTCTGGGGCAGAACGTGCGCGAGAAGACGAGACAGTGTTTTCATTTAATTGAGTTTCACTGCGACTTTAGTCAAATTCTTTTAGAGTGTTGGCCTGCTTTAGAATTTAGTCCTGTTTTATCCCAGAACAACAACACATCGCGCAACACGTCAACTGCTCGGTTTATCTCGGTGCAATGTGCCACAGAATCCATGTGGAATGTGCAAATTTGTTTCCTTTCTGTGCCAGCGTGCGTGCCCCCCGAGGCGTCGCGGCCTGAGGCCTTCGGGTTGAGTTTAATCTGCTGTGATTTGCCACTTTCTCTCCAGGGCCGCGACTATTCTCGGCCCCAGCTCTCTCATTGTGTGTGTGTGTGTGTGTGTGTGTGTGTGTGTGTGTGTGTGTGTTCTCTTTGTTTTTTTGTATTTTCTCACCTGTTCATGGCTCCTGTCATCTCAACATGTTTGTGCATTGTGGTTCTGTTTTCCTGTTCTGGTGTTCTGAAGCTTACTTGTTGTTTTTGTTATTGTGTTCCTTCATTGATTTAAGTGTTTAAGGGATAGTTCAGATTGTTTTATGTGGGGTTGTATGAGGTACTGATAGTGTACACTAGTTTGGAGAAACAGACAGGAGCAAAGTAATGCACTGCTGTGGACGAGGGGTAGCGGCAAAATGTATTTTAATAAATACATCAGTTTAAAGCTGGGTTCGTCAAAATTGGAGAAACTAGCAAGAGTAAGCTGGATTTTGTGGGTATTTGACCGAAAGTCTTTTTCAATATCAGTAGATGGCAGCGCTAGCTCCAAAAGAAGCTAAATCTAGCGTCAAGTCGGCAACCCTGACTGACAGCCCGTTAGCACTGTTAGCACTCACAACTGTCAATCTAGCAGCTTGATTGAGTGCAGGGGCAGAGTAGCCCGTCCAATTATTTCATGATTAACTTCGGCCCAACAGGCTGATTAAAGTCCTGTGACAGCCACTGATATCAGATCATTTCATTTATTTGTCGCTGTCGGGATGTAAAGAGACAAATACAACAAAGAAAGGTTTCTAAAGAGACATTACCGACCCTAGCTGTGCGACTTTGGTGAAATCGAGCTAACCCTTTAAAACAGAAAACAGAAAAATAACACAAAAAAACGAACCGATCGAGGCCGCTGTAGAGCAGCAACTCCTGTGTTCTGCGAGGTCAAATAGCGGCTTCTGTCCCCCGTCAGAAAGGGCTGTCTGACTGCAAGGTAAAGTGGTGAAAATATTCTAATTACAGCATACACTTAAAGTAATATACATTTTTTCAAGTGGGCTTTTCTTTTAGTTGACTAAAAAATGTTTTGCTGCTGTCTCCGCACAGCAGTTCATTACTTTGTTCCCTGTTTCCTCCAAACTTGGGGAATATGACTATAGATAGGTACCTAGCACAACCCCACATAAAGAAATCTGGACTATCCCTTTAACTGTCCATTCTATCATAAGTAGAAAGTACAACTTGTGTGTATCTGTGTCTGTTGTTAAATGTGTGTGCCCCCACTTTGACCTCCCACTTTGAGAAAAATGTAGTAGAAGACGGGAGAGAATGAGTGAAAAGAGTGAGAGAGCATTTCTATGGTAGAGTGCTGCCAAATATGCCACTTTGGCCTTCGAGTAATGTTTACTCCTCCTCGGCCACCGATGTGCCGGTAGCAGCACCTTGTGCTGTTATGCTTAACAATGGACCTGAAAAGCTCTTTCGCAAGCTCATTTCACCATTTCAGTAAACGCACTTTTCAAGAAAAAGGATGGAGAAATATTGAAGTACTCAAGGTTGAACCGATTCGATTTTGGAGGTCAAAGGTCACTGTGACTTCACATTACCATTACCATGGCCATTACCAATAATTCATATGCTAATTATTTTGACGATTTCATGCAAATGTCGAATAGAATAAAATGATGAAGTGATGAAATTTTGGACCAACATTTTGGATGCAAACTGCAACATGGTTGGCGGAGGCAAGGCGGTCTACAGACTATTGCTTTCACGTCCTCTTTTTTATGAAGGCCTCAGTGGAACGCTGACTCTCTACTTTCTAATTTTCCGATGGTTATACTATTTATGTCGTTTCTACTAGCTTTAGGCTTTTTATCGTGAGATTTTTTTTCTGTATGAAATCAAACGGTGCAAACAGTATTTAAGTAATTTACTTGAACAACACAAAACAATACAAAACAAAAACAATGCAAACATTCTCTATTACAGGTAACTGTCTTGGATGCTAAATCTAATGTAAAAGTACTGAGTAAAAACAACCAAATGTACTGAAAGTATCAAAAGTACTCATTGTGCAAAATGGCAGTGTATTTTACATTTTTTTTATTTAGATAGTTGAATGTATATCAACATACTGTATTCATAAGCTGTATGTTTTCATGCAAAATATCCATCTGTAAAGTACATATAGCTAAAAAGTATAAAATCTTCCCCTGGAATATAATCCCCGTACATCCTATGAAAGGACAAACACATGAATAAAGAGGTCAAATCTCTTGTTGAACTCTCACCCCTCAACCTCAATTAGCATGTTTATCAGTTTACCCTTTCAATTCACCAAATGATTACATAGCCAGTTGAATCTGTCTGATAAGTGAAGCCATCTGGTTTACTAGTTATCAAAGAAGCTTCATGTCTGCTGGTGTCCCTCTTTCTAATTACAATGTAAAAAAAAGAAGACGAAAAACACACATTTGACAGCTCGCTCTGCCGTGACGTTGGATGTCTTATCGGCCAATTAACCCACAACAACAACAAGGTTATGTCATCTCCGATCACATTCATTGAAGCGCGTGCCACTGTACGTGCGTAACAACATCATGCATGTTAATGTTGCGGCTGTGCACTTGTGTGTTTGTGTAGGAATCTTTTTCCCCCCCGGAGCAAAGCGGGACACTGAGACAAGAGAGTTTAAAGGAAGAAAATTGTTAAAGAGAGGGAAGATTTCAAAGAGAGAGAGAGAGAGAGAGAGAGAGAGAGAGAGAGAGAGAGAGAGAGAGAGAGAGAGAGAAAAAAAAGAACCTTTGAAATAATTGGCTCTTCCTTCTCCCTTCAATTCCCCCATTTTTTTCAAACGCTGGCTTTTTCCCATTGGCCCATTATGAAACTCAGAGACAAAAGCTTTCTAATCCTGGCTTCTCTGCACTGCCTTTGATGGCTGGGTGTGAATGCAAGTCAATAAGTGCATACGTGCGTATGTTTTGACTGCTACAAGTGTGCTGAATTGTGCGCTTGTGTGTGTGTGTGTGTGTGTGCTCTAAACTGCAGACTGAGTTGTCCTACGGTACTCAGAGTGTGTGTGTTTGTGTGCTCTAAACTGTACAGTTGTCCTATGGCACTCGTGTGTGTGTGTGTGTGTGTGTGTGTGTGTGTGTGTGTGTGTGTGTGTTTTTATCTGTGCCATTCCGAGATTGTTTGTGCGTGCATGTTTTTATGTTAGATTAGACTGAACTGAAATGATCTCCGCTGGGACTCGGGGCTGTTGCTCCATCAATACTACGATACATCATAGAGAAATGGGTTCCACACAAGAGCAGAGCCAGCAGGGCTTCTACACGCAGACCAAAGAACTTCTCACAAATGTCTGAAAACAAATCTAATCAAAATGTGGATTTAAAAGTAGAAACCGAATGTGTGAAAAGTAGCAGAGCATAGTAAACACAAATGTACAGCAAAATTAATATCCAGAAGGTACAAACTCCTTCTTTCTGTCAAATGTTGAACCTCAGTTCCAGTTGGTCCCGAGACACCATCGCTGTCAAGGAAACGTGATATCCCGTTGCCGCTGGGGACAGATAATCTACATCGATAAGCTCCACCTCCCTCTTCTCCCTCCTTCTCTCTTTCTGATCCCTCACTGTGACTTAGTTCTCTCACATCGCATCTTTCACACGTTAATCATCCGGGTTTCGTCCCTCACAGACACGGGTAGGGTTAGCGAGCTTAGTGTCTGTCTGTGTGTGTGTGTGTGTGTGTGTGTGTGTGTGTGTGTGTGTGTGTGTGCGCGTGTGTGCCTGGAGCATGCCTTTAGGCAAAAGCACTGCTAGACCCTGCCTACAAAACCAAAGCAGCTGAGGCAGTTAGAAGAAAGGCTTCATCCCAGCAGGAGGATGCTCTTACAGTGCACCCGAGACGCTGCTGTTGTTGAACACCTTCCTATGACGATGCATACAAATCGTCTCCTAAATGTTCTCCATCAGGCGCATAAACCATGTGTCACTGGTTGCAGGCCGGTAACCAGGCATCAGCTTTTAGTTGCTGAAACTGAAATTATGGTTGCCATTTTTAGTCGCCTTATATTTTGAGTATAGTTAAAGATTCTTATGCGTCATCTTAGTAATGTAACATGAAATAATAAAAGCTTTGTTGCAGTAACTGAACAAAATTCTTTGTAGTCTGCGATTTATCTGATACTTTACAGACTTCCTCATCAGTCGACGTGTCCACCCTCAGTTCCTGCCCCTGAGGGCAAACAAAGGACGAGAATTGGTTGCCGATTTTTCAAAATGGCTGCCAATGGCAGCTTAACTTCTGGCAACTCAAAAGAAATTGAAGAAGTGGACTGGGCACATTTCTGTCTCAAGTTTCTTGATTGTTAATTAAGATAAATGTGGGTGCTTCAGCAGCACAAGGACAGAAATAAGTACAGATAAATAGAGAAAGGTAAAAAATATATATCAATAATTAGAAGTATCTAAAAACACCTAAATAGTATACAGTGCGAAATGAAATAAAAACCCTCAACTCCCTGATGGACTCGCCTCTTTCGTCGAGTCGTGACATTTACACTGCAAAGGCATAGGGGCTTGTGGGAAATGGTGTTGGTTAAAAGTAGAAACTACGAACAGAGAGGTCGGGACAGAAATATGAAGTAAACATTGACATTATATCTCTTTTTCCTTCTTATCCAAACATACAAAGCGATGATCACAACATAATGTTGAGAAAGACTGTTGCAAGGCTGTGTAAGTAGTCATTGGAGTAAGTTTACTTCTAGAACAAAAACCCTAAAGTTTCAGTTTCATTTCAGCTCTCCGTTTCTTTCTGGTACGGCTTTTCATGACACTTCACAACCTCGGTAAGAGCATTAGTGAGGTCGAGGTAGAGTGACAGAGCCTGGCTCGCAGTCGGCGTTCCAGTTCATCCCAAAGGTTTTAGATGACATTTAGCTCAGGACTTTGAGCAGGACAGTCAAGTACCTCCACACAAGAACTGGGAATACCATTTCTCTATGCAGCGGGCTTTGTACACTGGGGTGTTGTTGAAACAGGAAAGAGCCAAACACACACTGTTGGAAAGACACTGTTGTCTAAAACGTCAATGCATGCTGTTGCGTTAAGATTGCCCTTCATTTTCAAAACATGGAAAACAGCCCCAAAACTGAAGTACACAATACAGTATAAGTACATATAGGAAAAATACTTGTCTTATGAGGAAAGGTTTTCATTTTTTTTTCAAGAAATGACACTAATTGGCATTGAAGCAGACTATTTTCTTCCTTGTTTTATGTACCAATACAAATGTATTTGTAGCATCCTAACTATTAAACCCTAACCCTACTGGCAGACAGTGAATACATACATTTAAATCTGTGTATTTCATGCGCCTAACTTAGCTTTTTTGTTCTATTTTTGATTTATCTCAAACCTTGGTTTCTGTCTCTTTCTTTTTCCCTGGTGAGCATTTTAAATCATGGCGACAGCAGGGAGACGAGCTGGCCTAGTAACGAGTTCAGCTACACACACACGCGCTCACATACACACAAATCTACCACTGCACACATCACAACACACTGCATTTTTTCTCTGTGTGTCTCCGTAGGGAGTTCGGCTGGAGGGATCCAGAGCTGCCGGAGGTGATCCAGATGTTGCAGCATCAGTTCCCATCGGTCCAGTCCAACGCCGCGGCCTACCTCCAGCACCTCTGCTTTGGAGACAACAAGATTAAATCTGAGGTATTGATCTTTGAGGAGAAACCACACCATTACATTTTACATTACTTTACAGTCACGCACCAAGAAAGAGGCACTCACAGACAGAGGATTGAATTCCCAAACTCTGCTTGGCCCTAATTCACCGCATGCATAGGTTCGGCTCTTATTCTGAGTTGGTGACTTCCAGTAAAAAATCAAAACACATACTTTCCAGCTATTTCCTGTAGGGCGCAGATGGGAATGCAGATGCTCCAGTGTTTGATTTTTCTGCCGGAGTTTTGAAAAGTTCAGCTGAACATTGTTTCTGGCTGCTGTTGAGTTTTTCAAGTGGATTTTTCAGTGCTTGGAGTACCACAGGCAAGAACGCAGGGGGACAAGGGTGCTCAACTAAGAGTGAGTGGGTGTGCTCGCCTTAAAGTATTTTTGATGGTCATGCAACAGACCAATGGAGGAATAATGCAACAATTCCACAGTGCTTTCTGCTGCTGGGTCTGCATGCAATAGAAATCCAGCGATGTACAGCAGATATTTTATATAACAGAAATGCTAGAAATATACACATTGACAAAAACTTTGTTTCACCAATTCAGCATTTGTCAGAGGGAGAGACCATATACAAGAAGTGGAAGCAGTCACCGTGATTTTACCCACTGGATTAAGGACTATTGTTTTGATGCCTCAAGTTCGGCAGTTTTGCTGTCGCCATCTTGGTTTTTGGCCATAGACATCTTGTTTTTTTGCAGCCAGAAGTCACACGAGAGGGTGGAGTTAAGTACAACGAACACTGAATAAGACATTTTAAGGCGAGCAAATTGTTACAATTATCTTTCATGAACCGAAAAGATACTGTGAGAGGGTTAAAGTTGTAAGACAAAAACAAAGACAACTCCCAGACCGGACAACTCCGTAGTAACTACCTGTCAATCAAAAGGTAGCCACGCCCCAAAGCATACTCATAAATTACTAAAAGAACACCATGCTGTATTGAAGACTTGAAATGATTGAGACCATAAACTCATGTTTACTGAGGTAATACATCAAGTGAGAAGTAGAGTCATTTTCTCATATGACATCAGACTTCTTTTTGAAACCAGAGGAGTCGCCCCCTGATGGCCATTAGAGAGAATGCAAGTTTAAGGCACTTCCACATTGGCTTCACTTTACAGAACCTGAGAGACCAAGAAGGCCTAACACTCTCAAACATCTTCGTTCATGTAGGCCAAGCAACACATGAATAGCTTGACACATTGTCAATGACCAGACACTTACGAGGCAGGTTGTAAATACAGCCATTTTTCAACGTGCTTAAGCCTAAGTAGTGAAAAATTGGTCATGTCTTTATTGAAAGGAAACTCTGTCCCACGCGTGCAGCTGCTCCACCAAGGTCCACATTAGACGGCATTACCTCCTCATTACGCACACCCAACTCCGAGCACAGCCTCGTTCCTGCAGTCTATCCCTCCGTCCTCTAGAGCCGCCGTCACTCACTGTCTCTGTTCCGTCCGTCTCTTCAATGTCAACTCAATTCAGCTCAATTCCACTTCATTAATCCCCATGGAGACGATGGATTTGAGGGCAAACAAAGTTCTTCAAATAGCAATCAGCCAACAGGCATTGGAGATAGAGAGAGACAGATGAGAAGGATGACTGATGTTGAAATTGTGTTGAAGAATGGCGTGTAGTATTTAGAGCGGTGGCTGCCAAACTCACAACCCACAGGCCAGATTGTTTTTCGCCCTTGAGAGAGATGCCCAAATGGTGAAATAATAGACGGGGTGCTGAGGGACGTGTATATGGCTGTTCAGTCTCCTAGCACCGGATGCACCGTACAGATGTGCTACTGTGTGCTCGACCTGTTCTGTTAGTTGTTATGTCCCTGCTTCTGTGTCACTAAGGACAATCATTTTGCAATTAATAGTTTTAATAAGTTTCTGTTTTTTAACAACTCATCGCTCAATGACTCGAGGGAAATGAAGAAGATGTTAGCATCCAGCAACAAAAAAGGGAACTGCAGTCAACAAGCCATAGTTTGCCCACATGCTCGACTCAGTTCGCAGAGCCATGAAGCCCCGCCACCGCTGCTACAAAGAGCGCTATTGCTTGTTCAATCAAAATGTATTCATATTTAACTCGTAGCATGTCCAAATTGCACCGACTTCGACACTGCATATCCTTGGGTCCCCAGCAATACACGGCCAAGTGTCAAGTTTATCGAGATATGCTAAAAACCAGGTGGCAAACTTTGGTTCTGCCGAGTGAAGACAATGCGGAAGTGTCTTAAAACTTACATTCTCTCAAATGGCCATCAGGGGGCGACTCCTCTGGTTGCAAAAAGAAGTGCGATTGCATGGAATCTATGAGAAAATGACTTCTCACTCAGTAAACATTGTAAACATGAGTTTATGGTCTCAATCACTAGTTTCAAGTCTTCTTCAATACAGCATGATGTTCATTTAGTAAATTATGGTCCATTTAGAGTCAAATGGACCATAAAGCGGAGTATGCTTTAGGGCGGGCTCACTGTGATTGGCAGGTCTCACTGGTTGCAATAAGTCAAGATGGCGAAGGCCAAATTGCCGAACTCGAGGCTTCATAACGGCAGTCCACAAACCAATGGGTGACGTCACAATGATTGCGTCCACTTCTTATATACAGTCTATGCTAAAAACACATACAGACACACACACACATACAGAGAGAGATTCCTTGCTTTATAGTTGGATTGCAGAGTGTTTCTTTTCTTTGACAAAACCCAGTCATTACAGGGTCTGTTACTTGAGGATCCAACATCTAGATTCTGAGTAATCCCTTTTTTTTGTTTGATATTGTCCTCCAAAGTGAATCAGCTGTTCCAGGCTTCATGCCGACGTACCGTTATCTGAAGCACGAAAGACACAATGTACAAGCACGACTGCCTTTCTTCACTAACGTGTCCCTTGTTTTTACAGAAAGCAGGCAGAGTCTGCCCTACATTTTCTCTTTGTCTAGACAGAGGAAAGCGGCGAGGGCTGCAGACACTTAGCATGGGACAGATGGAAGAGTGGCTGTTATTTGAATGTATCTTGCATCAGTGCCACAGTGCCTGTCACCCTATTGAAAAAGTGAAAAAATAAGGTTTACATGATAGCAGTTTCTCCAAACACAGCATCAGAAGTGGGAAATAATATTCTATAGTTGACATGAACAAGCCCTGATATTGTTTAGATACTTATATTGATTATTTTGTTGGCAGGAAATTGGTCCAAACGCACAGAATTTGTGTTTCCCGTGGCGGTCCCCTTAACTACATCCTCCCTCCTCTGTCTGTCAGATCCGGCGGCAGGGTGGCATCCAGCTGCTGGTGGACTTGCTGGACCACCGGATGAACGACGTGCACCGCAGCGCCTGCGGAGCCCTGAGGAACCTGGTGTACGGCAAAGCCAACGACGACAACAAGATCGCCCTGAAGAACTGCGGCGGCATCCCGGCTCTGGTGCGACTGCTCCGGAAGACCACAGACGTGGAGATCCGGGAGCTGCTCACAGGTAAAACTACCATGCAGCTGGTCATGCTAAAAGCTCGACCTAGAGGTCACATTTTCAGGTGCAGAAGTTTCTTCCTATTACTTCTCGTTCTAAAATGGCAGCTTACAGCTCAGCCTGTTGGCAAAAATGTCTTTTATAACGAGTGAATGAAAAATGCAAAATCTATGAAGGGAAATAACTCCATACACTCCCATATAACCAGGGCTGTGTTGAGACTATGGTCTACAGTTTGAATCTTTACTATTTTCAAATATTTAAAATTGATTGAAGCCGTGGTAACATTGTCAATGAGGCCAAATGTCTATAATGCATTGAAAACAAACATATAATGCATTATAATCTGCTTGTGTGCACTGTATAATTATAGTTAAAGTACTGATAAATATTCATCATGCTTTATGACAATAATCATAACACATTATAAAGCATTATATTTGCTTCATAATTGCTCGTCTCTCACTGACTTTTTCTTTATGCAATAGATTTCCCCCATAGTTGTAGTACATAATAATCTTTAAATAATGCATTACTTTAAGAAGAATGATTAATGTCAAAGCATACTGTTAGAAGTGTGAACGAATAAAACCAGAAAAGAAGAAAAGTTCATGTTATATTACAATATTTGCAGCTTCGTGTTTGAAATCAATTATTTTGAGTAAAGTAATCCACGAATATAATCAACTTGCATTTATATTCGGGCACATACATGCAGACACATTATTATATATAATGTGCCTCTCATGTACAACCACACACACTGCGAGGATGTGGAGAAGGAGAAACATTCACTGAGTATCCGACTATACGACACATAAAACACACTGTACTCTGTACTACACGTGAGCACAAATATAGACACACACACACACACACAGGAGAGAATTGTTTGCCACCTGCCTGCTTCCCAGCACTCATCAAGTACTGTTGACTTGTCAAAATAAGATTCTGTGGAAAGGGCTGCACTGCACTATCAACAGCAGGTTTGTATTCTCCCTCAGTAAACACAAATATCATCCACGTTGTAAAAAGTGTAGTCAGGATTGACTATTTTGAGTTTCTAAACCCACAAGGCCTCTCGCCATCAAAAGGATCACCAGCAGTGCCTCTACCAGTGTTTGTTTGTTTTTTTACACTTTTTACTTTATGTGTCTTCACAATCCCTTTGGCATTCACACGGACGTCCAAAAGGACTTTCTCCTCTGCAGGGGGATGGAGAGACGACAGGGCTAAAAGAGGAATACTACTCCAATTTCAAACTGATCTACATCAAGGATCCTCGGGGGGGTTCATTCCAATCCTGGAGTCAAATGAGAAAAAATGGATTTCTCTTAGCATCGCCCACACTCATGAAAACATCTCTGCTGTAGGGCCTGTCAGAAGCACAGTATTTCAAGGCTTGTCAGAAAGCAGGATTTGAGTTGTTTCTGCTTTCTAGGACTGTTTAATGTTTAAACATTGTAAACAGTGTGTTTTAGGCTGATATTAGGAAGAAGTGAAGGCTAGAGCCCTTATGTATTAGACTGTGATCAGTAGAAGGACATCATGATTGTTGGGCCAATTAAGGATTTGGCACCAGGATTGATCCGACCAACTTGGACCAAGTGTGTTACATTGTGGGCCAGTTGGTGCAGACGACCGGTAGTTAAAAATCTATTTTTAACGTTCAAACTGTGGAAAGAGAAAAGATCTTCAACAACAGATGGAGTTCATTGATGGATCCGTTGACGTGAAAGCGGAGTACTAACCCTCTACTGAGAATGCATTATTTAACAAGACCAGAGTTTTCGCTTTCACGATTAACATTTGTAGGTATATTAATCGAAACCATGGTCTTTTCCTTACCTTTACCAAGTCTTTTGGTCGTCTATCATACTATGACCAACGTTTACGTGCCATAACCACAATCTTTCCCTGGCATGGCAGTGTTGCAATGCGCAGATACTTTGGAGTCCGAGGTTTATAAAAACGCTAGCATCGAAAACGAAAATAGAAAACGTAATTTATCTCATACTGTGTTTTTGTTGTTGTTTTTTTGCCGCTCTTGTCCGGCAATAGGGTTGGTTTCCGACATCCAAGTTGTAACTTCAATTTTAGAACACGGCATTTCCTGAAAAAGCGAACAAATTTAGACGTGTATTGGGAGCCAAAGTCCATCGATCGAGGAATTGGAAATATACACTCGCGAGATGTAAACATGTGAATCCGTCCTTATCGTTACCTTCCATCCCACATGATGTGAAGGCAGGCTCAGCCTACCGAGTGTCCAACTCTGCTCTTACAATCATATTTATGTACCGTCTTTGCAAACTGTCCCCGTGTCCCACAAAGGCCCTTGAGCCTTCATCCACTCTCCTAATTATTTACAGCAGTACTTCTCATCGGGGTCACATGAGATTTCTGGTGAGGAACAAACATTTTAAGCATCATTCGTGGTAATGAGAGACATCCATGAATACTGACGCGCACCCAAAGCGAGCGCATGCAGGGAACCCTCACCAGGGAAGTGAAATCGAGATATACCAACACATGCGCCACACATATACTGTATGTTTATATGACTATAGTGAGTATATAAAAAGGGTTTAGGCTTAGCAGAGATGGAAATAAAAGATTGTTTTTGGTACGCTGCCAGAGTCTTAAAGAAGATTACCATATAAATTAGAGCAGAAATTCAAAGCACGTGGCACAGAAATCCCTCCTGTCACAAATTAATCAGTTGAACGGCCGACCGGACGCAGACACACTCTCTCCTCTCTCTCTCTCTCTCTCTCTCTCTCTCTCTCTCTCTCTCTCTCTCTCAAAGACCCAGAGGAAATAACTATCTCTCCCCCTGTTTCTTAAACTCTCTCGCGTAATTGGTCTCCCATTCTCCTCCTGTCCTCTTTGCCTTCCTCTGTCTCTTTTTCCACTCTTTCTCTATAAATCGCCTAACCTCCCTGCCTCTCTCCCTGCCTCTCTCCCTGCCTCTCTCCCTGCCTCTCTCTCTCTCTCTCTCTCTGAGCATTTTGAGTCAGGATCACAGTGGGAAGTCAAGCTGCCTGCCTTGCTAGCTACAGATTCAGCTACCCACACAAATGCGAAGTTTGTTTGATGGCACAAAAAGTAAAAAAAAAAAAAAAGGTTGTTGCGCTCTCTTTCTTTTTCTCTCCTTTTGGTTTAATAATTTCTCTCGCTCTCTCTCTTTTCCATGCCCGTTCAGAACTGAAGATGATTATCTTGAGGGAATAAAGCTGCTTTGAAAGGACAGATATTAGCTCTACCTGCAGATTCGATGCAGCTTACATCGGAGCGTAATGTGATTGCTTGGATGTATTCATGCGATTTTTAAGCGGGTATTTTCTGAGGCTGTCAAAGACAATTACTGCCTGTAAGTGTTTTTGTAGCTCACTTACAGCAAAAGTCTTCGTGTATCTCAGTTTTGATCTACAATTATTGATCCTGGCTTGAACTAGGAAGTGGTTTATGAAATATTGATTCATTTCTTTTAAATGCATTAAGAAACGGAAAGGAGTAATTATTGACAGAGGAAATGCCAACAGCGTGAAATCTTCCCTCTCTGACTCTCAGACTCTCAGAGCGCTGCGGTTCCTTGAACTTCTGTTTTCCCTCTTTTTAAAATGTTGCACATCATCAGTGGCTGTTGTTCCACTTGTCATCACAAAGCAACTTTTTCATCCAGTCACAGCAGAGCACATCATCGTAAGTGGCAGGTCTGGATTGCTCATGTTTGCTGTCAGCTCCCCTATAAGCAGATATAGACGTTGTCAGGCTCACACCGTGATGGGAACTCTCCGCAGTCTGGATGCGATCTGGTCGCCGTGCTGATCCAGCTTAGGCAAAGCAAAGAGGTGTAGAGCGGCGTCTCGGAAGAAGGAGGGAAACACAGGGGACTGCAATAATCAGAATGATGGATTATTTACAAAATGAAGACGGGTTAAGATCGGTGCCATCAAGTCATCGGAACATGTGTTATACTAGTTCCCTGCAACACATGCTGTATATAGTGCTCCATATAGTCCAAACATGAAGTATGTAAAAACTAATATTAGTCCACGTCTTTATAAAAATAATTTCTAATATAGAAATAAAAGAACTTGATGCTGGAGTACAGAAAGGGGGTCGGCACTAAAGTGTAGTTAAGTCACCTAAAAAAGAAAAATCTATATCAGTTAAGTGTACGCTATATTTAGAATATTTTCATTGCTTTACCTTGAAGTCAGACAGCCCATTTTCTGACGTGGGAACTGAAGCCGTTATATCCATCTATGCTCTGTTCAAAGCCACAAGACTCCTTTGACAAAAGCTGTTTGTTTTTTTTACCACAAAGGACACGAGTTTGAGTTATCGTGTGAAAATGTCTGTCTTTGTCAATGGAGTCTGTGGCTTTGAACAGAGCAATAGAACAGGTTTGCTATACCTTGTTGGAAAGGGCTGTCTGACGGCAAGGTAAGGTGGTGAAAATATTCAAAATATAGTGTACACTTAAACTGATATTGATTTATTTTATGTGTCGAGTTACGTTTTGCTGCTGCATCCACAGCAGTACATTGTTTAGCTCTCGTGCTGGTACTCCTGCCTGTTTCTCCAGACTGGGGCGATGCCGATACACTGACTATGAAGTACCACATACAACCCCACCTCAAAAGACCTGAACGATCCCTTTAAGTTATACTCTGCTTACTTTATTTTAAACTGGACTTTTAATGCAGTTCCTCAGTAAAAGGTTTTAATGCTCAACCCGTTTCATAATTGCAGGTAAATAATATTTTAATCTGTCAACACCAGATTGAAACGTGAGCAAAATGCAGGTATGGTATTAATACAGTAGTTTATCTTTTCTTTCTGCCCGCCTGCATCGGCAAAATACCTGCAACACTAAAGATGGAATAATATACAATACGATGAATAAATAAAGACATAACGCTGCAGTAGCAGGCTTGGTAGCTGAGTTTAATTCCAGCCTTGGGACCTTTGTTGCATCTCACACGCCTCTCTCTCCAACCCCCATTTTCAGTCAGCCTCAAATAATGGCCAAAATGCCAAATATATCTTAACAAAAGATCAAAAATACAGTACAGTAGCAGAGGTATAGAGCTTTACATCTTTGCTGGTTGACCTTGATGTGATCTACGGTATACTGCTTAGCTACACTGTTTTTAATGACAATGTCATTAAAGGACCCAAACTGAACAAACATGATTCCAAGGTATACGACCGAGGCTCATTAACACAAAGCCGAAGGCCTTTTGTGGCCCAAGTGATTAAGAGTGATCGATGCTCACCTCATTATGAAAACAAAGAGCAAAGCTTACGCCTAAGGTTTCTAGATTGAGGGCAATAAATGTGTGCAAAAATTGATGGCTACCAAATTAAGCCTTTTCCTCTCTGATGCCTGCATAAATACCGTGAGCGCTGGGATGTTATATTGTGTCAGTAGTTACAGTGTGCAAGTCTTCTTCATCTGAGAGACACATTCAGCTGACATCTCTTCTGCTTTGTTCTAAGAATTGATATGTCACTATGTTGATATTATGCTAATATATGGATGTCATGACGTAGGGGGAGAGCAGGGTCGGTTGGGACACAAAGTAACCTTCCGTTACTCACAGACTACTTGGAAAGAAGTTGATCCCTGAAGAGATACAGGTGTCCTAGAGAGCGACCCACAAGTGAATGGCAACATTTAGTTGAATGTACAAGGAGTGCTTTTTCCCAAAATTCTTCCTCCCGGGGATGGTTACTTGATTTCAAAAATGAATATATTATTTTTTTATTAAAACCTTTGATTGTACAATGTACTTGTTCACACATTTCTTTGAGAGAAATAAACATTTGTAAATTTATTATATTTCCATAAATTACTGAGATTTGGAATTTGGTTATACATATGTATTGTGTATGTGTCATAACTAGAAACAGTATGGTAGAAGAACAACTAAAGATCCAAAGATCTACTAACAAGCTGTAGTCATCATCCATTGAGTTGTTGAAAGGAATCCAAAGCCTTCTACTGACCCGTTGACATGAAATGCAGTTTACACGGTGCCTGTCTCTCTCTTGTGACAAAGGCACCCCGCTGTCTTCAAGGTCACATCCTCAGTGTGGGCTCTTTAGAGATGCTGTGCACAAAACATGGTTACAAGCAGCTCCTGAAGGTGCTGACACATCGGGGATGATGTACAGAGAGTAGGTCATTTGTGCCAAATGAATCACTTTAGAGTGAGCAGGTTACAGAGATATGATAATGGTGCTATTGATCTGAAAATTAAAAAATAAATGGCATTCAGAGAAATGTACTCATAGTAACAGTCTGTTATTCATGGAAATGTTTTTTTATTCATAGAATCAGTCTGATATTAATAGAAACTGTTTTTCAAAGCAACGGTCTCTTATTCTTTTGAATGATTTCCAACACCATTACACACCTAACTCTTTGGAAGGGTGAAGTCCAGCAAATTGGAAAAACACAACAAAAAACACAACAAAAAACACACTTTGTAAAAATTCTTTATTAAAGGTATTTTGACAAGAACAATAGTCCACAAAGAAACACTACAAAATGCATCGGGAGAATTGGGGAACGGAGAAAAAAATAAAGAGAAGACAAAGATGTGTGCCACGATGTTGCAGAAGAGAGAAATACAACAGGGGAGTGAAGATAAAGAAGGGAAATGGTTAAGAGACAAAGAGAGATTGCCATCATATTCATTTCCCCTTCCACCATATAACAGTGCATTGATGCCACTCATGATGTAAGGCTGAGGCAATTAACCCCCTTCATCTGTCATACACTCATGGCTTTGTGTGTGTGTGTGTGTGCGTGTGTGTGTGTGTGCCTGCATGTAGCATGCACTAACCCAAGGCCACATTTAGTGTTTATTTTGTGTGTGTGAGATAGTTTGTGTGTTTGCGAGCCAGTGTTTCAGATCAAAGATAACATCCCGCTGCCTGTCATACTCTGCACAGCAAGAGATGACTCTGGCTGTCAATGCTCCGTACATTTAACAGTGAGACAAAGAAAAGTTAAGTTTTAAATACAAAAAAGGCGGTATTGATTGTTGTTCATATTACGGTGTATTTCCGTCAACAGTACAATGTTTAGTACAATTAACAGTGACAAAATGTATTTTTTACAAGAAATATAAGCACAAATTATTGTCTGGGCTGATATGTATATATATATATATATATATATATATATATATATATATTAACGGTGTTTCACTGAAACTGGATTTAACAGTGTGGATGAGATTTGTCTTTTTCATCCCGGTAAGCTGCCTTGGTGTTCTTCAACTGTATATTTTTACTGACATGGATTGTAACCAGCACCCAACCGCACATTCCTGTAATGATTCAGACATATCTATATCCCAGAACTATGTACACTTGTGTGGCGAGAACATGCACTCACAGCATCCATTTTTCAAGAATTCTAGAAAGAAGTGTTGTTCCATTTTCTGACTTAACTAAAAAGACAAAGATTATATACATATGCCTCTCCCCGAAATATGTCCTAATTACTCTGGATAATCAACAGACCATATGCGTACATAGAAACTACTTCCTACTATGGCAAATTAGCCATTGTAAGCTAACGGTGTATCGAAGTAAGCTATGACATATTGAGTTAAGCTAACAGCTTACAGAGATCAGATAGATCTTCTCATTTAACTGTAGGTAAGACAGCCAACAAGCTCATCTACCAAACTGCTCCCTACAGAATGATAATATCAGTTCCCTCTGAAGTATTATTCACTTTGTTTAAACCGTGGGGCGGAAAACAAGCCTTTCACAGCAGCACACGCTGACTCCCACATGTGGAAATCAAGGTCAGCTCGAATGAATACGTGTCGCATCCAATGTCAAGGTTATCAAAAAAGAAAACACTGCGCCTCCTTTTACCCTCTCGAGCAGCAGACGAGATGAGACGGAGGGAAAACACTCTTTGCTAACGTGACACGGCCGGCTAATTACCGTCACAAAGGCCAGAAGCTCGTCATTTAGAAACTCCTCCTGACCACAAACTGACAATCCGCCTTAACACCCGGTACAAGCGCACCGAGTCAAAGCGGCTGACAGAGTTAAGACTGATTTGTCGAGGGGGCTCAGAGATGCAGAGATGCACACACACACACACACACACACACACACACACACACACACACACAC
>NW_022280045.1:164420-187508 GCF_004355925.1 Anarrhichthys ocellatus | reverse complement strand
ACACACACACACACACACACACACACACACACACACACACACACACAAAAGAACAAACTCATGAAAACCCACAAAGACAGATAACAGGAGCTGTAATTACACATTCGCTGTTCAGTTGAGGGTAAACAACTCGGCATTTAAGAGAGGACGCCTTATTCCAAACACTCAGACACACAGATGGAGGGATAGGATGTTTTACCACTATTACAGCTATAATTACAACCATCAAGGAGAAGGGGGGGTTCAGATGTGAGGAAGGTCAACGGCAATCTTGATGTGTTGCAAAGATCCGCAAGGTTACCGCAGTTTAGTGTGTTTGACCGTTTATATATTATGTTTATATGATGTGCCTATCTCCGTGTCTGTGTGTGTGTGTGTGTGTGTGTGTCTGTGTGTGAGAGCGAGAGAGAGAGAGAGTCTCCAGAGAAGCAGAGCTTTTGCCTATTCAGTGTGTGTTTGTGGCGACTTGTAAAAAGAGCAAGCGGTAATTGGTAGGCAGGAGGACACACTCCATTTCCTCGGTTGGCTGGTCCCTGTATGTTGAATTCAGGTGAGGATTAAGAGCAGCGGAGAAGAAGTGCGCTGGAACATTTTTGTAAGTGATTTACTGGCGTCAGTACTTTTTTTTTTTTTTTGTTTTTTGGTTTACGCTCTCAATTAATAACAGCAGCACTGTGGTGCGATAAATTAAAGGTCATGTTTCGAAATATTAGCCAAACATTTTAAATGCATCACTCCTGTGTAATTAAAGATGCATGATAAGTGGGGGTTGTTTATGTATTAGTGTACTTGATGATAGCTGATTATAAATCCAAAATATAACTTATATTATCACCTAATGTTGCGTTAGATCGTCTTGAACAACATAAGTTCTTGTGAACATGTTTAACTAGTGTCTGCTATTGATGGCCTGTAGGCCTCATTGACCTGAGTATAAAAAAGAAGATTATTTTGACTATGACGAATACTCAGATGAAACATATTGTGCTATTCATCACAGACTAATCAATTCAATTCAATGTGGCTTTATTGGCATTAAAAGCTTCTAAAAAACAATCTTGCCAAAACATAAAAATGCAAAAGTACACAATAATATTAATATGAATATTGACACTTCGTTAAAGTCTCGGTTATTTCTGGGTCTTGATCCTATTCTGTGTTGTCTCCATCATGACTTCATAACTTCCTCCTCTAAAGCATCTTCCCTGTCAGTTTCCTGGCCTCACTCTTCCTCACCAGTGCCATGATCATATATGTGATTAAGAGCCTCTCCTCATATTATCAGATTATATTATCAGGCAGATTACCATTTACTTCCCTGAATACTGTGCAATTCACAAAGACACCACAGATCACATCCTAACAATGACAGACACTTGCAGCGCTTTGGTCTTTACTCTGGACCGAAAGGTTACAGAAGCGTTGGGCTTACTGGGCAAAACAGAACAAAAATCATAACTTCCTTAGAAAAATGTATACTGTATATTGTGACAAAATAACTCAACTCAGAAATCCATGAACAGGCTTTTCTGAAACACACACTCTTATCATCCTCATCCTAATGTGTATTTACAGTAAAACATGTATTCTACACCACACATCATCTGTTCATTGTCAATAGAAATATTTATGTTTTATTTGTTAAATGCGGGTTGATCTCTTCCAAAAGAAGGAAAAAAAACTATTTGGCATTTCAACTTTGTAACCAAAATGTATCCATCAAAAGGTGTAATATGAAGGGATGGTCGAGTTTTTGTTGCTTTATTAACACTCTGGTTTACGTACAAACATTTAGGCAAAACAATGTTTCTAGTTCGACAGTACTGGGACTGCGATGGAATCTTGAGGCCTCTGCTTCTAGTGATTTGAGAGAGAGTGAAGTAAAGGTGCATCCGGTAGCTCAGCAGCTGTTTGCACCCTCTCTGGCTGTGCACCGCGTCGTCTGGACACACGGCCCAGGCTCAGCAGCAGACACTTGACAGGCCAAAGTCAATCAGTTTCACTTTCAGTGGCTGCTGCTGGTGTTCCACGACTGAATTACCGCATTTAATGTCTGAGGCCTGCAAAGCAAAATTTCTATCGCCTTCAAGTGTGATAGAGCTGTGGGTCAACTGAAGAACAAATGGACACAGCAGCTGTTGTTTTGTAGGTGACTGTAACCAAACCTCAATCAGTTGATAACCCAATCCCACATTGCATACTATGCACTACATACTCAATATGTGTACCGTTCAACATACCTTTGTGTGAATAAACAGTGGTGTGTATCTTTTCCAACGCAGTGAATCGTAATTACCGCCTCGCTTCCTTAAAAAGACTCCTTGCAGGTTGGAACTGCGTAGCAATGGTGACCCGTGACAACCTCATGTGACCAAACGATGACTTGTGAGATCCATACAGTCTTATACTTGGATTTAAATAGAAGTGTTATTGATGTTACAGAGCTGTCAGCCCAATAGTGGTGCAGGAATGAGTCGAACATTAGCGTTTTACTTCTGCCGACTGAATTCACACTTGAAAAATCATAAAGTGGCGATCATTTGTGAAGATTATTTTGCTGAAGAAAACATGAAAGTATCATAAACGTTTGTTTGCCACAGAGCGATCATCCAATGAGGGAACCAGGTTGATGCTAATTTCCGGGTTGGCCTTCAACAATATGTGTTCCCTGCAGCAGTCTATTGTCTGTTATTTCGTCACCACCGCATTGCATTTTGGGATGTTTATGCCGGCGCAGCATTCTGTAATATTTCACTGCTAATAATAGTGCGTTTTGTATTGGTTTCATACCAAGGTTTCAAAAAATCTCATACTTTTTTAGTGTACTAAATAGCATTATGGATTTTTGGACGGAACCCAGGTGTTACTAAGAAAAATAAATCAGTCATAAATAATTGTATTACTTCTAACGGTTCCTTTCCCACTATAACATGTCAACATATCTTCCATGAAAAAGGCCCATTGTACTAGTTCTCCGAATACGTGTTTAATTTCAGTGGTTTTTTGGAGTTGTATGTCTCTCCTCCTGTTCGCCTCCTCTGTTTGTTTTTTTGTCCCTTTTCCTCCGGATCAGTTTTTTGACGTTCTGCCTCCCTTGCCGTCCTCCTCAGGTGTTTTGTGGAACCTATCGTCATGCGACGCCCTGAAGATGCCCATCATCCAGGATGCCCTCGCCGTGCTGACCAACGCTGTGATCATACCCCACTCTGGCTGGGATACGTCCCCGCATACACAGGAGGACCGCAAGCTGCACCTCCACTCCTCCCAGGTCCTCCGCAACGCCACAGGCTGCCTCCGGTCAGTGTCTGTCTGTTTGTTATCCGACATTAGGATGGAGACTTTTTATTTATACATCTTTTCTTTGTTATTGTACGGCCTACACCTTCACTGACTGACTATTTAGTGTCGCAAATATTCCTGCAGAGAAATTACATATTCTCTCACTTTGCAGCAAGATTTCACCGCTCACAGTCTGCTACTACCAACCACATTCAAACAGAGAAATAAGTCCCCCCTAGTCTGTTATTTTGAGATAGTAGTCTCTCATCTTTACACAGAGAGATGACAGACTTTAGCATTGACTCACCACTTGGCTTCAGAGCTGCTGTGGCTTTTCGTTTTTACACTTGAGACATAATGCTAGTCATACAGGGAAGTCTGGAAGTAGTAGGACTGTGACACATTCTTTTTTTATGTTGTTTTGGCTCCGTGCTCCAGCACGCCGGATATTAATAAAGATAAACAGTGACTGTAAAAATCCAAGTGCATCAGATGTTGTTGGCTGTGTTTTTCAGCATTTCTTCTTGGGCTCCTCTGGGGAATACCTGACATATTATTTTAAAACAATTCAAATTACGGGGGAAAAAAATCCTGTTACTTAAGACCGTAATTAATTCCTTTTTTTCTGGCCACTTAGGGGCAGTGCAACAAGCTGTAAGCATAACACTGACATGCTGGCAACTTATAAAGTCAACGCTGAATCAGGCGATTTGAAATTCTAGGAGAACACCAATGGGGAGAGGCATGCATGCATTTTATATTCTTCATCAGAGTCAGATCATATATCTGTTTATATCCTCATTGTAAGTTTTGTTAGAGTACAAATAGCATCAACTATATTATCTTAAATGTCACTACATATATGAGCTACATATAGTCATTGGCTACTTTAATGTACAGTGCATTATAATCACTTATTTATCTATACGTACGCATTAAGGCATCTTGTTTCTAATGAATATGCCTATTGATAGCTTATTTGTGCTTGTTGTGATAATAAATTGGCTCGGCTCATTCTTGCTAATTATGAATATAAAATACAGAAGAGTGAGAATTAGGAATAATGAAGGCATGTTTGATAAACTAACCTTACCGACTAATACATCCTCTGCCTTTTACACACCTTTATTAAACATAATGTGTGTGTGTGTGTGCTCACACATATGAATTGTAATGTTGAGACCGCAGTCCCTCTTAGCTCTGCGTTCTGTAAAAGTCAATGAAAATGCTCCGCGGCTCTGATAGCAACAGTAGAGGAACTAGCTGTTTCTAAATATTTTCTAGTATTTCATCTCCAGGAACCCATCTCACTTAAAGGTATACAGACACAACTTGTCATGCCTTCATTTCAGGCCTTCTGTGCTCTCCATCCTACGAATAGCATGTGTTTTGGGGTTTCTACTAGAATGTGTATACATGCTTTAATGTGGAAAAAACACATTATTTTCCTCATACTGTCTGTCTGTATAAACCTATATTCACCCTCTGTCTGAAACGCTACAACGCTGAAATTTTTTGCGTAGCCAAGACGGAGCTCATAAATATTTCTAACAGAGACGTGTGTCGGCTGTGTACCAGACATTCTTTTGATGTGCTACCGGTTCCCCTTCATTAAACACTTCAGCATCAAAAGAAAACAACAACACATCTTGCAGACAGAATAATGACAACTTCGCCATGAAACATTCACAAATGCAAATGCACATCAACTGTGTATATATATTGTTTTTTCTTGCATTATCTTATTATTTCTGCAGAGTGTATAATGTGAAACAGTAGAACAAATAAATGTGCTTTAATACATGTCGTTTCATGTAGAATAGAGTGGAATTGCTGCCATGACTACATTTGCATCTCTGTCTGCAAGGTTATCTTGCTTCCTGTGTGCGTGAGTGTGTGTGGGGTGGGGGGGGGGGGTGTTGCAGGAGACGGTTTTGTGTGGATCAGCTCCCTAAACTCAAGGAGCTAATTCATCTTTCTCACGCCTCGTTAGGGAATGTGGGGAGTCTGATTAAAGATTGAATATTTCATGGCGGGCTTGGTGTATCGTCGCCCACCTGCTCTGTCTCTCTCTCTCTCTCTCTCTCTCTCTCTCTCTCTCCCTCAATCTCCTCCTTGCATTTCTCATTTTCTCTTCCTCCCTCCCCCCCATGCTTCGTCTCCGTCTCGTTGTTATTACTCCATTTCTTCTCTCTCTCATACTATACCTCCTTGTATCCCTTTCTTATTCTGTCTCACCCCGTCTCTGCCTCGCCGTCCCTCACTTTCACACACACATTTTCTCCCCCTGCTTACTCACTGCTTGTGTGTGTGTGTGTGTGTGTGTGTGTGTGTGTGTGTGTGTGCTTATGCTGTTGTGCCAACTAACAGAAGCTGCTGAAACTTCTGCTGCTAGAAATCTGAATGTGAGTTATGTGCGTTGAATCTTTAGATGTGACACCTATTTATTTTTTTAGAAACTAATTTGGTTTGTCATTTATTGTACTTACGAGCTGATCGGAAAAAGCACAAAAACATACGACCCAGACGTGTAAACATCCCTCTCTCCAACACGCATCAGTATTCTTTACCCCTCCCAAGTGTCTGTCAGCAACTGCAACTTCAGCCAAGTCAACAGGTAGCATTTTTATGATCCATCCTCAGTACATGTAGCAAATGATCTGTGTGGGTAATGCAGTGATCACAGCGGCCTGTTAATATTTTCTTTGGGATTAGGCACCACTAATATCAACCGACATAATAAGTGCCTTAATTTTGCTTTATTTACTGATCTGGAGGCCTCCTTCATTGTTATAGTTTTGTGCTTACATGTTATATATTTCTAAATGTTACATCTGGAGACATGCAGGTTATGTCATTGCTTGAAACCTTTTTGACGTGGATGCAGGAATCTCCTTTCTCTTGCAGCTGTATCCGTTAGCTGCTGTGCTAAAGGAAAGAGTTTCATTATCTGGAGTGATGGTTGTTATGCCGGTTAGCTCTGACAAAGTGTAGGCTAACGAGGTAATCTCTATGAACAGATATCTGCATATGAATGCAGAATCTGTAGCCAACGGGTCAAGATTTTTGCATTGGAAGCATTCGGATTTCCGTTTATAGTCCCGTTGTAGCCCGAGTAGTGTTGACCAATTCAAGTTTGAAGGGCTTTTGTTGTATGCAGGTAAAGAGTCAGTGTGGACAGTAAAAGACCGCATTGCCCAAAATGCAATGCCATCAACCACAATTGAGCTTTTTACTAGCTTTAAAAAAAAAAAGATCTGCATACGAATTCAGAGAAACAATCCAGTTGTCAATGTCGTCTCTCAACTCTATTGTTGCCTCTCAAGTTGTTGATCAGACTGTGGACAATGACCGATATACAGTTACAGAACATAAAAAGCACCACATGAACCTCTGGACTTGGTCTACTTTACTTTAGCATTCAGCCAGACTCCTTTTTTTTAAATTGCCGTTCATGATAGCTGTTAGCCAATGGTTTTATGCTAATCGCGAATGCTAATCGCTGAGTTTGAACTCAAAAAACCTTTGTGAATTTGAGTTGCATACTCGGCTTTGATGGCTATGTTGAGTGCAAGGCTGAGATACCTGTATGCTAGTGATCAGCATTTTCACTAAAATGTCAAGATTTGGACATGAATCCACCATAACACTACTAAATATCCATATACACTGGTTTTCAGCTACAAACGTGGTTTGAGGATTTAGTTACAAGTGTCATTAACACATTAACAGCAAAGTTAAAAGTGTGATGAGCTGGTTATACTAGTTGGTCTTGAGAGCAACAAAATGACATTGTGTTTTTCTTGAAAATGGCTGGATTGTTTCTTTACACATTCATATGCAGTCATGTTTCTGCCTATGAAAATATGCAATAAAAGCATCAGTGAAGCCCACAGTAAAATACTAAATGGACTTTTGTATGACGTATTTATCGTCGCTGTTCTTTTATTTATGAAAGCTCACGGATGTACTCACTCAATTTAAGGCCAGTTGAGTATTCAGACATTAAGTTTACAACACGGCAGCTGTGTGACAACACAACCCCGTGCCTTTAAAACCACATATTAGTTTGAGACTAAAATGGTGATGATTGTTATTAAGGGAAAACAAATGCAGCTAATGGGAGTTTTGGAAGCTTGGTGCCATTTCTCACTGACACCGAGGGCACGGGCATCTCCTAGCCATCCTTAATAGTCTGACATTTAAAGGGCATTACACTCAGACTCTCTCTCTCCTCCGTGTCACACGGAGACGCATACATATCCGGTATGGCATATCCGTATGCTTCAACACACACGTGTGTGAAACTACCGGCGATTCGAGCTGTGTATGTGTTACTATGCAGACGTGCATAGGATATTCTGAAGCTGTGCTGCATGTTCAGTTCTCAGCTGGACTGTTCATTGATGAGGTGTGTGTGTGTGTGTATGTGTAACAGGAATGTGAGTTCTGCAGGCGAGGAGGCCCGGAGGAGGATGAGGGAGTGCGAGGGCCTTACAGACGCTCTGCTCTACGTCATCCAGACCGCTCTGGGGAGCAGTGAGATCGACAGCAAGGTACCTCTCTCGCACACAATGCAGCCAACTGCCATGCACACATCCTCTCACGGCCTCGAGCTCACACAAGACGTCTGAATAAAAATACACGCACACTGATTCAAATAATAAAGACATTGCTGAAAAGTTATGTTCATGTGTGTATCTGCATGTTTTTGTGTATATCACTGTCCAAAAACTCAAATATAAATGCTTGTTTTTGCTTTATAAAAAACGTGTTTCATGATGATAACTATGTATGGAATATTAATAACGTACATGCATATGCAGACTGTATGCAAAGGCTGTGCACATTAATTAAGTTGTTTGCCTGTGGTTTGTATGTTAAAGGTTTGCAGACCACAAACTACACACTGTAAAATAGGAATGTGCATCTGCTGATGAATACATATCACTAAGACTTCAGCCTTATGATTCATTGATCAGTAATTATCATGAGTATTTATCAAAAAATGGCCAACATTTTATAAAATGGATATATTAAAGCCAGTAATCAAACATAGAGTATAAATGCCCAAGCTGGCCGACCTTTTCATTTGTGAGCAATCATGTGTAGGCTTGCATATGTGCTACATGCATCAGATCTGTGTTTAAAGGGATAGTTTGGCTTCTTTTGAAGCGAGGCCTGCAGTAGACGGCCATCTGTTCCTCCTTCATATCTGTCTCTTTATTTCTCTCTCCCATCAGACCGTAGAGAACTGTGTGTGCATCTTGAGGAACTTGTCGTACCGTTTGGCCGCAGAGACATCTCACACCCAGCAGGGGGGGTCGGAGGAGCTGGACGGTCTGCTGTGTGACACCGGCGGGAAGGACGCAGAGAGTTCCGGATGCTGGGGCAAGAAGAAGAAGAAAAAGAAGGGACATGAACAGGTAGGGAAACTGAAAGTTAGACATATTTTTACAGTGCTTCCTTTTTTTGATTCGGTCAAATACTCTTTGCTGGTGCTTCATGTGAGATCAAACTGGTTGGCAGCCTCAGCTGAAGTCTCTTGCTTGGGCAGAGTTCATCACTGCAGAGGACTGCAGATCCGTGCAGTTAATAGTATGGTGGATAATAACAATGTGGTGGAGGACTCATCGTTGCCCTCTGATGAATATCTAGACAGACTAATGTTTGGTCTGTTGCCCTCTACTTGCTTGTACAAAAAAAGAGGCTAATGTTGCTACATCTAGCATCTGTCCTGTCTGTGTATTTAAAGGAACACCTCTCCCACAAAATGTATGTTGTATATTATATTGTATATTAGCGTATTGCCTTGAATTATTGAAAAAAAACATTTACACACCGAGTACATTATGCATGAGGAATATGCCCTTGTTTGTTTGATGCCGTGACCAGGGCGGTATTTCCTGTCAGATGTCCACACCAGGAAAATTAGAATGAAATAATAAGGCATAATAACAGTTTTACCAGACGGAAACCTCCGATTCTGAAAAGTGAAGCCACTGCAGAGGTGCCTTAAACTTGTCCATGTCCATCAGGGGGCGACTCCTCTGATTGTATAGAAGTCTATGAGAAAATGACTCTACTTCTCACTTGATTTGTTACCTCAGTAAACATTGTAAACATGAGTTTACGGTCTCAATCTCTAGTATATGTTAACATTTGTATTGCTTTGTTATCCGTCGTGTGTCAGAGCAGTGCCCCAATGGGAGGATTCAATACGTAATTTTGATGTACGTAATTTTGATGTGCGTCTTATTGATTGAATGTTTTGTTCTGTGCAATATCGCCAACACACGCTACAAGGTTTCCACACAGCAGGACCAGGAGATGATGGCTCTACCTACATATTGACTCTCTACTGTATACACTGACTACCTTTGCTCAGAATCAAAATAAATACAGAGCCGATTTTAATATTTCGCTCTGGATTTCCTGGGTGTGTCCATCTGCTGCCAACAGGAAAAGTTCCATCCTCCGGTTAGTCAAAAATACGAGTGCCGTTTTAGTCACCAAGCGGATGCCGTGGAGTAGGCTCGAACCTCTTGTCATGCTAATAAGCAATCAGCATCACATTCTGGTTAAGTGGAAGATGCCTTTTACAACTTCTAGTGAAGCTGTGGAATTGAAAACTCAACACTTCCGGTGGATCAGGGCGGGTGAATTGCTCATTAGCCCTGCATTCTTTTTTTAATAAAATTCTCTCCCCTCTTTCATTTCCAGAAAAGATAGATTAGGATATTTGAAAGATGTTAGTGATGAGCCAGGCCTTTAACTTCTTTTTGCCAAGCGAACCCTCGAAGAATTTGTTGTGCAGCCAGGCAGAACCAGGGAGACGAGGGATCTCAAAACTAACCCCCGGGATCAGATTGTGAAGGGAGAAATCATAACCTCTCCATAATGATAATAACCCCCCCCCCCACACACACACACACACACCCCTCCTCGTCCCTCTATCTGTCTGTCTCCACTCCAGTGCAGCTGTAAGCGATTACCATGAAGTAGCGATTGGGGAGCTTGTTGGAGAGGGCAAAACTCTATGAACGGTGGGGTAATTAGAGGAGAGAATGAGGAGAGAGAGGAGAGGAGGGAAGGATATGTCGGTAGGCAGGACATATAAAGGGAGAGTCTGTTGGCAGTGTTACAAAGCCTTATCAGATGTTGTGGGACATTACGTCATTGCAGATGGAAGGAGGATGATACTATTTTCTATACAAGACAAACATGTGGACTGAAATTATATAATGGCCCCAAGTAGGAAGCAACCAAGACAGTTGTAATAGTATATACAGTACACCTACAAATCAAATTCAGATAAAGCATAAAAGGACTCTTAGTCCAGTTTTCAGTAGCTCTCCATAGACCTTAGACCCTCTTTACAATAAATGTGTCCTGGACGATCGGATCACAAGTAGACAGCTCTAGATACAAGTTTAAGCGACCACCGAGACCCATTATTGTGATCTGATCACTTGCCGAGGTGGGACACATCGGACCAAGTGTCTTTTGAGATCTGCGTTCTGCCAGAACTGTCCACTTGTGATCGGATCACCCAAGACGTGTGTTGATGCCCGGTGTGAACGGGGCCACAGACTATTATGAACTGTACTTTTGTATGGTATAATAAGTTATTTTGTATTCATACATTCCAATGTATGCTTATGTGTGTGTTTTGATAATGGACCTACTCATCAACACACATCAGTCAAATGCCACTACTACTAATCTGTGTGAATTATATTGCAGTGTCCCTTAGAAATCTCCTGCATTCAAGATCAAAGCTTGAACTCTTGTTATTGAAGTACAGTGTGTGTGTGTGTGTGTGTGTGTGTGTGTGCATGTGTGTGTGTGTGTGTGTGTGTGTGTGTGTGTGCGTGTGTGTGTATTTCAAAATCAATGCAGAGGGAAATGTCAGATTTCAATTACAGAGCAGAAACAAAATGCACAAACAGATGAATGCCAGCGTATTTATACACAGTTAATGAATAGTAAATCCTCTCTCGCTCTCCTTCCTCTGTTCTTGCCCGAGGGGACCATGCTGGCACCCTACCACGATCCAACCTCGCTTCACACAGAATTCAAAACGCTTTTCTATTCTAAATGACGTCTCGTCTTCCGCAGTGGGACGGTGTCGGCCCATTTCCAGACTTGGCGGAGCCCCCGAAGGGCATCCAGATGTTATGGCACCCCACCATCGTCAAGCCCTATCTCACGCTGCTGTCGGAGTGCTCCAACCCAGACACCCTGGAGGGAGCAGCTGGGGCTCTGCAGAACCTAGCTGCTGGCAGCTGGAAGGTAAGGATTATGCCTATATCACTGTTATACCAAAGGGCATCTGCAGCAGTGCATTGAATTTTCAGTGGGCGTGTTGTGAAAGTGAGAATTCTCAGCACACGGCAAAACAACAACCCCAAGGGTACTCCATATTCTGATCATTTTGTGCTAGCTTATAGCCATCAGGAGGCGACTCCTCTGGTTTCAAAAAGAAGTCTGATTGTATAGAAGTCTATGAGAAGATGACTCTACTTCTCACTTGATTTGTTACCTGTAAACATGAGTTTATGGTCTCAATCGCTAGTTTTAAGTCTCCTTTAATACAGCATGATGTTCATTTAGCAAATGATGGTCTATTTAGACTAAAATAGACCATAAAGCAGGGTGATGATCTACCTTGTGATGGTCGCTACCACAGTGTCTGGGAGTTGCTCGTGTTTACGTCTTAGAACTTTAACCTTTCACAGTTTGTGCGACCGCCAAAATGCTGAACTCAAGGCTTCAAAACTGTACTCTACAAACCAATGGATGAAGTTGCAATAACTACCTCCATTTGTAATATACAGTCTATTTATGGGATAACACTTTAATGTAATGGCATCTGAAAGACAAAGATAAATGCCCAGAAATATAAAAAAAAAAAAAAATGCTCTCTCTGTCCACCTCCGAACCTTACCTTCCCCTCTGCCCAGTGGTCGGTGTATATCCGGGCCGCAGTGCGTAAGGAGAAGGGCCTCCCCATCCTGGTGGAGTTGCTGAGGATAGACAACGACCGGGTGGTTTGTGCAGTGGCCACCGCGCTGAGAAACATGGCTCTGGATATCAGGAACAAGGAGCTCATTGGTAAGTTGTTCCTTCATAGACAGCAACAAAGATACACACAAAGAGTGACTTCACGCAAAGGTTACACGCTCTCAGTCAGGACACAAGGTGACACATGAGCTAGTATTCCAATAAAGGGTTAATGCATACATTTCGAAGCAGAGTTTTACTTGAGTGTTGTTGATGCTAATGGAGTAATTTGCTTAATTCTGCCTAATTGGAGATAATATCACTGAAAACAAGTGCAGGTATCTTGACCCGCTTGCAGAATGCCTCACGTTTTTAAATAATGAATGTGGTACTTGTTTAAGTAGACGTGTTTAGCAGACGTTTAAAGGGAATGTTAACATAACACTTGTGTGGAGGGTTATCACTGTTATGAATGGCTGACTGGCAGTGGGCTTGTGGATTTGTCTATAATAAAAAAAGACATGCGTGTCTTTGTAGCATCTCTCTGTATTTATGCAGATATAAAGCAGAGTTTCCGTTGAGCGGATGTTGCTCTGGCTGATCATTCGATGCTTGATTTCCCTTTGGAGATCAAGTGATGTCTGTAATAAACTCTGCTTTTCTGCTGGTCCCCATAGCAACAACCACTTGCCTCCTTCACCTTGCTCTGTCTGATGCTCGAGGCACTGAGCTAAGCTGTCTGTCTGTGTGTACTGTCTAATGCAGCCGCTCATGTGTATCGTGTATGTAGGTTGTAATGTCAATCTCAGGTCCACGGGGCATGCATGTGTATTTTGAAAGGACATATACTGTCCCGCCCTCGCGTGTGTTGTGTTACATGAAGAAATTGCGTTAGAAAGACAACATATCGTGTAGTTGCATCCTCAGAGCTTTCAGCAGCAGATATCAACATTGTTTCCACATCACGGTCCACCGTGAGCCAGCTGTTGTTTTATCGATGCAATGCTAAAAACTTGATTTTTTAATAATGTGAATATTGCAAACACTGCAAGTGTATTGCAATAGTTAAATTAAGCTGTTTACATGGTTCAATCATGTTTGATTACTTACTGTAATAAGCCGGTTTATATGTGTGATTAGGATTTAGTTGTGTTTTTTTTTTTTTATCTCTAAAAGGGAAAAGTCGTTAACAACAACTCGTGCAGGGCTGGGAGGGGGGCTAAGACACGCCCGGTCACGTCTATCATCGGCTTATTTTCCAAAAACCAGTGTAGCATTACAGTCACAGCACAAGCCTTTTCTCTTGTCGGTGGACTTGAAAATAAGCAATCCGCACATTACAAACTCCGGTGAATCAGTTTTAATGTAAATTTCCTACACAGTGATTAGAGTGTGTGGATGAAGCATTAGGTTCTTCAAATATACTCATTTAGGGGCTAGCTAGTTAGATAGCTTCCTTGCTAATTCCACCATGCTTCAGTTAAAGAGCATACAGAGTAAATCAGGGACTGAGCCTGGTCTACGTTACTTTATTACGTTGCCAGACTTTACTGTTTTCAAATTACCGTTACCCTTTCAATTTGCTTATGCTTATCACTAGTGCGATTCGCTAATGCTAATTGCTAGCACGCTGACTACTGTTATGATAATGGCTGGTACGATGTAAAGGGTCTGTTATAGTGACAAAAACAGTATGAACTCTTTGTGAATTTGAGTTTAAATGCAAGGCTGGGTGCAAGGTAGCAATGTGTATTCTAGTGTTTAGCATTAGCGCTCGCTATATATATGCTAGCATACTGTGACCAGATCATATTAAGACTCATCATAAGATCATAAAAATGCTGAAATAATTGTCCTCCATCCTGATGAACACACCTATGCGATGTGCATAAGCGAGTGTGTGCATGCTTAAACTTCACGTACACTTAAGGGTCCCGTTTTGGTCTCCCTATGCTAGCAATTAGCATTCGATTCACAGGGTAATTGAAAAGGTAACGGCTTGATTGATTGATTTTTGTTTTGGATGTAAAAAAAAAAAACAGACCTAAAAACATCCTAAAGTTAGCACATGAAAGCATAATGTAACTCTTATTTGCAATGTGTACCTTGGTTTGAAGACAATACATCATTATACACACACACTCTTCAAATAGATCACATCGATAACATCAATCTAGAATCTGGAGTATAAATGCTTCATGCACCAGCAGTAGAACCCATGTGTGCATGTGAACAGTCAGTGGGTCATGAGGTGCCTCCACCACCATCACCCCACCAGGGTGATGACCCAATCGGAATGAGGGGCAGAGTGCAGGGTGGACAAGATTGCCTGACAGCAGTACTGAGCTGCCATGGGAAATGTAGTCAGTTGGTGTTGCACGCGGCCAATTCATCATGATTGTCTGACAGTCACACAGCCAGGCCCTATTTACGCAGCTGAGAGCTTTAATGGGGTTCTCAGGTGACAAAAGGGAAAGAGAAGAGAGTCAACAAAGGATGAGGGGGAGCAGGGAGAGATATATTGAGTCATCATTGGCATTAATATGAAATTGTATTGCCATAAAACACAATACACACGATATTGATCAAAATCATTATTACAGAACCTCAAATTGCCTTTTCTTCATTCCCATTTCCGCCTTGTCTCCTCCGTTCCACCTTCAAACCCTTTAACCAACATGATTCCACCTCAACCCCACCCACTCCATCACTCTTTCCCACAGGTAAATACGCAATGAGGGACCTTGTTCACCGTTTGCCCGGCGGCGGCAACAACAACAACACCAGCGGCGGGGGAGGAGGAAGCACCAACAGCAGCGTCCTGGTGGGGAAGACCATGTCGGACGACACCGTCACGGCGATCTGCTGCGCACTGCACGAGGTCATCACCAAGAACATGGAGAACACCAAGGCCCTGAGGGACGCCGGCGGCATCGAGAAGCTCATCGGCATCGCCCGCAGCAAAGGGGACAAGTAAGTCGAGTGGGAAGATGATGTCAGGTGGAAGAGGAGAGAGTATAAAGGGATGGGATGATAGAAGTTATAGTTTGATGGAAGCTGCAACAGCATTAGAAAATGTTTTATGCTGATATTAGAAACTGTTTTTCAACAGTCAATATAGCAAATGACACCAAAGACTACAATACCCATGAGAAGAAGAGAACCACAGGTGCATCTATTGCCAGGCAGTCCCGATCAAAAACAAAACTACCTCGCAGTTGACGTATTCATTCAGAATTGATCCTGAATCGGAAACTGATTTTATTGAAATTGCAACCACCATAATTTTAAGCTCCGTGATTGGATGTTTTCTAAGTATAATTCTGTGTCATGATGAAAACATCATACATCAGCATACAAGTCACAGAGAGTAGAGACACAGACTCCTGAACCAGAGTCACCACATCTCAGAACGTCCAGATAGACTGGAGGTAATATGTATTTAATTGTCTCCATGTTTTCAAATGTTGATCGCGCACATATTTATGCTAATCAGGCAGCTTGAGAAAGAGATGTTTAGGCATGAAGATAAAAAATAATCAGTCCAGGAGAATAAGAAAAGGGTTGGAACATAATTGTGGTGGAGATTGGAAGAGCGAGATCATGCAGCCCAGTGACAAAGGTGAGGCAGGAGGAGGCTGAATGTAGTTTTTGCCTGATGATTCATAGCTATAAAACTTGCCATGAGTCAACAGTTCAAACTGTCAGCCGGAAATGAGGTCCAAAATGAAAGTTCGGCACAGTCTGTTTACCCGCACACCTACGTACGTGTCTATATTTTTGTCATTTGGCCTTTATTTGACTGTTGACAGTAGAGACAGAAAGGAAACCTCGGGCGGGAGCAAGAGGGAGGACATGCAACAAAGGTCCCCAAGCCAAGTCAAACTGGGGACATTGTGTTTAATTGTCACGTGTCTTCGATCACTACACCACAAGGAGGCCCTCAACTATGTGAGATTCATCAATGAGCTCTCAGCATGCTGCCAATCACAATTACCTCAGTAAATACATGTCTATATGTTGGAAATATCTATTCTATCCAATATCCATCTAACTTTCAAGAGATAAGATAATGGTACTAAACTCTCATCTTTGGATATTTTTTAGTGAGGAAATGCTGTATCTACCAACGAAAGGTGTTCTTTCAGCTGTCTATTTTACCAATTTATTTAATACAAAAGACTAATATAATGCTATTTTGATTTTGATTATTTACGGTCTATATCATATAGGAAATAAACGTTTCTCTGTTTTTCTAGTTGTAATTTAAAGGTACAAAATTGCATTGAATCCACTAGAGTGAAAAGCTGAGATTTACTTCGCTAGTTAGCTTTAGCAGCAGTTTAGCTATAGGGTGTTTTCTCCGTCATGGTTGGATTCATCTACTGCTTCATTCAATAATTAACTGATGGACAAGGATACTTTTATTTAACAGACAGCTTCAACAGCTATCAATACGTACAGCTATTCCTAGCTATCTCAGAGCTAGCTTTCACTCAACACAGTTGGCTGTTAGCTCTGTTTTGTAGTTACTGCTTCAACTGTTAAACGTTGCTTTCACAGAAATTCTAAATTTCTATGGCAAACTGTTAATATAATCAAACAGATGTCAAAAAGTCAATCAGGTTTTCTCCAATGCTCTGTGATTAATCATAGGCTGAAATTAATTTCTGTTATTACTCAAAGAACAACTCTTTCGAGTTGCCTTTAGAGATACTGAAGGTTTGAATCCAAAGATAAACACGTCATTTCTTTTTTTTCTACTCTTGTTCTTCAAAGAATGTTTTTAAGATCCCTGCTTCACTGCAAGGGCGTGACAATCATCATAGAATCCCAAACAATAACGTTTACCAAAATGACTCGTAGAAATAATGTCTAATTTGCATGGCAACGATAAGGCCATATGAGCCAATTAAACCCACAGCCATTATTCAGCTGAGTCAAACCCCCGGTGGACGCAGAATGAAATATTGGCCAATCAATCAATCAAGCAATTATTACACAATTTTGCCTCAGTAAAATTGGAGTGCTATATTTGAGAAAATAAAAGGAGGCATTTTCATTTTGCATCTTTGGCCGTCTTTCTTCTTTTGAGACGGCAGTGAGGCGATGCTTTGCAGGTGTAGTGTCTCTCCTTTATGTCTCTCTCTTCATTCTTCTGCATTGTGATGTCATTATAGCTCCCATTAGCACAAAACGGGACAGTCGAGCTTTATACTTTCTGTTTCCTCTCTGCTGAATTCCCAGGCATAGTCCCAAAGTCGTGAAAGCAGCATCTCAAGTCCTAAACAGCATGTGGCAATACAGAGACCTCCGCAGCCTCTACAAAAAGGTAAAGTCTGAATGTGCAAGGCGTGTATGTGCATTATTTCTTACACCGTTTCGTCTCTCCTCCTCCTTTTCTCATCCGTTCCTTCTCTTGTCTTCTCCAGGACGGCTACTCCCAGTACCATTTCGTTGGCTCTTCCTCCACGATAGAGAGAGACAGACAGCGACCTTATTCTTCCTCTCGCACTCCGTCCATCTCTCCTGTACGGACCTCACCCAACAATCGATCAGGTGAGTCCACCCACACCCAACTCTCCTGTCCTCCCTTTTGTCCTTTATCAATCTTTCCACCAGTGCAGTCCGGTCAAAAAACCTTCACACTGCGACAGCCACCGGCAAATTACTCTACCGTCAAGTAAAATCCTTGCAAGGGCCTCCCTTGCGTTGCCCCAGATTAGGGTTTGACTAATATGGGCTTTCCAGGTTTCAGTATATTTGCACTCATGACAACATCTTCTGATTTTCACTAACTTTGAATAAATTGATAAATGTATCAGTGTTTTCCCACAGATTCAAGACGCCCTGTGCCAGATGCAGCAAAGCAGCTCCAGAACATAACCGAGCCTCCTTCATGTTTCACAGTAGGTACAGTGTTCTTCTTTTGTATGCTTCATTTTCGCATCTGTGAACATAGAGCTGATGTGACTTGCCAAAAAGCTCCAGTTTTGTCTCATCTGTCCAAAGGACATTCTCCCAGAAGCTTTGTGGCTTGTCAATATGCATTTTGGCAAATTCCAGTTTCAAAACTGGAGCTTTTTGGCAAGTCACATCAGCTCTATGTTCACAGATGCGAAAATGAAGCATACAAAGAACACTGTACCTACTGTGAAACATGGAGGAGGCTCGGTTGTGTTCTGGGGCTGCTTTGCTGCATCTGGCACAGGGTGTCTTGAATCAGTGCAGGGTACAATGAAATCTCAAGACTATCAAGGCATTCCGGAGCGAAATGTGCTGCCAGTGTCAGTGTAAACCTTTTTAATGCTGCATTACCAGTAATTCATATTCCAGTATATAATGTATATAGTATAGCAACTGAATTGGCACTGTTTGCAGATACTGAATCCAGCTGTTTCAGTCAGTATCAACTCAATATCTTATCTCAAATAACAATAGAGGAACTTATGTGTTGTGTCTATAGAGCATACAGTGTCAGTTCTGCAATAAATATTTTACCAGACAAGTTGCATTGTTTATGTCATATCTCATGATACTTTTAATTTAGTTGCTCAGTTTCCTATCGTGCAAGCAGATGGTCCATCCAGTCATTTGTGCGATTTCCCTTCTGTGGCAATCCTTCACATATAAAAGAAACCTTTTGATAGTTGCCCATAAAGAGGTGCCGATATCACGATAGATATTATTACCAGAGCATTGATGAGTGTGTGGATCAATGCTAAAAGTGTTAAACAGAAGAGAGACAAAGCAACAAATGCAGCCACACAAAGAGGCTGGCAGGCTGCACGTCGCCAGCAGCCTCCGCGTGGAGGGCTGCTGATAAGGATTTGAATATTAGAGGAAACGCTGCTGAACCATATGGCACTAAATCAATAGCTAGGTTTCCTCCAACATGGCTAACCAGATCTAACTCATTATCACTGCCACTGATCCCACCGCCTCCCCTGTCAGTCCAGCATTTATTATTACAATTAAGATACTTTTCGGGTACAGAGAGACAGACAGAGATTAAAAGGCCAGTAGGAGTGTGAGATAGAAATCTGTCCCTGTAGAAATATGTGTGGAGAGAGGGTGGCCTGCAGCCAGACAGAAGGAAAGAAAGAAAGAGAAGACAGAGGCAAGAGTAAAGCAGATGCAGGGGGGAGGGATGACTCAATATTTACCTCTTTGAAATCACACCCTGGTCACAAAGCCAGATTTGTGAAGAATACCCACAAACAGCACACGGTGCATCCGTTTCCGACTCATTTCAGAGGGCCGGTTACAGGAAATAATCAGAATCAACACTCAAAGGGCTGTGCCTCGGTTGAGGTAAATACAAAACCTGAAATGCTTGGAAATGTGCGAATTACTCTGACCTTTCTGCCACGAAGGGACCCGCCGTGTGTGATGTGAGCAGTTGTCCCTCCTGTTGTAGCCTCCGCCCTTCTGCATCCAAAAGAGTATTGATAATGTGTTTGTGATGGAGTGAAGGTCTCAGATGTCCCCCCATTTGTTTGTTTTGTGTGTGTTTGTGTGCAGCGAGCGCCCCTGCTTCCCCCAGGGAAATGATGGCACTGAAGGAGAGGAAGGCAGACTACGAGTCGACTGGCAATGCCAGTTACCATGGCAGCAAGGGTGAACACACGTCCCGGAAAGACGCCATGATGGGTAGGAGTACCACACACTGCACGTCTGACACGTTCTCCCGGAACGCTGATGTGCTTTTCAGCTGAGTGTGTCGCTTTGGAATAAATATGAACCACATGTGGATTTAGGTTTTTTTACAGTATTCAAGAAACAGTTCAACATTTTTGAGAAAAGCGTCTCATTGTTTTTCACGCAGAGAGTTAGATGAGTACATCAGTGCCATTCTCGTACAGTATCAGTACAACAATATGAAGCTGGTGCTAGGAGATAGTTAGCTTAGCTTAGCAAATAGACTGGAAACAGGGGGAAACAGCTAGCCTACTAGCACCTCTAAAATTCACCAATTAATTATTTATATCTTATTTATGTAATACATGGAGAAATCAAAGTGTTAAAATTACAAATTTAAATTGAAAACATAAAGTACATATATATATATATATGTATATATATATTGTGTTATTTGTTTGTTTTTTGCAAATGAATCAGGGTCGCTCGTAGGTGGATTTCATGACATTGGAACAGAGGCGGGACTTTCTGTTTGCCCCTGTTTCCCGTCTTTGTGCTAAGCTAAGCTAATCACCTTACGGCAGTAGGCATACAGAGATGAGAATGGTATCAATCGTCTCCTCTGACTGTAAGCAAGGAAGCAAGGAAGCATGCTTCCCAAAATGTCGAACTATATCCTTCAAGATAACTTTTGTCAGTGATATGAACATACATCAAGTATTGTGAGTGTTTGTAAGCTAAACAGAGTCTACGATAAGGCTTCTGTGTTTTATTATGTCATCATTCCACACCGACAGCAGGGAAACACTGAGCTCCAAGCTCTCCTTAATTATCCTCACTCACTGTCATTTTGATTCTTATTCTTAATGAAAAACGCGTCAAGTCCAGCTGATAACGCTGACAGCCGACCCACACTCCTCTGCCTCCTCTGACGGTAAAACCTGAATAGATGGTTTCAGAGCAGGCAGTCACGTCCTCGTCTTCTCTGTCTCTGCAGGTCAACTCTCCAGTGGGTCTTCCACGCTGCACAGAGGAGCATATGTGTCGCCCACTGATGACCTGAAGTATAACCAGGTACAACAATTCACTTCTCCGTGTTTACAAAAATGTGACCACTGTGATAGCCAGATAGCTTTGTGTCTGCAGGAAAGGTATAGTACCCCCTCGTTATATGCATAGCGTCTTTTCAAAATAATAAAAAAACATAGTTTTTAGGTTTAGTTGGTTAGGTTTAGGCAACAAAACTACTTGGATGAGTTAAGGAAAACATTGCCGTTTCAACGTAAATGAGTCATCGTTGACTTTTGGTTTCACGTGGGACATGAGCAGCCGACTGTGAAAGTCTGCGTTTGTTTGACCCATCCATCCATCTCGACCTCCTCCTTAAGCGGACTTTCTCGCTCTTTATACTGCGTCAGTTACTCTAAGTGACTAATACTGATGTAAATGGGATACATTGAAGTTCGTTGAATGTAGCCACTTCTTATTCGAGTAGTCCTTTTTTATGCTGTTTTCATGCTGAATAATATTATAATCCTGCTTTTCTTTCAATAATGATCTTTGCCTTTCTTGTCACAGATCTCCTCCCAAGGCCTGCCTTCAGAGCCCTACCCTCCTTTCCAAAACCCTCCCCCGCCCGACAGCATCAACTACGAGGACCAAGCCTTCTACGAGAACCAGGTTATCGCGGGAGGGCGCCCCCCGCAGGGTGACCTCAGCATGCACCTGCAGGGCCTCAAGTCCACCGGCAACTACGTAGACTTCTACTCCGCCTCGCGGCCCTACAGCGAGCTCAACTACGAGACCAGCCACTATCCAGCCTCACCAGACTCTTGGGTCTAAGGGGAGACGAGGGTGGAGGATCAGGAGGAGGAGGATGGATGGATGGATGGATGGATGGTGAAGTGGGTAGTTTAAGAAGAGGAGTAGAGAAGATGAGAGGACAGTTCCTCTACCTCCCTAGATAGCAGGACGACGGATGGGGAGGATGGAGTGCAGGAGGAAATCTTTAGACATTACACTCCTCTCAGAGACATCTCAGTGAAGAGGGAGAGGGGACAAAGGAGGAACAGAAGCGAACAGAACAGGCCATGCATGTGCATGCACACCACCACCAAAACTGAATTTTCTTCCTGTGTTTAGTATGTGATCAACTACTGCTAGAAAGTTCAGCAGAAGAGAAAGACCTCCTGCACTCCAAGGCCTCCGGATACAGAACGTAAGACAGACGGACACGACGAAAGAGGACATAGAGGGGAAAGATGGAAGAATGTATTGAGGTGAAGAAGGACAATGAAAAGAGAAAAATAAGTCAGTGGACTCGAGAGTGGAAAATGTTTTTTTGGATTGCGAAATGAAACGTGTGAGAGTACCTGGGAGAAAAACCTGTAAATATGTGGTATAGCAACATTGCTTTTAGTAATGTGAAGCACAAGAAGCAGAGCTGTAGGACATGTAGGACGTCTGTCACACAAATCTTTGTTTCTCTCTATGGCTCCAGCGTGATGTGTCCTCCTCTGGGCGAAGAACGCCTCTGGACTGGTCATTTGTAACAGTTTTTTTTTCTTTCTTTCTTTCTTTTGTTGTGTTTCTACTTTTTTAATTCTCGATTCTGGTTGTATAGTATTTGATGTACACTGTACATTTACCGAGATGCATTGTGTACTGTACATTGCACTATTTTCTGTGTCATGTCAGGCCTTTTTCGCCATTGGGTCAACTTTACTTCCTCACTAACTATCCCCCACCTTAAACACACACACAGAAAGACACACACAATCCCTGCACTCTTTCAAAACATATATTACAGCTACGGACTGATGTCAAGGCGTTGCTATTGTTGAAATATCGGATATGAATTGGGTATTTGAAGCATCAATTCTGGTAGGTCACGGTGCTCCTTTAACTGCCCTACAGAATGGCCATCTCAAACAGTTGAGCTGCCTTTTTTCCCCGTGACAAAACTCTCGTCTTTTTTAAGCTAGTTTATGGTTTTTTTTGGCGGTCCACATTAACACCTCGAATCCCCTTTTTGTTCCCATAAGCTCCTCCTTTGAGTGAACTGTGCTCATTGTGTATATTATCGTGCCAAACAAGGGTTACTTCCCCTCAGCTGAAGAAGACATGGGGGGGGGGGGGGGGGGGGGGGGGGGGGGGGGGGGG
>NW_022280045.1:159253-164320 GCF_004355925.1 Anarrhichthys ocellatus | reverse complement strand
GGGGGGGGGGGGGAGATTAGGGGCGTGTTAAAGGGTCCAAGTTCAGCTTTCAGCCGAACATCCTTGCGGTTCTAGTGATGCCAGTTTGTAAATGCTTTAGTTTTTTTCTAAACTGTGTTTTACTGGGATGAAACCTGTCTTAACTGCACTGGGACTGGGGAGAAAACGGAAAAAGAAAACCAACGGAAAAAAAAGATTAAAGAAAATCACGGAAGGACTGTGACCGGGCGGAACAACGCTTCCTCCAAAGTTGTATAAAATTAGTTGATTTCTGTGTTGTAAAATAATCAATGTTTGAAGTACAAAAAAAAAAAAAAATCTTTTCTGAGAGATGGGTGACAATTCTAACTTCATGGTAGACAAAACTGTTAATAGAGTACGGATATATATTATATAAATATAAATATATACTTTTTATGTGCAGATGTGGATGTCACTTATAGCAGCAACATTATGGGAAAAAATACTTGTAAAAGAAAAACAAACAAAAAAACAGCTACATGTAGGAATTTTGTTCACATTTTATTTTCTGGTCAACACACTAAATTGTCGACTTTGTGTAGTAATGTTGTTGCTATGTGGAGTAGAGTAGACCAGGGCCCAGGGATCCACGTCGTCACTAAAGCAGTCCAAAAAATAAAAGGTGCTACGTCCATGAGAAGTATTTCCAAACATGTCTGTATTTTTAACCGTGCACAAAAACTTTCGTTCCCCTTCGTATATCGATAACAAACTATTGATTACCGGCCACATGACAGACAACAATCACAAGTTGGATTCTTGTGTTTCCCATGCATGAAAAAAAACAAACCCATTTCTGAATTATTGGTCTCATTATGCTACATAGCAGAACAATTGCACCCATGAATGCATGAGTATTTGTTGTCAGTAAATCTGAAACTAAATGGTGATTTTTTAATTTTTTTAAATTTGCTTTGTATGTGAGAGCTAAATTGTAAAACGCGACAACAGACCCTGGTTCTCCCTACCCACTGCTGTTTAGAAGTCCTCGGGGTCATCTTCTGACGCTTGGAAAAAAACGACTCATAATGCAACTGTCCCCACAAAAACAATGGATGAAGAACAGTAAGCGAGCATAATGGAAACTGACAATGTACTGTACGTCCCTATGATCCTTAGGCAGTAAAAACGGACTACGAGACCTGTGTGGCGGTATAACGTCGGTATCCTTTTTGTTGCTAGACCAAACGTGTTTTGAAAAGAGAATTGTGAAACTTTCTATTGCCTCAAACAGATTGCAACTGCTCCAAAAAAATATAAACGGACCATCTAAGAAACCTTTTTTGGGAGTCGTTTGTTCTGTTGCCAGAAAAAAGTGTCTTTGTGGTATTTCTTTCGGTGTGGTGACACTGCATATAGTTCAGGATATAGTTAGGAATGAAAAGGGAAAGTTTGGTGTAATGCTACTGAAGTGGAGATTTTCTGGCCTGGAGTCTGAGAGAATACTCATTTTGATAAAATCACCTTTAAATGGACAGTTGAACCCAAAATGATGAATACATATTTCTCCTCTTACCTGTGGTCCTGATTGTTTTGGTGTGAGTTGCCTAGTTTAAGAGATATCTGCGTAGAGATGTCTGCCTTCTCTCCAAAATATTGGGACTTTATTGCCCAATAAGTTTTGAAAACTCAACAGCGATGTCTCTTTCCAAAAATAATCCACAGACCTTTTTCAGAGCAGTCTGTAAATATTCAAAGCAATCTGAATTGATAAATAGTACTACAGGTAAGAGGAAAAATATGTATTTCTGATTTGGGCTTGAACTGTCCATTAATGATATGTATTGTAACATTACATACAGTACATTTGAAGACACTACAGGTGAATAGGGTAAAAAAAATAATTGATTACTCACATTAAGACAATTATTTTTCTTTAATAGTCTTCTGAAATTGTATGTTTAAAAATGCAAATGAGGCATTATCTAATCCTAACGTTGGGTGACTCTAGGAGAAATGTACGGACGAAGTAGACAAATAAACAGCTAAATGTGGATTTTGGAATTTGGATTAATGGTTTTCTTTCCACTAATCTGAAAGAAGACATGTTGTGGAAGCAAAATCGGACAAAATCTCAAAAGTTGACCGGTGCATGAAAAACAATGAGATATTGAAGAACTGTGTCAATGCACGAGTAGTGCAAAAACGAAGCCTGGGAATTTTAATGAAACTAAATTTAAACTGAAGAAAATGACGGACAGTTTCCAGCCGTCTTTAATGAACACACAGGAAGTCACAGGAATATTTACATCGTTAGATCCGATTCGTAGGCTTGTAGTTTGCAGACCACGTTTGCATTTATTGATATTTCTTTATAAATATATATGTGGAAATGTGTGTATTCTTTCCTTTATTCTTCATTCTTCTGCCTTGGAAAGCACTTTGCAATTCCTGTGGTTTCAATAATATTAATTTATTAATTCATATAAATAATAATAATTATTATTATTAATTCAACCACAGAAGATATGTTTAACAGATTAAACCTCCATTGCACAACATAAGACTAAAAACCAACAAATCTAGCATTAAATATTACAATTACACAGAAAATTTGCACTTTTAACTAAACATGGGGGTTGCTGTCGCAGGTGCTCTCCACCGACCGCATGACCCAATGCATGATGGGAAACGCCTGGCTGTCTCCGGATCAAAGAGCTGATTGCTCTTGGATTTCACAACAAACAAAACGTTTTGTAGAAAATCCTAATTTTCTGTGTGATTGTAATACTTAACGCTAGATTGTTGGATATTAGTTTCATGTTGGGACAAAGGTTTAATTTAAATACATATCTTGTTTGATTGATAATAATTGAGCTTATTAATACAACACATATCAAAAGCATCAAAGTGTTTCACAGGCAGACATAAAACACATACATATATATTCACAAACACACACGTATAAATCCGAACGAAGTCCGCAAACTACAAGTAGCCTACAGATAGCCTACGGATCTAACAGGAAGTAACTGTTTCTTTGACTTCCTGTTTATTATTTGAAGGCGGCTGAAAACTGTTCGGCTTGACCGCAGTTTTTTGTCCCGCATCCAAATCACACAGAACACCGAACATACCATTACTACAAGATCCCGAAGTTACTGCTGCTGACATGTCAATCTATCTATGGGCATCCATCCATAACAGTCAGCACACCAACTATTATAGACTTCTGCCATACTAGCTTCCAGGTGAGGCGCAGGTTAGCATAGTGCAAAATTGCGACGGCTGTAGTAAAACATCCTGTTTTTTGTCATACTGCATTTAGCAAACTATATATTGGCACATAATAAATATTTGTCTTGCATACTGAATAGTATGGTAGTATGGGTACTTAAACACAACATGCATTCAACCATCTTGTTTTTAATGCAACCAGAAGTGACACGGGAGGGAGGTGCTAAGTACAACCGAACACTGAATAAGATATTTTAAACCACCAATAATGTAACGATAACTGTCACTAACCGAAAACACACCGTGAAAGGGTTAAAGTTCTAAACGAAAATGCGGACAACTGCATTTTATTTGACTCTAAATGGACCATCATTTACTAAATGAACATCATGCTGTATCGAAGAAGACTTGAAACTAGAGATTGAGACCATAAACTCATGTTCACAATGTTTACTGAGATATTAAATCAAGAGAGAAGTAGAGTCATTTTCTCATAGACTTCTATACAACCAGACTTCTTTTTCGCAACCAGAGGAGTCGCCCCCTGCTGGTCAGTAGAAAGTTTATGGCACTTCACTTCAAACCCCGAGGTTGATGCCTGATATTATACTCAACATTGCATTATTCCCTAAAAGTGCGATCACAACTAAGGTTACAAGCTAACTCTGAAAGTCACACCCCTGTGCATACATGTGTGCATAAAACCACAAGTCTAAGCGTAGTCGTTATGGCAAATCATTACAGTGCACTTTTAAATGAAAGAATGGTGCATCCAGAAACGCCTCGCCAGTGTGCTACGAGACCAGCAAGCGACTGGGCATGAAGGGCAAACAAAGAAAGCAACTGGACCAAAGACCAAGACACATTTTGAGTGAAAACACCCACTGGGGGATCGAGATGATAGAAATATTGTGAGACTGGGCTCAAGTATTACAGCCCTGTCCTTTTTTAAGCAGGGGTCATTGCAAATTAATTTCTATACCCCAATAGCATACTTAAGTGATAGGAGTTGGACAAAGATTGTATGAAAATGTCCCACATCTTAGGTGGGAACACTGAGGTGCAACCTCTCATGCAGGGGGCCACTGAGAGCTCTCCAGTGCTTCACAACAGAGGAAACAGAAGATCCTTTTTGATTTAACGGCAAGACCACTAATGAGATCATCTCTCCCCTCTCTGTGAGGGCACTGTTTAGTATATTGACATCTAAAATGGTCATGATTGCCCTCTGGTGGTTTTTTAGACGAGCTGCACCACAGGTCAGGGTGGCGGCCATTTTAGTCTCTGAGGCCTGTTCTGCACGGGTTCTGTGCAGATAGATCACCACAGACACTGATTTTATCTTCTTCTTCTTTTTGTTCATTGCACATGCACCGTTGAGAGCGTAGAACATAGCAAAGGGCGAGGCGTCGGGTCACAGATCCAGAAATGAGAGGTAGGCATCTTTTGCTTCACCGCAACGATGTATCTGCAGGACACCTATGGTTAAAAACCACGTTGTTGTTTTTATTCTATAACCTTCCTTAACAGCATCACAGTATTTCTGTGCTGCTGAGGCAAATGGAGCAGAAGAGGTTTGTGAAATGTCCCACTATTTCTGAGCAGTGAGTCTACACTCCCACCAGAGTTTCGCTCGGTTTTGCACAGAAAGTTCACTTTTTGCACTTTCTGTGCAGTTTTCCAACCAAAGCGCATATTTCAGATCACAGATGAACAGTTTTAACATTTCTTTGGGCTTTTACATCTCTGTTTCATCCACTGTCACTGCATTTATGAAGTGGTGAGTACTTCTCATTCCAGTGAGACGTCTATATGTGGTAAAAGAAAGAAAGAGACCTTTAAACATTTATAATATATATATATATATAT
>NW_022280045.1:122742-158853 GCF_004355925.1 Anarrhichthys ocellatus | reverse complement strand
AACAGTGCCTGTCTCTGTTCCATTCCATCGTCCCAGTGAGAGCGACAGTGAGCCAGTCATGAGCAGCACCAGGAACTGGAAACCAGAGCAGCAAAGTGGCAATCATTCATTTTATTATTTACACCTGTGCTTTTTCCACACTGTGACATGTCAAAATGTCTTCCTGTGGAAAAAGGTCTCTGTGCAGGTCGCACTTAAGTCATGAGCTCTGTACGAATACAACCGTATATGTAGGAGGACTGCTTGTAGTTATATGAAAGTCAGTCTTTCAGTTGTGTGGTGTCAAAGCAAAACAAGTGATTTGCACGCCCGGATTAATTCGGATAAACCTTGCGTGGAATGAAAAAAAAAAAGATATCACACAATTCGAGGCTTCGTCATAATTTTAATGCGAGAATAACCTTTCAATTTCACCCCAAATGACAAAGAAATTGCATTAAATTGACCTATGAGCCCCTTGTTGTAGTTTAGCTTTCAGTTGGTAAAAATATATATCAGTATTCTTAATGAAAGGAAAGGTATACATAATTACACACAATCAAATGAAAGTACAAAAATGAGATCCATATCAACATTCAAGTGTGAATTGCCGTATTTCCTCATATGCCAGTGATGGTGTAACACGTGTTTATGCCATCAACAGTTTCAATCCAGTGAATTTGGCATGGTTTTCCTATTCCCTTTCATGTATTGCAGCTTCTATGAAAAGTTAAGTAACTGAATTGCAACGTTGATCCATCGATGCGTTCATGGCATTAAAGCGAGATCCTCCATCAGCCTCCATCCTGGTGCAAACGATGATAAAACAAGTTGTTGAGTTTGGAATCCATGGAGCGAGACCTTAACAGTCTCCAGTCCACTACAGATCACCGTGGTCCAGACCGTTTCAGTCCCAGAGACGAACGGGTCAAATGTAGAAGAGTCCAATGTTTGTCAACTGTTTTGTTCCAATTCCCAGTGGTTGCCACTAGAGAGTGGTAAAGATAATATATCGTAGTGTATTTACCATAGACTGTAGGTAAGAAGTGGACACAGTCATTGTGACGTCACCCATTGATGACTGCTGTATTGAAGTTCGGCGATTTCACCGTCGCCATTTTGGAATAAGGTCGTTGTTGATTTTTTTGCAACTGCTGATCGGAAGTGACAATATTTGTACTGTGGAGGAGTGACGTAGAGACGCCGGAGTCGGCTCTGTTAGCGGCATCGACCTGTCAATCACAGTAAGCCCGCCCTAAAGCATACTCCTCTTTATGGTCTATTTGACTCTAAATGGACCATCATTTACTAAATGAACATCATGCTGTATTGAAGAAGACTGCGATTGAGACCACAAACTCATGTTTACAATGTTGACTGAGGTAGCAAATCAAGAGAGAAGTAGAGTCATTTTCTCATAGACTTCTATACAACCAGGCTTCTTTTTGCAACGGGAGGACCTGCTGGTCAGTGGATAGAATGCAAGTTTTAAGACACTTGGCTTCACTCGGCAGAGCCGGAGGTTGCCGCCTCATATTTACATACTAAAAAACGCCATATTTTCTACCTTTTCCTTACTCACATTTTGCCGCAATATTTCTCTGTGTTTAGTAAAAAGCTCCTCCAAAGGCCTTTTTACATTACTGCGAAATTCAAATAAACACGTAGGCTACTTGCGCAGCTAACGAGTGTTACGGTGGCCCTCTGTTTCTCACACAGCAGGGGATACCCACAGTCGTGGACCATCTCATGTGATTTATTTTAGGAGCCAACAAGCCACAGTCTAGCACTAAGCTGTTTATTTTTGGCTCTGCCTTTCTACCATAAAGCCCTCACAAAGCCTGTGTGAGCTGGCTCCTCCCCCTTTCCTCCTTGCAAATACCTGTTGGACTATGCATCAGTGTATGATGTCTTCTTGGCTTCCTCCCTGCCTGCTTTCATGTGGTAGCAGCCAGCCACTAATCTCCATTCGGCCGTGTCGGAGCTCCTCTCCATCCTGTGAAATCCTGCCGGCTGGCTAACCCCTCCCTTCTTGCTATGCCTCTTTGGCAAATGTTTTTTTGGCTTTTTTCTACATTTTTGTATCGTGTATATTTCACTTGATCTTCCCAAGCCAGCATGACCTCAGGTTCTGTTGCTGTTTCTTTTTTGTCTTTGTCTTCCTCCACCCTTTACCTTCCCTTTTGTAATCTCTGCCTCTCTTCCGTTACCGTTTTTCTCCCTAATCTTTCCTCTTTCTGCTCCATTATTTTTGATACAGTGGTGGTGCTCCCCTTCTCCCCTCATCTCCTCCTTATCACAGGTAACAATTGTCTCCTCTTCTCCTCCTCGTGCCTCCTCTCTATCCTCTTCATCTTGTAGTTCCAATTGGGGATCTGGAGCTGGTTGTGGTCACTGCTACGTTTGAGTTTCTCTGGTATGAAGCTCGGAGCCGGGGCTTTGCAGAGCCTCACCTTGGGCACCACGATGCCCGGCCGCACGCTGCTCCTCCTCAGCAAGTTCAGAGGCAGGAGGCTCGCTCGCCTCATGGCCACCGTGGCCACGTCGGTCAGCAGCTGAGTCTGCAGGCTGGCCCTCCGATCCCTCGCCTTGGGGATGAGGAGGACCCGCGAGTTCTGGAAGAATCTCTTGTAGTTGTTCAGTCTGTCTGGGCCGAGTCGCTTCAGCTCCGACACCCGCTGCCTCCTCAGGATCTCCGGCACGGCCTGGCGACGCTTCCCGATGCACGGCGGGCTGCCTGGGCACACTGTGCGGCAAGCCGTGGCGATGACCGGGCTGGAGATGGCGGTGGTGATTTGGACCATGTGGTCAAAAACGCCGTCATGCATGGGGTTTACCCTGTTGTCCATGTAAATCCTATACGAGCAGCAGGACAGGAAGTTGATCAAACGCCTCCGGCAGGACTTTGGCTCTTGGGCCTGGGCCGCCAGCTCCTGCACAAGAAGAGCAAATGCTATGGTTGGAAGGAATCTCTAGTTTAAAGCATTATGTGGTGCATTCAATAGTAGGACTGTAGTCCTGATGGATTTATTAACCTCCAACAGGGGCCACTCCAGGGAGAAGGAGTCACAGAACTGCTCAGCACAAGGCTTGGACATCAAGCTATGCATCAGATTGGCCGTCTCGTATCGACCAGTGAAGAGAGCCCAATCCCTGGGCGTCAGACTCCGGGCGCTATCCCGTGCCTGGATATCACCTCCTGGAAACATTAGGAGTTAATCTGTACCATATCAGTGCCGTAATCAGCTCTACGCTTATCAGCAAAGCATCAAAGGAGCTCTCTACCCCGACACAAACATCTTATACATGTATCGCTCAGTATCATTATCGAGAGCTCAGGTCCATTGAACTTAATCATTAAATCGCATCCGTGTTACCAGCCAGCATGAGAGCCCTGACGCATTCGGCCCGGCCTTGCATGGCAGCCTTCATCAAAGCTGTGAAACCGTGACAGTTCCTCCTCTCGATGTCCATCCCGGGGAAGTAGTTGAGTAGGTAGTTTGTGATGAACGCGTGACCTGCAGACCAGAGAGAGACACAGGCGTGTGTTATGCACGCTAGTTTTTACTTTGGCACTAGCAAAGCTGCTTTTGTTATGCACCATATTGCCTTTGTCTTTTTTACATTTCAAACTCCCTACGGTACGGCCATGCTAGCAGCCTCACAGAGCTGCTAGCATGGCCGTAGGAGCACTAAGATCGTTAGCGGAAGGCTAGCAATGGTGTTTGGATAGGCTAATTCCTTCAAATTAGTATTGTCATAATCACATTCATACATTCATTTGTTACTGTAGACACTTGTGATGCTTCGTCAGATGTTTTTGAATTACTGGCCCACTCTCTGTAGCCTAATGTAGCGCAAAATGACACACTTGGCTTTAATGCAGTTTTGTTTTGATTTTGTATGGAAAACAATATTCTCAACAATATCTCTGCCATCTTTTAAGCACAAGTTAAAATGACAACAATATTTCTTAACAACATGGTCTGTTAATCCATACACATGAATGGCTGATTCAAGAGGACAAAAGTAATATATTTAAAAGACTAAATGCAGTAATTCAACAGCACAAACTACAATTTGACAGCATGAATTGTTTTACATATTCCGCCAGGAAGAGCGCCGGGCTTTGAAGTACATTTTCATATTGTGGCCAAACTGTGGAATTTCAACTAATATGTCCATTATTTGTGATGCCATTGGATATAAAAAAGGTTTTTCCATAGACACGTCTGTAACAGTCTGTAACTATACAGTTGTAAAATGCACCGTGGCCAAATCCAGAGTTATTTTCCTTCCTCCGTTCATGTGAATGAACCCGACACTGAGGCCGGATCGATGGAAGATCTGGGTACTTTCTTCTAAATGTTCTACTCGGAAGTCAAACTTTTTTTTTTCCTTCATGCGCCAAAAAGTAACTTTGATAGGAATCCTATGCTGTATCCAGTTCTCTTTAAACATCCATGATATTTTGTCAGCCTCTCTGGGGATCGAACAAGTCACTTCATTGTTGCTGATGGATGCTAATGAGTAAATCCCGTCTAAATCCAGACTAACAAGACAGCCTGATCTCCTGAAATTCCTCGAAGGGAGCGCAATGCACGCAACAAGAATCCATTAAAGGCTGTGGATGGTTAATACTGGCTATTCACCTCAGAGGACCCGGGTTTATTTCCCAATACATGTCTAGACACTTTCTACTTTCAGGGAAGGGTTTTAAGGGGAGTTTTTCTTCTCGTGTATTCGACCACTCTGTCGCAGTCTTGGTCACCTGTTCTCCCTGAGGTGTTGCAGAGTACTTTGTCATGAAAAGGGGATCGATACTTCTTTTAACGAAGCAGAAAATGAAGGGTAGTCCGCAGCCATTCATCACAGGACACAGAGAGCCATTCGTCATCATTAGCAGATGAGAGGCCACGGCACCCCATCTGATACAAGCGGCTGCATAGCTGTAGAAGTTGGGCTTTCTAATGCCAAACTTACAGCGATTCTGGCAACTGGAAGCACCAGACCTCATAATGTAATCAGTGCCTTTAATTATGAAACTCAATTCTCTGCAATAAAATGTCTACCACCGTAAAGCATGCACAAAAACTTTGTAGGAGGGGGGAGAAACATACAAGGTAACATGTCTCACTGGGAGTTATTTTTGGAATATTACATAAGGTAAAAAGGGTATTAATAGGTTTATGAATGCACAAGTTGGGCTTCATGTTTGGTCATGTTATCTGTGTCTGGACAGCCATATCCAGAGGTTTTTTTGGTCTTAGATTCTATTGAGGAACGCTAATGGTGAATCTGTTGAAGATGGGGAAACTCAATCAGCTCTCTACCATCTCTGTAGAATCGGTTTCTGGATCGCTGTCAAAGTCAGCATGTCGGTATGAATCTGTCCCACTCAAATAGATGGGCTACTTGTCATTGTCATGACTCCATTAGTTTAGACTGGGTTTGTACTTACTCAATGCTTAAATACTAAATTGATATTTATGTACGAGGCTGGTCGAAGTTTATGCTTGTCTGGCACAGGTCTTTCCTTTTTAATCGGAGAAGATTGTCATTTGAAGCGAGATCATATCAATAAGTGGCAATTAGAGGATCACTGCGCATTAAATTTATCTTCAGCTACGAGAGTATTTTGATTAAAGGAAAACTACAGTTTGTTGCATGAGTTTTATTTTTGGGGCACCGGCCGTCGGTTCTAACAGTTATGACCTTGTACTCACCAAAATAACTACTTGAATTTCGGAACCCAGCAAAAGCACTAGAAATAGGTTGTGTCGAGGAGCACCAGCGTCAAACCGGTTTAGAAAAATGTATTTGGAAGAAAGGAAAAGGAAGGTAAACGATAAAAAATCAATCACAGTTTACAGACTGAGATCCTGGTTCAACTTTGGCCTCACTTTTGGTTTTACTTTGACATGAAGCAGCTTATCTGGCTAACGTTAACATCCTGTACAATAGTTTGACCACTCGTCGTTTCAGCACCATTGCCATGGTCCAAGATCTCAGCAATTACTTTGATGAGTAAACTTACAGCTCGAGCTATGATAGAAAATAATAATAAAATCAACAAACAAAAACAAGAAGAAAATAACTCGGGCGCTGCGTCAGGCTTTCGTCATACGGAAGTGAGCGTGGTTTCATCTAAAGTGGGTTGAACAACGCTGGCCAAGAAACAGTTTGGCAGATAACCTCCCGTCTTAGTGCTAAGCTACATTAGCCGGTTCCTGGTGGTATAGCTTCATATTTACCGTACCAAGTGGAATCAATCTTCTCTCGACAAGAAAGCAAATACGTGTATTAACTATTTCTTTAACTAAACAAACAGGACAAATCTCAATCAAGTGCAGTCTGTACACGGTCCGGAAGATAAATTCTAAGAAATACTTGCCTTATTAACAATCCTGTAACTCAAAGATCCGAGGTGTGTATTTACCTGCTTGTGCTGCAATGATAAGAGCGGTGTTGCCCTCGTTGTCCTGCCAGTTAACATCAAGATACGGGCACTGAGAAAGGGCCATGACCACGTCCATGTAGCCATGGTAGCACGCCACAATCAGACCTGACTGAAACACAAACAGACAAGAGTGCTTGAGTTTCTTCTTCTGATTTTAGTTTTGCTTTTAAAAATGACTAAATGGCTCCTTGGGAAACACATTTGTGGTTTCATAGCCATATTTCCTCACAGGAGACAATTGTTCATCAGTCATGCTGCCTATAAGCAAGGTAAAAGGCTGTTTTCCATAGTATGTAACAGACTGATAGTGAGTCTGAGTCTAACAAAGAGGATGGGTGACAGACTGATTATGATACTAATGTGCATGCAGACTCTAACCAGCCGGTGGTGTGACAGAATGTGAAGAACGACATCAGATCTGCAAGAGGTAGACATGTGGATATACTGGATAAGTAAAAACACATTAATTCAAAGTGTTCATGCACCTAGAACCCATTGTGATTGGAACGTGATCAGATCCGCCAGACCACATCTGGAGCTGGTGCGTGGATTGGAAATCATTATCCGGATCATGTATCCAGTCACAGATCACATGTTAATACCAGGTGTAACTCCGAGCTATGGTGAGCACAATGGCTCAAAGTTAGATTACAGAGTTCTACTGTAAAATGAAATCTTTTTAACAGATACCACCTCCCGGACTCCAAAGAGAGGAACACTGGACTGCTGACATGCTGAACAGAACAGAGCAACCAAGATTCAAATGTACCAATCTTAAAAATCTTAAAAATAAATATACATACAATGCAAGTAAACCAAAGTCCACCTTAGAAATAGTTTAATGAGCCACATTCTTATTCAATCCCACCAATTTAGGTGTATTTTTTTTTTTGTTCCCACTGTAGTACCAAGTGACAAGTATTACATGATGCTTTACCCACTTACTACCTGCTTCTTCGGAGCAGTAATAAAGCACCTCAAAACGTGCAGCTCTAGACTAATTATGTCTTTATGGGATAAGACAAGAACTTCATTTCAATGCAGATAAACTAACATTTAGTTTGTGAGACTGGCATGAATTCAAGGGAATTATTTCCAAGCGTTGTCTTTAAGGTGAGAAAAAAAGAGAGAATGTGTGTTACTAATTGAAATAACTTTGACGAAATGACTTGAACACTAGCTACACATGTAAAGCTGTGCATAATGTTACAAATCGGGGGTGAAGTTTGAAACAATACGGATAGTTTTGCAATCACGCCGTTAGAATGTGACCGTCCTGAACAAATGGTCAAAGGACTTTTACTTGTACAGTACTTTTCTAGTCTTCTGACCACTTAAAGTGCTTTTACGCTACATGTCGTCATTCACCCAATCACTGCCATTCATACACTGATGGGCAGGGGGCAAGGTGCCACCTGCCCATCAGGACTCCAATTAACCATTCACATGCATTCATACGCTGCAGGCACAGCCTCTGGTGGAAGGACGACCCGGTCTACCACTGAGCCACAGTCTGAAAGGTATGAATTACTGTTTTCCTCAATATAATCCCAATAGCAAATGTCCCACCATGCACATTTCCATGGCAACATATGCTGCTGGTCTCCAAGGTGTCCTGAGAGACATGACTGTTGCACTACTCCATGACAATCCTCTGTCTGTTCCCAGCTCTGCACACAGTAGCACACACACCGTATCTCTTACCAGCTCCTCAGGTCAGTGTCTCAGGAAGCCCTTCAGAAGCTGAGCTCTGACAGCAAGCTGCTGCTCGACACCGTCTCTGTGCAGTTTGCTCTCCCCATCTGTCACCGTGAGATTAGCCAACTGCTCTGACCCTTCCTTCAGGATTTGACCCTCAGCGGCTCGCTGGTGTTCAGGAGCTGCACCGGGACCAGCTGGCCTGACCACAAAACCCTAAAGGGACTGCCGGTGAGAGGAACAGCCGAGTCCACTCGGGGTAATCAACTAATAATTAGTTGTTGGCCTTAACAGGATGAATTATTGGAATATATATATATATATATCATAAACATGAAAGAAATTCATATCTTATTGTTTGCTGAACTGAACTCACAATCACAAAATCTGTGGACGTAACATTTAACAGCAACATTTATGAAGGTTAAAACGGTACTGAGTGACCAATCAACATTGCAGGCACATGTACTTACAACAGGTCACATGCATGCTGGGATCAATAGTGTTGGAGCACTGATACTGCACATTCAGATCAGCTGGACATGGACTCAATGGGAGACTCTGACTACTGATGCGATCAAAATTCATAATGAAAGTTCAAGGCACCAGTTTGTGTGTTTTAAGCTATTTGCATAGAATTGTGAGCACCTTTCATAACTGGTATTTTGCACAACACACACAGCACTTGTAGTAAATAAATTTTTACCTGCTGAAGCAGCCATTGGTTTCCATTCATTTCCACACAGTGTGATAATCAACAGACTGATTCTTGAGTTGAGCAATCTACCAAAGTGAATGGTAAGTCTGGTCAAAGTTATGCTATTGTTTCAAAGTGACACTTTGTAGACTATTACAATTATTCTGCACTTAAGCTAACTTTAACTTAACTTAAATACATTGAAACCCTCGAACTCTGCAGATTTATACAGCTGGTACAGTCCTTAAGGCTGATTATGGTTATGAAACACCATGTACAGTATTATAACCCTTTATTAGCAAAATGAAGTTTCCAATGGAAAAACATTGGGATTCTTTTGGGTTCAATTGGGGCAAACGTAAACAAAATGAGACTTTGCAGGTTTCAAGTCAGCAGAAAATCAAATATTGCATTAAAATGCATGAAATCCAGACACCTACTCTTCTGTTTCGATCCGTCTCTGTCACTTCCTCTTCGGTCACTCCTTGTCTAATCATAATCTTGACGATGATGGCATTGTTATTGCAGCAGGCCTTGAAGAATGAAATGGGCTCGGGGCTGTCGGGGCTCGGCGAGCGGTCCATGATGGACGCGACCGAATTGTCAGGGGGATAGAAAGAATCGTCCGACAGGATGCTCTGCGTGTCCGAGCGATCCGGCAGGGCCTCGAAGTCCAACTCCTCGAACTCCTGGTAGATTTCGTCCTCATCCTCCCAATAGTTTGGCCTGTAGTCGAGTTCACTCTCCTCGTTATCGGCCTCTCCCGACACCTCACACTCATCGCCATTTTCGTCAACATTGGTGAAGAACAAGGCAGGTTTATCCATAGCCACTTTATTAGTCTTAAACGGAATCTCACCCAGTTCCACGCCTCCGGACACTCCATTTTCCAGAACCTTCAAACCTTCACTTTGTTCCTCTGTTATTAACACCATTTAAACCTTTCCCTGCTGTCCCACTGGTTTCTTTTTTTAAATTCTTGCGAGGTGCCAGGATAACTGTAGGAAGACCTAGAGCCTGCTGCAATACATTGACTAATAGGGATAAGGTTCAGCAGAGGTCACAAAGGGGACATGAGATCATCACTTACGGTCCCAATCCTCAATCATTGTTGGATAAATGTTCTCGGGATGCCATAGAGATCAGGATTCTCCAGAACCCCACAAGACAATGTCATTTAAAACAGGTTTGATCGTATGCATGTTCTGAGGAAGTTGCTCTGGATTGGTGATGTGACCAAAGAGTGTCACATGTTCTGTCAGTCGCAATTAAAAAAATAAAAAGAAGTGTAGTTTGTTAAGCCAAAGAGTTTCCATGAGTTACAAATTGTGGAAAAGTCACGATCCTTCCCGATGGCACCAAAAGCCTCGTCCATCAAATCTCCTAATCGTGGCTTCAGAGCCCAGACGGGCAGCTTGAATTCTTGAAGTCTTGATGAGAAGTTAAAGCTAAAAGTTTTGCTCTGGAGAGTAGAACAGGCAGCCGTCTTGGCTGGAAACACCAACGGCCACCACTAACGGCAACTAATTGTGTTTCCAAAACGTTGAGCTTCCTTTGATGATGGCCGGCAATTGGATGAGACACATTCTCTAGAACTGAGCCACGGTAATCCTTTTAGTCGCTTTAGCTGTTGTGTCGTGTTCCCCTCCCTGGTGCCAGGACGGTTTTAATGTTTTCTGTTAATACAATAAAGTGTCAAATGTAATGGTACAGGCAAGGAGGGAATGTCTTAACTTTTAAAAGACTTGTCTACACAGGGAAAACTGAATAGAATAAGCTAGTGAGCCAGTGTGTTCTTTGTACAAGACGTTGAACGAGATTATGCAAAGTACATGCCACACATACCTGAACATGCACCACCACTCATGTACAACCTTTGTTCTGATTCGAGATATTCCTTATTAGAGAATAAATGTCATCAGTGCAACAGGTCAAGTCAACCTGCCGGTTTAAATTGGATTTAGCAACCTTGTGACCTAGTTAGTGTGTACAGGGTGCAGTGGAAGAGAGTTCAGGCCCTACGGTCACCTTCATCAGTGCCTGAAGTGCAATGCTAATCCAATCACCAATATGTAATGCAATATTTGGATCCCTTTTGATTCATAAATTACTTTTAGAATCAGTTAGGCAGTGTAGAATACAATGCTCTCACCTCTTACGGAAGCAGGTAACCGCCGGTTTATATTTTACAGGTTTTATTTTTATGGTTTACAAATTAAGACAAGAAAATTCAAGTTTCCAAAACTATCAGGTTGTTCATATTCTTGGCAAAACTTATTTTTTTGTAACCTGAATTTGTCTGATTGCATTGCAGCATCCAGAATAGTAAAGGTAATATACCTAAAATCAAGTGTTTGCATTGTCACCACGACTGGAAATGTCAAAGCGAGACATTGAAACCATATAAAATCAGATATCTTCAAAGTAACATATTTCTGTGCTTTAAATTCAGTGGTGTTAAAATATCAACATTAACCTTTCAGTGGTGGATGTCTTACAGTTGCTTATAACTTTTAAGTCATCTTATAAAGATCTCTGCCCAACTCCAGTACTTAAAGCGAGGTCAAATCCTTATTGGCAAAGGTTGTTGTTATTTTTGGCCGAGGTCTGAATCTTGTTCAAAGTAGTCCGCTGTGCCAGAGAGGATATATACGCTTCACACTCTTGAAGTCTGGTTTTACAATAGAAGGAAAAGGAATCAAACTCCTCATGACTCAGCAGGGGGGTGACTCACAGGCACTTTGCATTATGGGTTGTACCATTTGTGCTTTCCAAAAACAAAGTACAGATTAGAAAAATCGGCTTTAGCTTCACAGTAGAAGTCTTGTTTTAGCTGCATATGTTCCTAATATGCACTTGGTTTCCACAGCTGTTAAGACTGTGCATTAGCAGGAAGGTAATTGGATTCAGCAGAAATAACCTGACATCCTGTTTCCTGGAGCTGTTTCCCAACTGATCTACGGATAAATAAATAGATAAATAACTGAGGGCCGAATGTGAAAAGCAATAGGAACTGCCATGTGCTGATCAGTAGTGTACAGCCCATCACACAATCATGTACTACTATGAGTTGGAAGAAAAGAACAAGTACTTCTGTAATGAAGGCCCTCTCCATTACAAGCATGTGTGGACCGCTTCAAGGAATAAGAGACGCACACGAAGGGTTGAATGTTTATTATACTGTTGATTGGTTGGTGGTGGATGTTCTCAGGTATAATTATTGAAGACAAACATATTATTAGTTGTTACTTTATATGATCTCTATTGCGATGTGTAACCACAATAGAGATCATACCTTCTGTACAATGACAATAATGCACAAATGAGGCAAAGTTGTGATTTGTGATTTTGGGCTATACAAAATAAATTGAATTGAACAGAACATACTATACTATGACTTTTTATAATTTATTTCAACATAATATACCATGACGGTTTTGAGACTGTTTTTGACATACTATACTTGGACTACTTTTCGACATGTGAAATTTTAACATTTATGTTTTTCGACAAACAATGCCATTATATTTTTGTGATATTTTGTGGATATACTGTGACTTTTTTAAAGACATGTTTAGACATACTATACTGTGACTTTTTCATGATTTTTCCGACACTATGACGTTTTATCACCCTTTTAGACATACTATGACTTTTATGAACATTTTCAACGTAACATACTATTACTTTTTTTGGCGTACTATACTGCATTGGGACATATTATAGTATGGCTTCTTCTATTATTTTTTTTGGCATACTATACTATGTCTGATACTTTTTTGAAATACAATAGTACGACATACTATAATGTGACTTATGATAAACGACCCTATGACCTTTTTTTATTGCCGTCTTCAGACTAAACTATACTTTTTACACTTCATTTGACATCATTTACTATGACTTTAAGACTAATATCATTGAGAGTAACATTTGCTTGAGGATCATCTTGTCTGCAGCGTGAGGAAGAAACGGCACAGTGATCTGGTCATTTCAACTTTTTATTATCCTGTCATATTACTTAACCAACACTTAACAGACATTAGAACATACCTTCATGTCACAGTACATGCCACTGCCTTTTTTTGCACATATAAAAATAGAAATTCAAGATCAAAATTTGAAATGTCCAGCTCAGTTCAAGCAGATACTTAAAGGTCACTTTAAAGCATCATATTTATATAGAATGAGAGCATTCCACACAGCAGCACTAAAGTCAATTACAATCCATATCAATAGAAAACCACTTTGCCAAAGTCCAACATCAAAAACACAAGCAAAACTCTAATCCATCCTCGAGTGAAGCCGACTGTGAAGTAGCGACGTCTTTCAATCTGTTTGGGAGGGAAATGAAACGCGTGTGTTGACTGTTACAATGGAATCTGAATAGCAAACTGCTGTAAAACGTGCACATGAGCAATACATTTTAGTGTTCTTTAAGACGAATTCTGCAATGTTTTCTCTCTTTTCTCAATCGCAACGTGCACATCTCCCCCCACCTCCCCCCTCCCCCTTATGTGGCCGGCCTGTCTGACACTGGTGGCCCCGTTCACAAAAGCACATATTATGCAAATCATGTCATATTGCTTATTACTAGAGGTGTGGCCTGCTGTGTGCGTGTCGTAAAACTATTGTTTGTTAATTTAACAGCAAAAATAATAAGAATCTGAAGCATCATGCCCGTTCAAACTGCACATGGGCAAACTAGTGCTTACACACCTGTGGCTGAGCGCTCTCATGCACCGTACTGACTCCCTGATAATGCTACATAGTGAATAACAGATCTGTTGTAATAGAGGATTGTGTGTTAACAGCCGGTGGGCGGCACAGTCCGGCATGGCTAAATGACGGAGTTACATTTAACGGAGGTTGCATAGAGTTGCGTTCTGATGGGTTAAAGGTCCGTTGACCAACAATGAGTATTGGGCAAAGCAACATTATGTCAAATTGTTACAATGATGTGAAATGTGATCTTTTGATGGTTTGGAGATGTTTTCACAGCAATACAAAATAGATATTAGAATTGGGAGTTATGAACTTTTTTGTTTTTTAACGCACTGGTATTTGATCAGTACTTTCCACCGGCCGACATGCAAGTTTAGGTGTCATAACGTCTCTTATCAAAAGCAATCAACTAAACAGGAAGTCACTGTGGCATGACTGTAACAAAACGGGGAAGAAATGATTTCATAGAGAAATCCATTTGAAAGTGATGAGATGTGATCTGTAGCTCAGCAGGCGGCAGCAACGGACTGAATGATTACCGAGCACAGAAAAAGGAAAACCTGAGTTGTTGTAAGTTGGTTAACCGAAAAGAAACGCGTGGGAGCTTGCCAACCAATTTCCTGCATTTAATGTGGTTGGTTTGTACTCCGCTACGAGACTAAGTGAGATGAGGTAACTCTAGTTTGCCAAAACTACAGTAAAGTTCTATTATCTGTCAGCAGATTTGAGCCTTTCCACCCTCTTCACCCAACGCAAAGCAGTGTTGTGTTGTTCATGCGGTTGTTTTTTGTCTCCTCACAGCTATCAGAATGCAGACAGGCAGTTAAAGCTAATTAGCAGCATGACTATAGTTTTTTTTTATCCTCTCAGAATAAATATTTCTGTAAGATCAGTGTCACAGGCACATTCTGAAATGTTCGTAGACGGTTTTTCCAGTTTAAATATTCTCAGTTGAAAGCTCGCTTCATGACTTCTCCTCTGCTGAAGCTGACAGATGCTACACAACCCGTTGGTTTCTGAAATCCTCAGGTTATCAATCATACATCGACGTCTTTACTTTAAAAAAGATCTCAGGACTAACAGCTCACTCCAGAATACTACAAATCAACGAAAATATCTAAAAAGCAAAAAAAACAACAAAAAAAAACCCTCAATACAATCACATTGCTACATCAGGTACGTCCGTCCTCATCGCTGAGCACAGAGGCGTTCCTGTGACAGTCCATACAGCACCTCTAATAGGTCAAACACGTCCCATTGAGAGACACTCGGGGTTCGCTAGACAATACTTCACAACACACATTCCAAAGGGAAGCACAGTCTGAGGTAAAAGCTCAACGGAACCGACTTTAAAAAATATATATAATTACAACTTAAAATGCCAGCTGCGTTTAGGACTAAACGGACAAAGGATGCACAGTTTACCAACTGCGTGGTTCTGCTGAGTTTCAACTCTTTTTGCAGCTTGGCTAACAACCGTGTTCAGAAAAGGGTTTAGAGACTATGTTGTCTTCGCTCGTCAACGTTTTTTTGTTGTCTCCTGTCACCGGTGACGGCTAGGCTGCAGTAAGAAAGATTAGAGGCTTGGTGTTCTGACAGCCAAGCACGGAGAGAACCAAAACTGAAACAAAAACTTTCCCCACAGGGAAGGGCTGATGGCGCTCAGTGACGGGTTAGCTCCACTGATCCCACAGCAGCGTCGGGTCTACGAGGAGGTGCTGTACGAAGAGGTGGACATCCTCCTGCCCGTCTTGCGTTCGTAGTTCACGAGTCGCTGTCCAACCAGGTATCTGGAGGAGAAACGGGAAAGAAAGAGCCAGTTTGCAAATCACTTCTTAACATTTTAATGCACACAACTGATTTTTAGTGATCAGCTTCAGTTGGGGACTTTATTTATTGTGTTTACTGTAAGAGGAGCGAGCAGCTGCTCCCTCACCGTAGCCTACATGAATCTATCATGGCGTGCAATATGAATACCTGTCACACACTGCGTAGCTCTCTCACAGCACTAGAGCTAACTGACTGATACGCCAGCCCAACCACCGGCCGTCTACCGCCATCAGAAGTACTAAAGCCCACCTCCTTGCTTGATTTGATTGGCTGCGCTTTTTGTTTATTTGTATTTTTTTTATTCAACTGACTTGTCGTTCTTTATGTGTTCGTAGAGGCGTTTGAACTGTCGTATCTGGAAGAAGAGGATGGAGAGCAGTATGACCACCATCAGCAGGAAGGGATAGATCCTCCTCTCCACCAGCGTCTGCATCTCCGGCTGCACACCTGTAGAGGAAGGAAGGGGGGGGGGAAGAGGGAATAAACACTGGAACACAATCTCCTCCTGATGGAGTGTGATGTCTGCGATGTCTGATCTCTCGGGACTGGTGGACTCAGCGTTGAGGTAACGGAGTAAATGAAAGACACGAAACAAATGGATTGCAGCTGGGCTCTGCACAATGACTAAACTCCAGATTACCACCAGGGCTGCTTGTTGTCCGAGTCAACATCAAAAGACACTGAAGTTGGCTCTTTTGGGTAGGCTTTGCATGATAAGGGCTTCTCATAAATTGTCCAAATTATTAAGAAATCTGCTGTGACCTGACGGATATCCAAGTGTGTCTTCTACCTCAGGGCGTGAATTTAGTCCGTACACGAACCACTAAAACGACCAAATACATTTATTTTATTAAGTGCTTTCTTACTCATCCACTCGATGGGTCGTCAGCTTTATTAATGTTGGTTAATTAGGCTGAAGTCCCATTGATTCACGGGATCAATTCTTCTTCTTCTCATCATTATTAATTACCCATTACATTATTCTATTTATCTGGATATATTTATGTGTTTTTTTTTTTTCCTTACTTCAAATCATTACTTGTTGCAGCTCAAGGCAAACAGTTCACAGAGTATGATTTCAGTAAAAGGCAATGACGAGGGGAATGCAGGCGTGTATTATCTCTCCATTCTGAGCAGTTCAATAGTGGAGTGTTTCAACTGGAGGTGGGTACTGAACTCCCGATGACCATCTGTCTGTACTGAGTGTTGCCTATGAGGGTGAAGGGAGGTATGGAGGGGTGAATGAAGGAAGCTAACATCTGTTCTTTTCCTGGATCACCTTGAAGCTAATGCATGTTGGGGTACACGAGGGTCCCAGAGAGTTCATCCTGAACCCAGACACAGCATGAGACTCACCCAGCAGTGGTGTGATGCCTCTAGAGATGGTGTAGGGCACACTGAGGGACAGCAGCAGGTCGCAGATGACGGGGGCGGCCAGCCCTCGCACGATGAAATGGAGGTCAATGTTCCGGATACCGTTAGCATACACCTGAGGGAGAGTGAGGGCTGAGTTACTTCATACCAATGCCGGTTTGGATTAGTAGTGACATTTAGATTAGTTCTTCCAATATGCATCTAGATGAAGCTCTTTAAACGTCTTCATGTTGTCTCATCTATAAGGCGAGATGTCAGTGATTTGTCCGGTTTGGTTCTTGAGTAAGTGAAGCCAGCAGGATGTACGACTCACCTGCTCAATGACGGTTTTGAGCCACCACTGGGGGCCCATCAGCGTGATGGCAGCAATGATTTTAGCATGGAGCACTCCCAGGGCCCAGTCCTGCCACGCACAGAGAAATAAACAGTTAACGGCAGAGACACAAAGAGGTTTAACATCTGCTCAGTATCACCATGTGTCTGCTCAAGCTGTTCATGTGTCCTTAATGAGCAGGACGCTGAGTGGCAGCTGATATCCAAACTATGTGTTTGGATTTGTGTAGAAGAGTTCTGGTAGGTACCAAACTTTTCCATATCTGACCTCATAAAAACAGGCATTTTTTTCTTTCATTTAATGAAAGAAAATGTTTCGTGTTCAGGCTGTTAGTAATATTAAACACTAACAGCCTGAACACGAAAAGGTCCAAAAGTGGAACAGAAGAATAATAAACACAATCTGACCCGACATCGGGTTCTTGAGGTTTCCATACTCGGTATGTACTACATTTGTATTTAGGTTTGAGACCCACCGTGCTCTCCTAAACAGTCTAATCAGTTCTGAATCCATTAGATTTCGGATAGATGCAATCAAATGGTGTGTAAAATGTCATCACTCGTATTCACACACACACACACAATTTGGGGTACAACAAATCATAAAACTCACAGTTGGGATCGTTTAGCGGTTTTGAGTCATGGATTGGATCAGCACAAAAGAAAAAAGGGAGCAAATGTAACTTTTAGAGATCCTCCATCACGTTTCTCTGCTGCTGGTATCAACTGCTGATCGTTGGCGACACATTGGCAAATACAGACAGTTGTACAAGGCTCCAGACTAGAGTTTTACCCAAAACAATAATCTCTAAATGTTATCCGTTTATGTTGTTATAGTCATCTATAGGGCATTAGTAGTTTTAATTATGTCTTGAAGCAGCTTAGAGCTAGTGAGAGGAAGTTAAACAGCTCATTTTTCCCTCTCTTCAAACAACTGTACTCAAAACATTATTTCACACTATAATGGCAACATTTAGTAATTAATCTGCAGTTCACATGCATGGCGGACGGTGAGGGGGGGGGCCTACAGATCAACGATGGTCCGTTACACCACTACATACAATCGCCATCCTCTCACCTGCCAGGGGTAGAAGAGAGGAGTCTGGTCCAGTTGGACTCTGAGAGGAGCAACGACGACCAGCTCAAACAGCAGACCCAGCAGCAGAGGAATCACCCCAGCCAAGAGCACGGCCACCACAACGGTCTTCAGGATCTGTTTCCAGGCAGACATCACATCAGAATACAACCAGTCGCCACATATTGCGGTCAGAGCTTATTTTTTTTGGGGGGGGGGGGGGGGTTGGGAGGACCAGAGAGACACATTACCATGAGGGTCCACTCTTGGACTTTGACCATGATGATGGTCCGTCCCTGTGGCATCCAGGAAAGCATCACGGTGGCGCCTCGGATTGACAGCCAGCAGATGTACAGCCCACTGGCCGCTGTGTACAGCTCATGCACCATGGCACTGCCCATCCAGAAAGACATTAACCAGCGGCCCGCACACACTGGGGGAGAGGGAGAGGGGGAGACAGGCACGGCATGGAGGCGTAAAAGAATGACGCAGAAGGAGAAAAGTAAACGGTAAAAAGCAGAACATTTGAGCCCACAACTTACCCGGCAGGGTGAGGCAAATCAGACTGGCCAGTAGCAGCGTCACACACATAAAGGCCACCAGCAGAATGATCTAACCAGCAAGAAAGAACAACAAAATCACATCGTGTGGGGAACATGAAAAGCAGCACAGCTTTTAACAGCGGCAGAGGATAGGAGTGGATGAGAAGAATGACAGCTGGGAGTCACCTTGAGGGGGAAGTTGACGGGCCGGTGGTACGGCTGGAAACCCACAGGGCCGCCCTGCTGCAGAATGGCCTGATGAGCGGCGTGAAGCCCCTCCCCCAAGCCAGGCATCCTGTTGTTGTTATGGCGACCAGGAGGGTCGTTGTTTGGTTGGTGGTCCTCGTCTTCATGGTCCCCCAGCAGGTAGGAGTGAAGGTCTCTGTGGGGAAGGCCATCGACAATGTCGGCAAAGCGTTTCAGAGATGGACGGAGAATATGTCTGTGTGTGTGTGTGTGTCTCAGACATACAGCATGTATCCAGCTGTGAATGTCCAGGCGTGGACGAGGCCTTTCAGCCACTGGCGAGTGTGACCCTGCTCCAGCAACGCCGGCAGAACAACCTGAAGCAACAGCAGCTCAAGTGACAGCTCGCTGACGGGGGCGTCGCTGCAGACACAACACACGAACCAAACTCAAGTCCATTTATAAAACACTGTCAATGTAAGGAGAAGCAGACACTCTTAGTTGTGCCTTAGTTGAGACTAGACGATGTCGTCTTTAGCTTTGAGACACAAAGAGACGGAGGATAACTGGGTTTTGTCGTGTGTACCTGTAAAGCATGACGTTGTAGGGCAGGAAGGTTGGGAAGAGCAGTTTCATGATTCTGATAGGAAGCCAGAGCATCAGCAGAACTATGGAGCCAAACACCACCTGGAAACACACAGAAAGAAAGCAACAAACCAGTGTTTGTTAGCAGACGTGTAAAGTATCCCCGCGCTATCACACAGACGGACATGAAGTCACAACACGCATCGGGCCATCGTTCTGTCATTCACACAACGATTGTCCAACCCGGCACCACATTGTACCTCAGGACAATCCAGGTGTTTCAACTAAAAGGTTCCATCTGCTGGCTCTACTCCACCACCACCACCACCGGCATCCAGACCCAGGGGGAGTCTAGCTTTCTCCTTTGTTCACAGGCCCTACGCTGACTGAAGACGCATCACATCTAATCTAAAGTCCTTCTCCTCAATGCAAGTTATTATAAACTCACAATCAATCTCCTCACATTGAAATGTGCCTGAGTTGTCATTTTGCACATTTTAACAAGTTGAGACAGGTTTTTTGCTTTAACTTATCATGATAAAGTAAATGTTGGTTACATGCTGTAATGGCTATAGAATAATGACACCATCAGCATTTAGATTGGTTCCCTATAAGCCTCACTTTCATTATGCAATCCTGTCTGTCACCGGGTACAAATGTGTCAAACAAGCGCAACCACAACAGGAAGAGCCTGGTGCTTCTGTTTTCCCTGACAGCCATCAGTAGCTATCCCAGAGTAAATGGCAGATTTGGTTATTTGAATTGTAATATCACGCTTCAAGTTTTTTTTTTTTTCTGGTCTCTGAAAGTCTGCACAGTATTTATAAATGTATTTGACTTTATACAACAGCAGATCTGGCCACTGAGGAAGAGGTTTGGGATGGAACAGAGCAGGAGGATACTTGACTGACCACAGAGAGTATGAACCTCCGCAGGTGTCTGTAGATGGGCAGGTGGATCATCTCCTGGACTGGGTTGAAGTCTGGATCGTTCAGGTTCCTGAGGAACCACAGCACACCAGGCCGGAGCACCTACAGACGCAGAAACACGCGGGACATTTTTTTAAAAAGGCTGGAGATGGTTTCAGAGTTTCTTTTACACAAGTCGCAACACATCACTGTGAGCGGAGTCCTGCACCGACCTCTCGGAGCAGAAGGATGAAGGACGCAAAGTAGAAGACGTAGACCATGCCGACCAGCCAGTGGAGGAACATGGTGGTGCCGGGGGCCGAGTCAAAGCTCTGCTCCCTGTCTTTCAGAGTCGCATCAAACATCTCCTGCAACCACCAAAGGACGGCCTTTATTGTGTGTGTGTGTGTGTGTTCAAAACCAAGAACTAAATGTGTTTTTAAGAATTTGTCCAATAAATGTAATATTTTGAGGGTTTTTTTCAAAGTGAATCAAATGTCTTGATCAAATGTGGCCACTGGATGATCACGACTGCATTGCATTTGATTGGTTCGTCATTAAGAGTCAGTACGTGACGATATCAACGGGATCAAGTGAGTTTCTTACCAGCGAGCAAATGTCGAGCCACCAACCGCAAATCAGCGGGAACAAGCCTATCTCCATGACAACCAGCAGGGACACCTGAGATATATGAAAACACAAATTGAGTTTCTTTGTTCCTGTAATCAGAATGTACCCGATCATTACCGTTTAAACGTCTTTAACTTACCTTCACAACGATGTAGCAGACACCCAGGAGTCGTCTGGACCGCCGGAACTTCACCAATGAAGCAAACGCCTGAAGGAGGCGCGGTTAAGGACTGCCACCGGAAATGTGAGGGAAATTACATTCAGTGTGTACTTTAAGCATCTCTCAGGAGCACAGTTTGTACAGAAAGATGGAGCACTGACCTGACATTTAGGCTTCCTGTACGACAAGAAACATTTAGTAAAGTGTCACAAACACAAACAGCTCTACACAGCCATAATAAGCAATGCTACGGCTCTTTAAATATAACGCGCTGTATGCAGAGGATACATGGCAGACGATGAGAGCTCCAGCCAGGAGGATGTAACCCACTGTGGTGGTGACGAGGCCGTCAAAGTGTGACGCTTTGACCTGCAACCAGATAGAATAGCGTCATCAAATCAATCCCATCGCTGCATGTAAAAAAACAAAATAATAATAACAGCACGATCGATGCACTTACATATTCTTCAAAGCCCAGGCCGACCACTGAGAAATGGCCGATGTGATACGGGCAGAAAGCTAGAGGGAAGAATCTCTGGTTTAGTGGAGAGTGTACAAAAGGCACGCATGACTGTCTTTAGTCAATTCATTAATTATTAGTTTCATATAATAATAATAATAATAATAATAATAATAATGGCAAACCAAAGGCTTGATTGATTCTCAAAGGTAATGATTGTTTAGTACAGCCGCACTATGCTGCAGGTTGAACTCACCAAAGACCAGGATGAAGAGTGTGTTGAGAGACACCACCCAGAACACATGCTCCTAGAGAAGACACACAGGGATCGCAATATGTGCGACCCATCAGTAATAAATACTTGCATATGGTTATACATTCCCCTGGACACACAGTGATCCATTACAATGGTAACGGACGGTAGATCCCTATGCAGTTAGCCGGGGTGGCTATTCTAGAGCACTACTCTGAAATGATGCATGGAAGGATCTTGTTTATTTGGAAAGCTGTAGGGGGCTCGCACAGCTTGCCCCGATACATGACGCATCGCACGGTTCATCGTTTCCCTGGATCTCTACAAGGAAGGATGCGAGTGCAAAGTTAGCATCCACGGAGCCACATTTATAGGAAATATGCTCATTTCAGGCACACTTTGCATAAGAGTAGAAAGAGTGTGTGTGTGGACTTACCAGGAAAACTAGGGAGCCATCCAGCCCCAGCATCTGGGACACAAACAAAAAAAGCAATGTTATAATGATACTTCATGATACATATACCAGTTCCACTAACTGCTGCCATTATTAATAGCATCTGCAGCATCTACTAATACGACGAAGAACACATGTTTTGGGGGAATTGGAGACAAAAAAAAAAAAAAAAAAAAAAGAAAAAAAAAAAAAAAAAAAAAAAAAAAGAATAGATTCCCACCCTTTCCCAGGTCAACTCCTCTGCTGCACGGTCCCACTCCAGGGCGTTCCAGTTCAAATCTTCTGCAAAGAAGGAGAAGGAAACAACTGAAACAGCGGGGAACGCCTACAATGTGCAGAGAAGATATGCTTCTGTGGCTGCATTACCATGTAGGCTGTAGGCTTCTAAAGTGTATCCCACTTCTTTGGTCCTTGTGTTTACACTGACCTTGTCCTCCATTATTGGCTTCGGCAGCATCCTCTTCCCTGCCCTCCTCGTCGTCCTCGTCCTCGTCGTCTTCCTCCCCGTCGTCGTCTTCGTCCTCGAGGTCAGCCTCGTCCCCGTGGTTGCCGGCTTCATGCGGGTTGGCGGGCGCCTGTCCGTCTGGGCCAGCGTTTGCAGGCTGCGGGGCCTCTGCGGCGTCCGCAGCAGCCTGGGCGTTGACGCCGACGTTGCCACCTGGAACCTGTAGAATCAACAAACAAAAAAGACATATTACAGTTCCTAACCTACAGCGTAGCCAGAAGCGTGCTTTGCGAGGTCAAAACTAATTCACATCAGTTCATCCTTGAGTCCAGGTTGACGTTTGTTCCTAATTTGAAGGAATTCCCTGAAGGTGTTCTTGAGAAATCGCATTCACAAGAAGAGGTGGACTCCAAAATCTTATCTGTTTGCTCTTGAAATTTGAAAGAAATTTCATCAAAACAGATCAAACTAAGAATAAATGCCTTAACTAATCGCAAACTCCACTGGCTTATCATTTAAAGATATGAAGCTCCTGCTTCTGTGTGCAGATAGACGTCTCACTGATCTCACCTCGTTGGCTGGTGCTGGACCATTGGGCTGGTTGGGAACAGGAGGGGGCTGGTTCTGCTCTAACCACTGGGGGGCGCCACCGTGGACAATCTGCTCTCTGAGCCACACCAGGCTGATGAAGGCGCACAGCGTGCAAGTGACCACAAAACAGCCCTGGAGGCAGTCGGCGAGCAGGTTTTGCCTGTGAGGAAGAAAAGACGCACGACGGTGTTATCAGGTTGATCGCGGCACGATCACACACTATGTCGCTGCGAAGAGCTGGACGAAAGGGAAAGAAAAGATGGCGTGACGGATGGAAGGAGATTTTGTGAATAACCGCACTTCGATCACAGATAAGATCAGAACATTCAGTCTTCATGGGATTCCGGTCTATAAATATGGAGAACACATACAGCTGCAATAAAGAGGATACAGTGCGAGAGACCAAAAGGTCAAGATCAAGACCAGAGAGTAATTCAAACTTACGTGGAAAGCATATCTAATGGCAGGGTGAGGAGAGAGCTCACAGAGCCGGTGAACAAACACTTGTAGATACGACCTGTTAGAAAAGCAAAGAAACAAACAATCTGAGAATCTTTTCTGAAAAGCGACAACTGGTGTGAAACTAACTTTAATCTACTTTAAGTGCTTCTAAGTTTTAAACAAGTGCTTAACGGTCATTTTCTTGTCAACTATTGCCTAAGCTTTGTTAGAAGTTACACTAAAAACAGCCCGCAAATCTGATCAATTCTCCTTTCATTGATAATGACTTACATGCGGTGAGAGGCACCACGCCCAGCCAGGCGAAGGCCACCAGCGTGTAGTGGAACCAGTATCTGATCGCTGTTCCAATACTGGTGACCAGCCCTGCAAAGATGTCCTGCACAGGCAAGCGGGAGGGCATATCTGGAGAGTAGACTGGGGAACAGCGACGACGAACGGGTAGTTTAGAGGAGCCATCAACAAATGAATGCATTTTAGTGTACTGGTCCATTGTACTGACAAACAAACAACTTACTTGGTGTAAATGCAAACCTGTGCTTGCATAATTCACAGTATTCTTTCCTGCTGTGTTTCAACCACTGCAGTAAGCTGTGAAAACAAAAAGGACACCTTTGTGAGTTTACTCTTTTTTTATCCTACGTGTGCAGTAGTTCCTCCGTGGTTCTGCAGGAAAATAACACAACTTTCCCATGATGCTTCACAGCTGAAATGTAAAATACTTTCATTATGTCTGCTCGTTAATGTTGTTCAGATGTGTAATTAATTCTAAGCTGCCCGAGATAATTATTTTTGCCATGTTGGAATAAACATCAGCAACATCTGTGAAACAGACAGCAACCTGCCTTTAACCTTGTAGATACAATGAAAGGAGAGGAGAGAGGAAACAATGAACGCACCATTCCTGATGGATGAACTTGATGCTGCCGGTGCAGACACAGGGGTGGTAGAGCGGCTTGTCCTGGGAGCCCTCCGACCGGCACACGCGGCAGATGTCCCCTGCACAATAGAACATAACTTGATTTCATACTCCTGAAATATTCTCATTTCATCCACTAGGCACGCTGCATTTCTACAAATTCCCCTTTTGCAGATCACTAATTTAAATTAGTGATCTGAAGTTCTACCTTGATTCAGACTCATGACACTCCTTTGATGTAATGACAAATGTTTGATGACAAAATAAAAAATGCATGCAAGCTTTTTTGGAGCATGTGAAAGTTTCAGGATTTAAACATTTAGCTGTATTCCAAATAGGAACAAGTGACGTTACGCTACTTCACAATGCACACCTGGACGCAGAACACCAAGCTCCATGCCCGCACGTGTTGTCCAATATCTATCTAAATTAGTCCGAGCATAAAGACTTGAGGATGTTAACGATATTTCATATTTATACATGTATATGTCAGTGCGATATTGTAGAACCAGATTCGTGGATTGACAGGGTGATGTGTCACCGTTACATTAGCTAAGATAAATGATCATACTGTGAGTTAACTTACGTTACATTATAACGGTAGCGTCACACTTATTAAACTTATTATTAAACTTAATCTAGCGTTAGATAATAAGCTAGCTTGTTAGGAACGATTTTAAGGCGGCCGTCTTCTAGGATGTGAACCAGCACATCCCACTCGTGGTAGCTGTGGTGTTTATTTAAAGCAAACAGAAAGCTATCGCTGCTGACGTTTACCTCTTCACTTAACGGGTGCAGCTAATGCTAGCGTTAGCTAGCTAGCCAGCTAATTGGCTAGCTTAGCGGTTTCTTCAATACAAAAAAGTGAAACTTTGTCGGAGTGTAATACAATTCTGAACCGGGTCGTTACCACTGGTAGCGCGTAATAACGAGTTAGCATGTGATAAAGGCGTCGTGTGTATCGGAGTTGTTAGTTAACACGGACAAGTTGATCAAGTTTTAATATTAGCTACCTTCCTCAGCGGTGTCCATCTCGGCTAATGGGGCGGCCCTGCTCCACAGTCAGTCAGTGTAACAGCGATGACTGGTAGCCTTCTACATGTAAACATTTCAAGTAAGTGTTTAGCTCAAGCTCTGTCTATCTTTGGCGTGACCATACGTTTCATAATAAAACCTTTCCCCCCTCAGTGCATCAGCTGGCGGCCAGGACATGCTCAAAGACACAACTAGAGACTGTGCGGGAGTTTCACCACTAGGTGGCAGCCAAGCGCAACACACCTTTATTTATAAATACACAAAAAACAGAAACAGGATAAAGTGCAGGAGCTTTATGTAGAGGCTGTACAAAATAATGTGGTTGGCAATCTTCTGTCATTTGCGGACATTTAGCAATACCTTTGTCTTTTTGGAAATAATAAACAATTAAACTTTCTATTAATAATCAAGTCATGCCATCAATCATGGCACATACCATTTATTTCTACTTTCTCAAATCATTAACTTTTTATTCCTGGTCTGGTTTTGAGCCTCAAACATGTACCAAACATGAAATGCCTGACTGATTATTCCCCTGCTTTAGGCATGAGTACGCAGGTACCAACATGTGATGACAAATTAACAACAGGTGTTGACATTTATGTGTGTGAATCTGGTGTTGCCATTCTATGTTGCAGGTGTGATTTAAATGTCTTGGCGTTGTACACCCAAACGGTGTCTATGCCCTCCCCGGCGGTGTGTTCAGGCACCCAAGTAGGGAAGGGGAAACGACAGGCCACCACTTTGGCTGTGCTCGGTAACTCGCTTGCCAGCTTCAGCTCCAGCTGGTCCATCTGCAGATAAGGACAGCAGGAATCAGGACATCGAGAGTAATACTAAAACCGTACGTGGCAATATTTAAAAAACTCACCATTTGAGGGACTCCGAATATGACAACATTGGAATACTGAGCAAAACTGACCTAGCAAAAGAATCAGAAACATTCAGAGAGACATAGTGAAAAGACCTGTATGTTTAATATCACCTCAGAAAACATCAACTGCTATGATAAAATAAATGCATTCCCCCAAAATGTGGTCCCCACTTCTGATTCCTATGTTAATCAGGTATCACTGACCTTCCACAAGTCCGAGATGTGGAAGGAGGTGGAGCGGTGGACTCCCTCCCTCATGGCCTTGTAGCGAGAATACCACACCAGCCAGGGGTTCAGCTCAAAGCCTGACGCTTGAAACCCATGCTTGGCCGCGGCGATCACCTGCGCGGAGGAGGGAGGACGAAGGGAAAGTCCATGGATCAGCAACATAGTCTCAACAATGTGCAGCGGACTGTAGCAGCAGTTGGATGTAGAGCAAGTCTGGTGTTCATTTTAAGAGCACAACTCACACATAACATCTCAGTGAGGCTATTCAGTTAAGTAACTTCTTTTGAGAATTGAACTACTCTCCTACTCAAATTATAAATAAATATAAATAAACAATGGTGTTGGTGATATGCACATTAAACTGACTAAATCTCAATTTCCCTGTGGTGACATGTCATATTTCCCTTTTATCTATGATTTACACCTGATTCTACTCTACAGTAAGTATTTCTGGGACATTTTAGTCAGCATATGGAGCACGTTCCCAACACCATTGCTTATCTTGTTATGGTTTCATTTGTTTGGGCTCCACAGGGTAAGACAGCACAGCACTCACTATCCTTCCATCTCCACTGCCAATGTCCACCAGGGTCCCTGATCTGGCTCGCAGACTGCCGAGGACATTCTCCACCTGAGCCGTGGTCGCTGGGACGAACGGGAGGCAGACTTTTCTCAGGGCAGGAGCGAGAAACGGAGCAGCCACCGCGTACAGGGCGACCAGCGAGCCTCCCAACACGCCCGTGACAACGACACCCACGCGACTCACCCTGCTCCTTTTCTCCTTGACGTCGCTCTTTAATTGTCCCGCCACTGCAGAGTCCGGAAAAAGCCCCTCTTGTGACATGTTGCCAGCTTAACGGAAACGGTACACGTTATAAATACGTAACGTTCGCTAACTTTAGCTGAACTTGAACTGCACGAATGACAGCAGGGACTCTGCTATAGTTTAGCGACCCAATGTAAATGTCATGAATGGAATCTGTATTATTCAGTCCACACCTGCTCATTCTGCAAAGCCAAAAGCGCAAAGTATTAACAAAATAATTAGCCACTGAAAAAAAAGCAATGGTCCTGTTATTCGTGCATTCTAATATGTGCAGCGCTCTTTCTCATCCGACAGGGTGAGAAAGCCAAGCGAACGAAGGTTCCTCTCTGCCATCGTTCCCTGGTGAGTGACGTAAGTGCAAATCATTTAAAACGAGGTGACAGCCTACAAACACACACACGCACACATTGAATGACAATGCCATAGTGCCATGCAGAGTAAAGGGGGAAAAAAGATGTTTAATATAAAAATTAAACAGAGACAGCCATACAATCAACAGAAGAAAATCACCCAGAAGAAAACGGGACAAATCTAATTGAAAACACATAAATAAACATCAATAAATCCACCCAAACAAGGAAAAACAAACGATTAGATAATATATCCATTTACACAGCAACATACAATATAAGTTTTAAGCCAACTGTATTATATCTGCAAAACAGTATGTTTCTGTGTGTGCTGACTTCAGGCCTATGACTAATAGTATGTTTCCAACATATCCTGTCCTTGATAATATATATTCTGATTTGATTCTGGACCTATGCTCAACACAAAAACCTGGAATGGCCTAAGAGTTGCAACATTTTTCTTGCTTTGGTGGTGCCATGATGTCCACACAGATAGAAAACACTATGACACATCATTCATAAAAATATTCTTAAATATAAACAAGGGGCACAAAAGGGTCTGTGATGCTTTAAAATGTGTGGGAATTTAATTATCTCAGTGTGCTTGGTTATAAATCCTCCTTTGATCCGTTCCTGTCGAATCCTGACTTTATTTCCCTGACACTCCCACATCAAAGAAAAGTAATATTCAAAACAGTTGCACCAAAACTCTACGGCGGAGAGATATTTTATTATAAATACTAGTGAAAAAAAAAATCAACTAACAAGAGCTGTACAGATCAAGAGTAATTCATATAAATCAAACTGAAATCTATTAAAAACAAAAAAAAAGTCAGGGTTGTCACATCCCCAGATAAAGAATCAAGGTGATGACCTCCTTTCACCCCTATATCTTAATTTGTCGCCTTCTATTAGAAGTCGTTGGACAGTGTACGGTGGACAGCGTGATCCAGCCCTGATGCGCCTCTGTGGATATGATGGTGGTGCATGTAATGCTGGCTGGTGGTGGCACCATCATCCACCAGCGCATCCTCCTCCTCCTCCTCAGCCCTGTACCCCTCCGCCCCGTCCTGAGAATAGCTGTGCTTCATCACCAGGATGCTCCTTCGTCCCGTCGGCGTGGTGTGGTGGGAGAGGCGTGGTGACTGCTGGCCCACCATCGTCGGCGGCAGTGGCGGCGGCGAGAGAGCCCCCCCGTCGGCCGCGATGGTGGCGTCCCTCACGTTCAGGTTGCTGCGGCTGCCGTGAACGCTGCCGTGCACGCTTCCCTGAAAGGAGCCGCAGTGGTGGTCGCGGATGCACTTGGAGGAGGAACGGCGGAGCTTGTGGAGCTTCTCGTAGTCCTCGGCCATGGCGGCGTCAGTTAGGTCGCCGGACGGTGCGCGGCGCATAGTGCAGAGCTCGTAGTGAGGGGGCTCAGAGCCAGGGTGGAGGAGGGCGGGGTCAAAGTCATCTCTGTGGAAAAGAAGAGACAAACACACAAACACACACACATATGATGCACACAATGTCAAGGAAAACACAACCAAATCTGATTGTAAGTGTCCAGACGCTAACAAAATATGTAGTTAGCTCTACGGGCCTGTGATTTGTGCACTCATGCACTTTCTGAACTGCACTCGAAAGAATTTTGTTGTTGACAAACCATTTAAATTCAGCAGCATCTCACGAAATCTAGCCAAACAATCTGCTTAAATTAGCTAGTTGAAATAGCAGGCTCCCAAATTTTTCACATATATTTTATATATTATTTACACAATAAGAACATAACATAAATTGGCCCTTTAGTTATTGTTTTACTGAGTAAAACAATAACTAAAGAACCAATTTATTTAGTAAAAAAGTAAAATATACTCAAATAGGAACTGGTTACGGTAACACCAGATTGTTGAGGTTAAGCTTTTGTCCACAAGTTATCAAAGATGTTTTTATACATTTTTAAAGCTGCATTAACATTTTGTTTTTTTTGCTAATTGGGGACAGTGGAAAAAGTTTAAATAAATAAATTTGACCTAAATTTGTTTGCAAAAAGTTTCCAAAACAATGAAATGAAGCTAAGAACTAAAGAGAATTTACAGAAAGGATTGCCACTATCGACCCCTTTTACTTTAAACGTAATCATTAGCAGTGGTGGAAGAAGTAATCAGATAAATAGATCATAAGTAAAAGTAGTAATACTATAATGTATATACACTGTTGAAAGTAAAAGACCTGCATTCAAATTTTACTTAAGTAAAAGTAGTAAAAGTATAGAAATATTAGCATCAAAATACACTGAAAGTAAAAAAAACTCTTTACGCAGAATGGCTCAGAATATATAATATAATATACATTATATTATTATTGATGCATTTATGTGTTTATCTTTATATACTGCTGTGTTGCTTAAGCTAATATAATACATTATAACATATTAGTTGATTACACATTTCTTTAAAAATCTGAATGAAATCTCACCTGCGGATGATGTATTTCTTGCGTGGCTGTTTGACCTGGATGATGACAGAGATGATGAGCAGGATGACAACCAGGCCACAGGTTACAACAATGATAGCGATGTTAGTGTTATCCAGCGTGTCCAGGATACTGGCTTTCCTCTTTTCTAGTTAGGGAGATAACAGAGAGAGGAATAACTTATATGTTCAGCCGCAGTATGGCTGCTTTCTCAGCCTTTGTGTCAGGGTACCTTTGCAGTGATTCTCGTCCCATGGGTAAACACAGTTCTGGATACCGTTGCAGACCAAGGTGTGGTTGATGCACATGTTGCTATGGCAAAAGAAAGTTTCCTGTTCACAGGGAGCTGAAAGAGAAAAGGCAAGAGTCATGCAGCTATACACAGCAGACTGAATTGTATTCATTAGATGATATTCAGTGGATCAATTTGCTTGTGTAATGTACTATTATGTAATATTTCATCCTTGTGCAGAAGTGTACATTGCTGTTTACCGCTCTGTCACAGTGGACATTACCACCAGATGGAAGTAGGACATTTTTCAAAATTGCTTTTTGTTTTTTTACTTTTTTAGCTTGGCCAATGGGACGCAGCAAGTTAAGAACACACCACACATTGACATTGTCTCTTTATAAAGTTGCTTTCACACCAAGCACAGGTTTTTGTGCTAAAAAATGATTTTATGGTTTCCTATGAATGCCTGCACACATGTGCAGAACTTGCTGGGGAAAAATATTTCCTTGATTTCAGCGGATTTCCACATCTTTGACCATGAAATACTTTGTTGTAATTAATGTCATAAAAAATATTGCAGTAATAATTATCCATGTGCTTCTGTTTGTTGCACGGAGAGTATGGATTTTAGGAGCAATGGTCGTTTCTTTTCAGAGTTAATGCACCGCCGGACAAATGGGCTGTCTGCCCAATGGCATTTTTTTTAGACTATTGGTGTTTCGGAAATGTAAGGACGATTGGAAATAAAGATCAGTATATGGCTGGAGATCGCCTATCAGCTGAGTAACAATGACGATGGTAATGTCGGTGACATGCACTTGCTAAAGTTATATGTTGGTCACAGAACGGGGCTAGCCACAGAATCTAACATTAGCTTCTTAACATTCTCTGTCTGGATAGGTTTTGGTTGTGTGAGTGGAAAAATGGACGAACCGGAACCGGTGTGTGTATTGCAGATTTGCTGTATTCCCACACCACATTTTCGACTTGCACTGGCGAGAAACGGCTTTTTGTCTCCATCATCTGAGGGAAGTAATAAATAATGGCTTTTTGACGGCTAAATGCTCCGTTATGTTCATCAGCTAGTCACAAATGTTGTCTCTTCGCCATTTAGTGCTGGTCAGGTAACATACAGTTCATCAAAGTTTTTTTGCTGAGGCATGGTTGATGACCACGGAGTCTGCAGGCTGTTAAACCAAACAATTAACTATAACAACCAATTCAAAGCAATTCACATTGCAATTAGCCATTTAATCCATAGTTAATACAGAATATTGATTAGTGCAGCAATACGTTTGAAAATTGTTGTATAATTGAATGAAGGATTTCTACTCTCACATATGGATGGTGTGCGCCTGCAAGATAAATGGAGATGTACTCACGCTCATGGAAAGTTGTAAAGAGGATCCTGAATTTGCTCTTCCTGCTTCCCTCATCTGCCCACAGTCTCACCACGCCCACAGAGGAGACCAGCATGACATCGTTGGCCACCGTGGAGCAGAACTTATTCTTCAGGTGCTCAACCGAGCTGCTGCCGTCGTAGATGGCAACGAAGTTCCGTTTGCACTCATTCGAGTTGTGCATCTCATACTCCAGAAAGCGCATGTAGATCTGTGGGTAAAAGGCTTTTCAAAGGAGTATTCCACATTTTTTACAACAGCCAATTCACCTTCCGCTAAGCCCCGCCCCCGCTGCTACAGCCATCAGCCTGTCAGAGCTACCATGGAGTGCACACTGTCACTAACTGCACTCCCTGAGGAAATATCACATTTTTGAAAAAAGGGATTTCTGAGAGAAGCAGACAGAAGGATCTACAATATGAATTTTAAAGATCCAGGATGTCTGATTCATCAGCAAAAACAGGATAAATAAATAAAAATAGAAGCTAAAGCCTACAGATTACAGTGTAAAAGTGAACCAAAACATTACCTGGGGATCGGGACAGAAGACAATGAAATTAAGTTGCTGTAAAGCCTGGTAGCTCTTTATTTACTGTTACAATCGTTATAAGGCTAAAGCAGCATATGTGGACATTCAGTATACCTTCAGTAGCTAGCCTAGAATAGACGTGCTAACGCTAGTTAACGATGTGCTAAAAGTGGCGTTTGAGAAACGTATAAGTTTGACTAACTTGACCAACTTTAAATCCACTATACCAGCTTGAAAATAAAGAAAATGTTAAACAACTGCATGAGAATCGACGGAGCAGAGCCGGATAATTGTCGTACCCTGGTCAGAGCTGGCCGATGCTATGCTATGATTGACCAGTCTGTGTTTGAGGGGCGAGACTTAACGAAGGGTCAGTTCACCTGTTAACACAGTGACACCAAAATTATCCCTCATTCATTTTATGGCTTTTGGTCATATGTTATCAATTTAGCAACATTTGAGCAGAAGATCGAAAAATGTTAAGTACATAATATAACGTACAAGGAATGCGTTGGAACTACTCATCGACTCATGAGAGGCTGAAAATTGGGGGGAAAATGTTTTTTTGTTGTTGTGAGATGGACAAGAAGGAAATTTGATTACTTGTTTGAATTCTGTGAAATGTTAGAAGTGCTTTTGGTCCAACCTCCCCTTGTCCAACCACTTAAAGTCAAATTTACAAAGAAGTGTAAACCACAACACACATTTACATGTCACACCACCACCACATAACAACACCAACAACAGTTTGACATACATATACACACCCTTGATTTTGGTGGAGCCTTGATGTACCACCTGCAGTCCACAGCCTCAGTCGGCAGCGCCCGGCTCTCCCCGGCTATCTGGGCAGATTCCACATAGCCTTCTGGACCGCTCAGCTCAAAATCACAAACTGTGGATAACAACATTTTTGGGTATATCAATGTGAAATTGTAAAAAAAATGGTATGCTCAATATTATCCCTTCAGCAAAAATGAGGACTTAGTCACATAATATAAATGTAGGTCAACATCTGTATGAAGACATATAGCTGGTACTGTTATCCACAGTTGGCAGTATCTGCATTTAACCTGCAGCAGGTCCAATAGGACATTGTAACATAATAACATAAATTAAATACTCACATGGCAGAGCTGGCAGTTCCCCAAGACCGTTGAACTCCGGATCTAAAAGCAGAACATAATATGTTTCCAAACAAATAAATCTTTGGAACATTTACTCAAGTCTCTCCACAATCAGGATGATCACATGAAAATGAAACAATTTCAAACTCGTACTCCACATGTATGGAACATAAAATGCTTCTCACATTGTTATTGATAAGGGTGAGTACCGAATGTGATCTCTTTATATTGATTTAAACCTGGATGTTATTTAAAACTGCTCATTTGAAAGAATATGTGAACCTGCGCTGAAGTATTCGAAATGCGTGCATGCAATATTCACCGCAGTACATTTAGTCTGAGAATAGAGAAAAATAATCCGGTGCCCGAAAGATACCACAGAATAAAAATGATAATATTAAAGACATATTGCAAAACAAAATCACAGCTGGCCAAGGCTTACACATAATCTATGTACCAACTCATTTCCCCTGCTCTCATTTAAACTCCCCAGATGCCCTTCATCAAAAAACAAAGAAAAACACACACTATTTCTTTTCCCTGTCTCGCAGCATGCGACAGGGAAGGGAAATTGTGTTCTAAACCTTTGTGCTGATGAATCTACTTGCGAGGTGGATTATAAATCCTGATATACTGGCTTAGTTCGGGACGGATTAGGCCCCACCAGTGGCAAATCACTTCTTTTTTGTTTTCTAAATTCTCCTGAAGACACTTAGTTTGACATTGGGTGAGGGGACACTTCAAAGAAACAATTAAATACCAAATAATACAACATATACAATTGACACCCAATCAAATACAGGAAGGAAATGTGCTTTAAAGGACACAGCGTGGAATGGAGAGTGAGTTTATTTGTTTATTTTCCCACATCATCAATTTTTGTCATTGGTAATGCAACACATTGGTCAGCAGCTGTGGTATAAAGGAGCAGCTGATGGACTCAAATCGGAAAAAGAGGACTCATTAATCCCTTCATGTTTCTTAGCCCTGCCTCTGCTTCAGCCTTGTCCAGATTATTCACAATCATTCCTACATATAAGTGTGTGCCACTCCCACAGGCTGTATACCCTGTAAGATATAGGATGGTTGATGTAAATCAGTTCTAAATATCTTCATATTATTCAGCTTGATTAAGGTGTGTGGTACAAACATACTCTTGACTATTGGATGTTTCATTTTCCAGAGGATGCAAATAAGAACAAAGTTACAAACCTAGTGACTAGGTTATATATTTAGGTTCTGCTAAATGACTAGCGCGCACACACAGATGTGAGCATAAACTGGAGGAACACATGCAATAACAATAGGAGTCTGCTAAAGTGTAAGCAATGATAGCATTCAGTAGCTGTTGCACAATGTGTTTGCAATGTCTAAGCTAGCCAACATTAGACATTAAAAGCATTTTGCTGCAATTTGCAGAGCAAAGTTTTTGTTTTTTTATCTTTTGCTCACACAACATATTAACTTTCATATTAACATACGAGGAATTAATGTTGCTGAGTCATTTTTCTGGGGACGGAAAAATAATGTGTTCATGCTCTGTCACATTGTTCACAACTTGCGTAACAAAACCTGATTAATGCTTAATGCAGTGTGCATTGACCCTTTCAAACTACTGCAGTTTAGACCAGTGATGAGTAGAATTAGACAGGAGATTAGCTTTTTGGCATGGGAGACGCTACATTTGATGTAAACAGACGAAAGCAGCTTCTCCTGATCTGCCAATTATCAAAAGTATCTTATTTAAGGAATAGTTCATGTTTTTAGGAGCCTATTTATTGTTTATTTTTGCTATGTTTGTTGAAAATTATTGACAGCAACCAATAAATCAAATGTTCTGTCAAAAAAAGAGAAAATAATCCGGTCTCTGTGGCTGTCACAAGACTGTATTAAACCCATCCAATCATTTGATCCGGCTCGAATTAAATAATTGGATGAGTTAGGGTTAGAGTTACCTGCCAGTCGATTGCCAACAATTGCCAAGTTGTTTACGTTCATAATGATACATTTGGGGGAGTGGCTTTGGAGGGAGGCGGTCAGTGTTGCCGACTTTGCGACTTTGCCGCTTGATTGAGCAATATTTGGAGCTAGCGCTGCTATCTACCTTCATCGTAAAAGAGTTGGCAATGCCAGGTTTTTTCTCTTGGATAATTCTTCATGTCCAATCATTTCTCAAAAAATATAAATGCTTAAGTATGCTTAGTAAATTGTTAACACTGGAAGGTAAGATGCCCTGCAGAATTTTGTGTAAACAAAATCAGCGCCCAAAGTCGCAAAGTCGGCAACACCCCCC
>NW_022280045.1:62068-122642 GCF_004355925.1 Anarrhichthys ocellatus | reverse complement strand
TCCCCACTTAAAATGTGTGGGACGGACTCACAGGTCTCTAGTCTAAAACTGGAGCATCCCTTGCGGAATGAAATTATAATCTACAGAGGGTCAAACATGTTTAGAAGAAAGAAAGAAAGAAAGAAAGAAACACGGTTGGATGGCTGGATGGGATGCAGATTAATCTTTGCCCCCCCCCCCCGTCAGTGTAGGTGGCCTATAAACTCTACTGCTAATGAAGCCTCTGCCTTGGACTCTCTTAAGCTGCTACTGCGGCTCAGTGCTGACAAGCTGTATTCCCCTGAAGACAAGCTTTCATTAACTTGTGTGTGTGTGTGTGTGTGTGTGTGTGTGTGTGTGTGTGTGTGTGTGTGTGTTTGCGACTGAGGGAACCAGTGCCCGCGTGTGTATGTGCGTGTATTTGCATAAATGCTCGCCTCCTCTCCTCTTCGTCAGCTGCAGCTGCTGTGCCTGCACTACAAATGAAAATGAGAGTATACGTTTCCAGCAGCGTGCCACCAGAGCAAATTCAAAGTTGCAATATGTAACTTTTTTTTGACATCACATGCAAATGTGTGTCAACATGTGTTTTAATTGGAATACATGATCTGGCCGAAAGGGGGCGAAGACACAAAGGGGAGGGACTGTGTAAAAGAGAAAGCCAGTTTTGGCAATGCAGCAGCCAACATTGTGAAAATCACTGCATGGTGGTGGATTGGGAGAGAGCGCCAAAGACAGGAGTTGAATGGCTTAGAGTCGTAGTAATACTCTAACATCAACCCTGCCAGCCAGCCAGAGGGCCAGCTGGTATGATACAAGATCAACGATATAGCAGAAATGATAAATTACGCCCAAAACGACAGGTGTTTATGTGACATTAGCGCGACAAAGTCCACGTAGGGGGGAGGTTGGGGTGGAGGGATGAATCAACAAAACATCTGTCGACGCTATCTTTTTAAAAGCATGACCACAGTCATCACCCACCTTTACCAAGTGACCTTGACCACTTTTATTTCACACAACTACCCAAAAATTCAACACTTTGGAAAAAGTAAAAAAAGGTTTTTTTAATTAAACCAGCCTAAATAGATTAATTAAATGGGACATATCATGAGAAACTCAGTGCTCAATGGGTATCAGGAGAGCCTACCAACCCACAAACTGTGAAAGAAAGGCAATCCCTCCCTGATTTTTTTTAACATTAACGCAAATACGTTCTAGAAACCAGAATTACAATATGAACCCGAAAAAGATCACGATATGTCCCCTTAAGTGACAATGAAATGGCAGAATTTCTATGCAAATGTGGTCAAATGAGGACAGACTCTGGATGGATTACATATTATGATTTTTATTTTTTTTTACTTTTCAGATTTAACATTACGTTCCTCCATAAACTAGATTATGTGACCAGAGAAGAAATTGGATGCACTATTTTCCTTTCTCTTGCTTGAATTAACACCGCTTTGGCAAAGTTTAGAGGTCACAACAAACCTTTAGTACTTCTTAGTAGAAGTAGTTTGGTGAAGAAGAAGAAGAAGAAGAACATATACTTTATTAATCCTGCAAGGGCAAATTACATTTTTTACAAGCCCAAATTCCGACATGCACAGAAAAGACCTATGCATGCTTTATTTATGTAGAGATGTGAGTTAAAAGGAAAAAATAAAACTCTGTCTTTATGTTTTTGGCCACTTTTTTTAGGCAAATGTCTTCGCACACAGTTGTCTTTAAATATTTAGCAGACACAGAGCAACACAAGCTTTAATTTTTAGCTGTTTTTGTGTCCTCCTGATGAATGTAAGTTCAATATTCGCTCTCCCTCCAGCTCTGTTTTGGTCTCCACCAACTACTAAGGGAAATATCTGTCTCTTTAGCAGCTTAATGCGCCACTACCTTCACTATCTATTCTCTCACTTTGCCTGTCTGTACTGGGCAGGAAGTGTGCTGGGGATTTATCAGAGCTTTCCTGTTATCAACATCAAGTTTAGGAGTGACCTAAAACTGTTGGGTTAGCGTTAGGGTTAGGGTTAGTTAGGTTAGGGTTGAGGACCGTAAAAACAAAACAATGAGCTGAACGATGCTAAAACACTACAGCTGCAGAGCCAGGTGATAATTGGGTTCATCGCTACAAGAAAACCCTTTTATTAAACACAGTCATGTGATCCATTGTTAATATAAAAATACTGATTAATGCAGCTTAAAGCTTAAAAAGTATGTATAAGCACGCATTCCTGGTAGATTCATTTGTACGCCTACCGTTTACCCATATCGTCCATCACTCACCTTGCGTGAAGTTATACCGGGCAGAGAAACCGATGGCCTCCAGTTCACCATCAGCCACAAATTTGATATACAGGTACCTCCCACTGGAGCGGACGTACGCTGGGCTTTCCTGCCCGCAGAAGCGACCGAGGATTGGAGAGAAACCGAAAGGCCCATCACGGACCTCGATGTGGTCAAACTTACACTCCCAGGACGGCTCGATGGAATATTTGTCATCGAAGAACAAGTCAATGCACTGTCGGGGAGAGGCTGCAGCAAGGGGGGGGGGGAGGTTGAGGACATGGTGAGTGAGATTAAAATCAGGAGGGGGTAGAAAGTGAGTAAGTGGCTAGAAATGACAAGTGACAAAGCCTCACCTTCTATGATGTAGACACATTCCTTCTCAGGAGGGTATTTCTGAGGGTAGTTGGGAGAGGTGAAATACCCCCCCTCAGGCTCCTTCACCCAGGTCCCACACTGCCCTGCTGGTGTCACACCCGAGTTGTTCTTCACTGCTGGAGAAGCAGGACAACAGGCAGATGAAAGTGTCCAGCACAACACCAGCTGTACAGCTCTTTGTGTTTGTCGTTTCTTCTTTTTAAAAGCGTGGATTGATTGTTGCATACTTTAATATTATAATTTTGTATTGTGTACAGTTCAAATAAGTGGGTTTTTAATCAAACTCCTGTCCTTTTTAGCGTCACAAAGCTAAATTAGCTTCCCGTTTTTAAATCGTGGGAAACTATTTACAAAGGAAAAAGGCACAATTACTTAGTATTCCATGATTAGCAAACTGGTGATAAAATATTTCTGTTATTGGATACGTGTTAATATGTCCATCTAACGATGAGCGTTTCTGATCTGATTTGATGTGTTAATATCGCTTTTAGTGAGATGTTATTTACTCACGCTGATTATTTTCACATTTGATCCCCCCCATTAATCATTCAGTTGTGTTGTCAATAGAAAAAAGTGAAATAATGCTAATCATATTCTGATATTCTATTCCAAACCACATTCCAGTCATATTTTTTTTCTCCACAAAGTAAAAAGTATAAATATTTTTAAAAAGTAGGCTACTCCATAACAGTTTTTTAGCACTGCTCTGTACTGATGTGCTACAACCGAAAATTCCCCAAAGTCTTACAACAGTTAATAGTGAAGAATGAGCAGTGACTCAGGATGCGATGATTTACCTTGAGCTTTTATTTTGGTAGCTGAGACACCCGACAGCTCAGGTGAGATGAGGCTTGCTGCTAAAGCTGAGAGAAGAGAAGAGAATTGAAAATTAAGATTATTTTTTTCTATTTGTCAGAAAATCAGCTTGAAGTAATTCTTCTAAGAAATAGAAAGTATTTTTCAAACTAAAGACATACGATAATACACCAGGAAGCACACAGCATAAAAACAGGATTATAAACAAATGCTTTTGATTATTTTTCCTTAAAGGCAAGGAATTTAAAATAAACAATACAATTTGCCTACATTATGAAACAGGGTTCACAGCTGTAAACTCACCGATGGGCAGCAGAAGTTTGTGCACCATATCTGTTCCCTGAGGATGAGGAGCTCAGTCACAAATATTGCCATTAAATAGTCTCAATCAAACGTCTCTTCCTTGGGGAAAAGTGTCCATCAGTCCCTCACAACATGCGCCACAGAGAGTTCGACATTCCCATCTCTCTCTCTCTCTCTCTCTCTCTCTCTCTCTCTCTCTCTCTCTCTCGCTCTCTCTCTGACTCCCCGGAAGCTCAAAGGATTACTCTACAAACATTCGCAATTTTTGCCCCACCTTTAGGCTGCATTAATCCTCTCAGAAGATATACGGTCTCATTCAAACTGGGCCGAGGATGTTTCTGCGGCGCTGCTGCGCTCCGTTGGATCCGTGACGCGCATCCAACGGCTTTACAACTTTATCCAGATGTTTCACGGAGCAACAGCTGGTTGTTTTCGGGGCTATACAATATGGCAGAAGATGCGCTGCATTGAAGCAGCCACCAGGTAAACCTGCTTCATTTATTTTTTCTATTTCCAAACACTGAAGTTTGACTTCTCTGGACCCATTTTGTCCAGAGTTATGACATGAAGTAAGTTTACACATTTATATTAAGACTATTGCAGAGTCCACTGTTGGCTATAAATGCACAAGGGATTTTGCACGAACTATGCATTTATGTTCTGCAGCATAACTGTAGATTTTAAGTCTTAAATAAATTCAACATTTTATTATTAATAGAGTATTCACGCTTTTAGAGTAATCTATATGTTGGTCAGCTTGATTTGAGATATTTCTGTAGTTAGTTTTGAGTAAGGGATCCGCTTCATGAACAGCTTATGAACGGGTCCAAATCGGACCAGGGCCAAATGAGCCGCTTTATGAACGGGTCCATATCGGATATGAGCGGATACCGGCTGGATCTGGTCTGGATCTTTGACGCGTATCCGTTCCAGATCCGTCCCGCTGGGCAAGTGGACTCCGATCCGGACCCGTTTTGCGGATCTGTTCCGGAGCCTATGATACCTCCAGGGCGGACCAAAAACAAAAAACGCCTCTTACAAAAAACGGTCCAGGCAGACTATACTCTACAAACTCAACAATGCACCAAACTGAGGTTAAAGTACAGCCAGATTAACACGTGATACCCATGTTGTCTGAACGTCCCCCTGTCATTCAGGGGAGAAACAGCAGGTGGCGCTGCAGACCAGCTCTACTCCGGGAGACGATCACTTGTCTTTGTGGTGCATCTGCTGCTGCATTTTATTCAGCATCTCCTGCATCCTCTTCAGCTGCAGACAGAGAGGACGTTTGGTTAAACTCCTAAAAACATGCTGAGTCTGATGCTGGTGTGTGTTTAATCCTAAAATAGATTAAAGAACATAAAGACTCTGACTTAAAGGTAAAAATCACTGCTGTGGATTTAAATACGAGGAGGGAAATCATTATATGGAGCTGACTAATAATTAAGAAATACTGGAACTAAATACATGAATTCATTCAGTATGTTATTGATGAAAAATAAATGGAAATGGAAATGTGGAAAGTATGGTGTTGTGTGTAAATGTACTGTATAAAGTGTACATACGTACATGCAGGTTGTAGTAAGAAACTGACATGATGACTTAGTGTATTTCTTTCTTTCTTTTTTAATAATAAATCATTGATTTGATCATATTTATAATATAGAATAATAATATTTGTTTTTTATAGTTTTAGTCACACTACCGAGGTCTGTATATCTATGTGTGTTTATTTCAGTGCAAACAAAGTATACTTTATATTTAAGTTTTTTTTAGATATGACTAGATCTATTTTTCGGTGTGTTTTGTACTTCTGCCAATTTCGTGTTCTATTTCATCCGTACTGACCGCCAGAGGCAGTGTTTGATACTGAATATCTTTTATCTCACGTACACGCAGGTCGAGTCTTTATATCAACAAAGTCGCGTGTGACCTCAGTTGAATCCAGGCCAACCTACCCATTTCAAACGCCGGGCCACAGAGGCTCCTCCAAGAGGGCTAACTCCGACATGCTGTCTTCTAGAGTGGATCTGCTGACCGCTGAGCTAGCCCAGATGAAGTTGCTTCTCCTGACCCTCCACGGGGGGGCTGATGCATCAAATCACTGAGTACAGTGAAGAGCGGCCCTCCCATGCTTCTAGGCCTGCGCACCCGTTCCTCAGCTCATAGTTCTTTGGATGGGGGCAGTTGACAGCTCCATGGGGTCATTCACATGACACTACAGCTGGATACGGCAGCGGGAACGCCCTAGAAAGTGGGACCTCCTAAAAGACAACTGGACGTTGTCAAAGTGCAGGCCACAACAGGTAGGTAATTGTCTTGAGTCGTATGTAGACAATTTAAAGCTTCTGTGATACAGCAGCAGGATCACATGTTCGTGGTGAACACACCACCAGTGATGAAATATATGTTTGACCTGCACTGGTAGGAATATTGGCATATCATATTGCTATAGTTCATCAATGTTAATCCTGATTTACTGTTCAAAAAATAATATTGGTTCAACAGGATTTCTTGTGTAGTCAAAATAGAAGAACATGTTGTTTGAATATGCTGTGTGACATCATTCCTCATCTCTTCTCTTAACAGATGCTGTTATTCAAGAGTTTCCGCAGACGAGTGCCTCGGACGTGCAAGCGGTCATCAGACGGAAGTGTAACAACGAGCAGTTCAGCCAAAAGAAAGGAACATAACGTGGAGCATGTTTGTGTTTCTATTTAGTGAGCGAGAGTCTGCAGCGGAGTTCTGTGTTGTTTTAATCGGACACATGGTCATTCTGTTTTGTTTAGTAGTACATGTACCATGTGAACTTAAATCAGAAAATGTTTTGCTCTCTGTTAAGTATATTATTCTTATATTTCTCGAAAATGCACTCTATTACAATTTTTTGAAAGTGTGTTTAAAGTTTTAATTTGCAAATTGTTAGACGTACGATGTTAGTACATTTTATAGATTTGCAAATAGTACAATTCTTGGCAGTGTATTTGCAATGTACTATTATAAATATATTATATATATATAATATATATTAAGAATATATTTGAAATTCAATAAAGTGTTTTTGATTACTATCTGGGAAGTTCATTCAGCATTTAGGATACTGGTAATACATTTATAATATTGTAATATATAATAGTATGTAGTGTACAAAGTAATATAGCATAGTAATAAGAAAGTGTGCTTTCTTAGTAATAAGCCAAAAGTATAAGTTTTGGTATACTATTACCACAATATCAATATATTAATATTGTAATGTTTACATATTTGTAAAACTCTCATAATATATTTCAAATATACTTAAAACACAAAAAAGGTATAATTTAAGTTAGCTATCGGCATGTATATTACATACACAGTCATATACTTAAATTGTGCTTAACTACTATTTAATCACAACTAAAATATATTAAGTACAAAATAAGTTGTTCCAAAATAGCACTCTTGAAGTATACTGATGATTAGTAGGGCTTCAAGTATACTTAAGTATGCTAAAATTAAATATTAAATACGTAGCATATTTATATCATGGATGTTGAGGGCTGAAGGTTTTTTTCTTCTTTTTTACAGAAAGTCTCTTCTTCATCCAAGAGGGGGCAGCAGATGCTTGTAGAAGAGACTACACGTTATCAGACATGTTGAGAACATCCTTGCATTAATCACCAAAGCTAATCAATGTTGTCTGGCATCTAAGTGCACACAGTAATATTCATTTAAAACTGTGGACGTTACCTGGTTTTTAACGAAGTGGAATAAGGAGGTTATTTTGTGTTAAAGTGACACAGAAGCCATATTTGTAGCCCTTTTTATGTTTCAGTCATCAGTCATTTTGTAGTAAGTAGACACGGCTTAATGTTAGAGTTGTTGCTGAAACGACTGGTTGATTAATCGATTAGCCGGAAACCATCTTCACGACCGATTAATCTATTCGTTACATGTCGTTTTTACAGCAAACATGCAAAACATTTCCTTGTCCCGTGTTCTCACTTGTGAGGATTTTGTCTTTTTGTCTCTGGGACGCTTTGCTGGACATTTACTTTGGCATGGTAAGGTGCTGATAGATGTGTTTATGTGAGAGAAGTTTGAATATATACTGTAGATTTACCAGAACCTATAAAAGCAAATACTACAGATCATTTTGGTAAATTGGTGGACTCTCTGTTTTCTAGTTGAAATGCTGCGTCTATCATAATGTGGTCTCACCTTTACGCACACTATCTTATTTATTATCGTTTTACTATCATGTTGTATCTGTTTGCTGTAATGCGCATTGTTTTATATGTTTCTCCACACTTCTCCGCCTTAACTTTGGACCTCAATGCAAATTCAAAAGTCTTCTTTGTGCTGACGGACAGTCGGAACAGAGCATGTTGGAGCAGAGGAAGCAGTGAGAGAGAGAGAGAGAGAGAGAGAGAGAGAGAGAGAGAGAGAGAGAGAGCGAGCGCACTCACACATACACGCACACACACACACGGCCCACACACTTTCACAAGTGTTCTAGTGTTTGTAAAAGGCAGATGAATCAGTGCTTTGTGGTCGCGTCACAGGGGGAATATTGGCCACCCTGCTGGATGCCGCTACACACACACACACACACACACACACACACACACACACACACACACACACGCAGTAAAGGACCCTAATGTGATCTCAGAAATGTTCACCTGCAGATGTTCATGAATGGGATGTTTGATGCATTTGTGCAAATTATTGTTACTGTATAATAAGTTCCCACTATTGTTTTGCAAGGACACCACAGATATGATTGTAAACTGTGTTCATGTAGAATATGCGGAGTGACACCAGAAGAAAAGGCTCTCTACTAGTGACACAATATAAGAATAAATGTCATAAGTGCATGGTTGGCTTATTAATCCTTAGGAATCTTTATTATCTATAATATAATATCTATTATTATCTATTTTCTGCTGCTAATAGCTAATTTTGACCGTGTGTTCCTGTCAAACAAAAAATTGAAAACTCAGGAAAAAAGCAAAATGTGCATTTTTTTGCAACACGAGTGGGCTGCTCTCATAACATCCACACGTTTACCTTCACGTCACTTCTAGTGCGATCAGTGGCTCCTCATATGTATCAACTTTGGAGATCCAACATGTGTGTGTGTGTGCGTTCGTTCGTGCGTGCGTTAAATGGGGGGGGTGCAGTAAGGGGGAGCAGGCAAGAGGGTTTGCGGAGGCGTGGTCCCGTGCGTTTGCATGTTGCTAACCAAAGCGCCAATTTGGCATATACACGCAAAATGAGCAGCAGCCCCAGGCAGCCAGTAGCGAGCTGAGTCAGCTAAGGAATTCAACAGGTACCTATAGACGTTCCCCACTTTCTCTGTCACTCTTCCAGCGCGGACCGACTGCATTGCACTCATTCTGTGTGATGGATGGATTTAAAGACTCCACAGATTAGAAAAAGGTCACTCTGCAGTAATCTCTGGCATCTGGAATATTGCACCTGGGAGATATATTTCCATTGGTTTGGCGCAATTTAAAGGTAAACTTTCACTAGTTTATGCACTATGACATGACTAAGCTGATATTATTTAGGACCTGTGAGTGTAAATTTGTCACCCACAAGGGGGTTTATAGCTTAATTACATTTTGCATTTTAAAAGTAGGCTTTATTATTACTGGAATCATTTTTACAATATCCTCGATAATGGAACTTGTTATCGGAACTATTTTTTTTGTACAAAATATATCTTTGGACTGTTTCGTTCTCAAAGTGATCATTAAAAGAAAAGATAATGATAATTATGATTGCATCTGTTTGTCAAAACTCTGCCTCCCTTTCAGTGCATGTTGACAAGTAAAGTACAGTAACTCATGCGCACTAAATCTTGTGAAAATTGGGTTCACACTGGTCCTACTGTGCGTAGTGATGCAGTGACCTGCATATGCCCTCAGGCTGCTGGAAGCTGCATTAGACTTACTGTTTGAAGTGGAGTCCCCCTATGATTACAGCATTATTTAAACGGAGACAGAGGACAGATTCAAGGTGCCTTCGGACTCTTTTATGAAGATGCTGGAGTGTAGGTAAGCTTACTAAGAAGGGGAGAAATGAATGTGTGCACCGATCGATGAAAATTTAGCCTAGAGTCCATGATAAGGCGCCAATTAATGAGCTACTGTAATAATGATGCAAGAACAGCTTCGCGGAAACTTTGTTCTCATGTGCATCACTGTAATGAAGCTGAAATCAATCAAAACTCATGCTATTCTTATTAAAGATTCCTTCTCTGTTTTGCAGACATCAAAACGTGTTCTTCATTAAGCAGCAGCATTCTGCCCATCATGAAGAGGTCCCTTCCTGTCCCGGGCTGGGTCGGAGCGGCAAGCTTGTTCCTGTGTTTGACGCAGACCATCCTGGCCATGGTCCTCAATAACTCCACGCAGCTGGAATCCATGCTGGACAAGTACAGGGACAGGGACGAGGAGTGGTGGAGGGCTAGGTCAAGGGGGAGGAGGGCCATCAGCGAGGGGGACATGCACCTCATCCTGGACTTGCACAACAAGCTGCGGGGTCAGGTCCACCCTCCTGCCTCCAACATGGAGTACATGGTAGGTACTGAGGACACAGCTGTCGGTCATATGCTGTAGGTAAATCTCATCACACTGGAATACGTATTATCATTTGAAAGAATACAACCCTGCATACATTTCTGGTTTTGATTTAACGCCACCAGAATTAGTTAAAGAATCAGAATTCAATTCCATTTAAAGTGATGCAAAATTATTTAATTTGGATCGACTATTTACTAGGCCATCCAATCATACTTAAGCAACCATAATGGGGTGCCACATTCTTTTTCTTGAGGTTGCGAAGTCATGACCCACCTGAGAAGTGAGATTGGTTAGTGTTAGGGTAAAAATATCAGCTAAAGCCAATCAGAGGAAGAGTAGGACGGGTCATGCCCTCGTCATCGAAGGCTTTGGCGGTGTGCATTGGCCACTAAAAGGGATTCTCCCCGTTTAAAAATACTTTTGAGCCCTTTCATGGAAACCAAAAAACGCACCAGTAAAAATGTAAGGTGTGGGTTGCACAATGTGTTTTCTGCCCGAACGTAAGATGCAATCGTCAGCATGTTCAGCTAACTAGCTTACCCACAGTCGTAACCCAGCTCTACTTCCAGGGCCAAAGAGCACATCCTTCACGAACTTGGTTGTATTTGTTTGTTGGGTTGCTGGTAAGACACGTTCACCATGGTGTGTGCAAGCCGGTTCTGGATGCTATCAAAGTTTAGGCGGAGAAGCTCTGTCCTGCTCATATTGGATTTGGCGAAGTTTACACTCCAACGTCACATGACGGGGCGCTACATTTGCCAAACACATCGGCTAGTCCACATCCTATGTAAGCTGAGCAATCACACAGGTTAATACTAGAACTTAGCTCTACAATGCAATACAACAAAACAATTCTGTTTTATTCATGTCCATGTTTTCTACACATCATCATGGTAAAGATGCTGATTTATGTCTTTTGCCTATTAGCCCCGATCTTTAAGAACTTTCCTGACTCAGACTGCCGGTGTAGCTCTGTCAGCTAAAGCGGAGTAGGGGAGGAAAGACGGAGAAAACAAGCTGCAATCCAAAGCCACCATCTGGCTAGCTGCAGTATCTGCCTCCTTCTTGCCCGGCCTCGCTGACCCTGGCCCATTTCCAGCTTTCACCCCCGCAGTGTTGTCCTGCCCTCTACCTCAACCAACCTTCCCTCCCTCCCTTTCTTCCTGCCCTGCGTCTCCTTACTCTATCGCTGAATTCTTCCTCCCGCTGACTCTCTTTCTCCCTGCCTCGCTGTTTTGCCGTCCTGATCTTCGACCTCACAAGCGTTCCCCTTCGGCTTTTTTTCTTCGCCCGGCTCACTCAAACTCTGGCCGAGGCAGACGTTATCTTTTGTTTGATCCTCCGCGCATCTCATTTTGGGTGCCATGTTGGTAAATCTATTTCAAACACTTCGAGCCTCGCCGATTGAAGTGCGGGGCACAGGAGTGTAAATGTATGTTATGTACACTAATCCAATGTTCCTTCAGCAAGGGATACTATTACTGATGATAATGATGTGGTATGGCCGGGGGCTGGTATTTGGTTTTCAGATTGCAGGATTTTCGAGGCCAAAGGGGCTGCACTTTCATCGCAGCTCCGACTTCTTAATTTCATACAAAAGCCTTTAAAACACTAGTACCTCATCTCTTGCCCAGCAGATTTTCCTGAGACCTCTTTTAAGGTCCCCATAATCACAACCACTTGTTGGTTGAATTACAAGCATTCTGCACACATTGAATTCCCAAAGCATTCGTCCTAAATCTGCTGATGTAAGACTGCACATCTTGCACTTAGTTCTGCAGTAGAGATGGTCCTGGCATGTGGTTGGAAACAGCTCTGTATTTTTGGAACTTAATGCTCTTTGGAATGCAATACGAGATTGTTACCTTGACCTTTCTCTAAAAGGCTGCTGGACAGTCCATCTTCTTTTCTGCTGGATAATTGAGGGTGATGAATTACAAGAACACAGAGAGAATAATGAGCTGGCAGAGATCATTAGTATCCGCTGTAGATTGTTCGCAGTGAAAGCTTTGTGTTGAAGTTGAACTTCATCATAACCTCCAAGAGTTGTGAAACATGGCCTGTGCAGGTGGGCAGTCTTGCCTTATGAGTGGGCTGAAGGGTTCCGTCAGTTAAGTGCTTGTCGACCTGTTGATTCTAGAACTTCAGTGTCCAAGTCACAGTCACTATGATCACTTCACCACGATAATCCCATACTGTATATAAGAAGTGGACGTTTTCACTGTGACATCACCCATAGGTTCGTTGACTGTTGTTCTGAAGTTCGGCATTTTGGCCGTCACCATCTTTGATTTTGCAACCAGAAGTGACACAAGAGGGTACAACCGAACACTGAATAAGACAGATTTAGGCGACCAAAAAGGTTACAATTAACTTTCAAAACTGAAAACACACTGTGGGGTTAGAATTCTGAGACAAAAACACAGATGACTCTTAGAACGGACAACTGCGTGGTAACGATCTGTCAATCAAGGTCTAAATTAACATCATGCTGTATTGAAGAAGACTGGAAACTAACAGCGAGACCAAACTCATGTTTACAATGTTTACTGAGGGAATAAATCAAGTAGAAGTAGAGTCATTTTCTCATAGACTTCTATACAACCAGACTTCCTTTTGCAACCGGAGGAGTCGCCCCCTGCTGGCTGATGGCTGGCAGAATGCAGGTTTGAGGCACTTCCACATTGGCGTCACTTGGCATCTGTAGCAACAGGCTTCCACCAATGCAGTCCCATACAATATGTCAACACAGTGCTGCTTTCAGTTAGACTGCCCAGTAAAGGCAACATCTCACTTGTGCCCTGCAAATGTTTGTTCTGTCTGCCATTGACTTAAACTAAAACTCACAAAGCAGGCGAATTCAATGTTTCCTGTTTTGAATTTTTGAACGAACAACCTTCTCTGTCATTCTTTTTCTGGTGATTACAGTCATTACATTTACCAAAGCCTAATGTAACTGAGTTTTACTGAAAATATGTTCACAAAAAAATTGGAATGATAAATATATAAATAATAATCTTGGAAAAATATAGCATCACATGGCAACCTTGCAGGAGGTTAGAGCATAAAACCACCCCTGTGCTGGTATCTCAGCCACAGCTGATGAAGGGTCATGATATCCCTTCTCCAATCAGGCCTGAACAGTAAGCAGCGCCACAGTGAATGGGCAACAGTGTGCACAGTTTGTTAGCCCTACCTAACATATGGAACACATTATGGTGGTCAATCAGAGCAGTTACAACTCCACACTCAAGCATTATCCTAATGGTTTTTGACGCGTGATAGCCGTAATGCAACCAAACAGCATGCCAGCGCCGGAGCACACTGCACCTATTCTTCTCCAACAGTAAATTTAACCTTGCCGCAACATTTGAATTGCTCAATCCTATACCCACGGTCTGCTTTGTTCAAAATAGGTTTCAGGTATTTTGACTTCAATTGAGTTTAAAAAAAAAAGTTAGGGTAAAAACAGAGACTTTTATTTGTCAGCTTTTTGTTTTTACATGACCGAAACTTACTGGAAACAAGCTATGAAACAACCACATTGAATAGTAACACAAGGCTGCAAGTTGATGTGGTGGTGGTGATACCTCTCTGTTTCCCTTCTCTCTCATGTATGTGTCTGTGTGTGTGTGTGTGTGTGTGTGTGTGTGTGTGTGTGTGTGTGTCTGTGAGTGAATGTATGTGAGGCCTAGTTTTGACTATACTGTGTTAGATTTGCGAGGGGCATGCGTACAGCCACTGTACCATAAAGGAAAGTTTATTTCGCCTCGAATATGTAAGATTACTTTCAGATTGCTTGCAGTGGAGTTTATGTTAGTTACGTTTACTCAAAGAAGGTGATGACATATCTGAAAAGATGCAATGAGTAGCAATTAAGGCCACAACTACGGTAAATGGCCACTTAGCCCACTTAAATCATGAGGTTAATCCAGAGTGGGGTTTCAGGTCTGCAAACATCTTTTAGAGGCAAAGCTGCTCTGGACTCATTGAGTTTAACCTGGAGCCCAAGAGAAAACTAGTATTACCAAACCTAATGCTTTGGGTACCAGCTGAAAAAAAAAATTAGCTACTTACCCTAGCAAAGTTCATCTCTTCAGAGGCAAATAACTCTTTAACCAAGGACCTAAATGATGTTCTGTGTGTGCTCCCCAGGTATGGGATTACGAGCTAGAGAGGAGCGCGGAGCACTGGGCACATACCTGCCGATGGGAACATGGACCGAGCCACATGTTGACACAAATAGGCCAAAACCTTGGAGCGCACTGGGGCAGGTGTGTATGTACAAAGAGGTGGAGGGAACTGTCTTAGGTAAACTGTGTTTTATACGCCATGTGTTATCATAAGAATAGATACAATATGCATTCGTAGCTATACCTTTTTTTTTTTCGTATGTTATCCACGTAATAATGAACGAGGAAGTACAAAGACCACAAAGGGCGGGGAGGTGAATGGGTCCAACAAACAGCCATCTTTTAGCCAGGAGACTGCTGTTTGTTCCCCACGTGAAGCGAGAAGTTAATGTTGAGTTAAACTTCTGTGGTTATTTTAACCCAAACAATCTTTTCCTCAACTTAACTAAGTAGGTTTGTTGCGTAAACCTAACTAAGTATTTCACAATCTTTTCCTAAACCGAACCGGGTAGTTTTATTGCCTAAACCCAAATGAGTAGATTCCTGTGAAGACGGAAGTTTCTGTTGAAAAGAGTGTATGCATGTAACTAGCGGGGTGTCAGATACTGATGCTTGGGCAGTAGTAGCCCTTAGCATCTTCATACCAACACACGGCACACGTTAGCTTCTTTATGAAACGCATTGGCGACACTATTGGACAATCAGAGCAGCAGACATAGACATAGACCTGGCTGGTCATCTGTCTGGCTGGTCCGGACTGTAAAAAGGTCTAATTCAAATTGTGAGTGTGTTCTGGTTATTCGTGTTCTTGCACTAAAAGCCCAGTAACTAATGACAACAACTGACTGAAATGATCGTGGAAATGGCTCAACTTAACTGACACCTGTGCTTTTCCTGCTATGACACGTTCAAATATCTGCTGTGAAAACTGTCTATTAAAAAGACAAAACTTTTTGCCTTTGTTGGTCCATGGGGAGATTTTAGACTTTAGCTCCTTATGACATTACCAAACAAACAAGATTGCATTCATAGAAATGTTTTGGTGTTATAATACAAATGATACAGTATAACACTTTCTGTGTGACTTTAGGGATCGCCCCCCTACCTTCCATGTCCAGGCCTGGTATGATGAGGTGAGGCACTACAGCTATCCCTACTCCCAGGAATGCAACCCACACTGCCCATTCAGATGTTCAGGACCTGTTTGTACTCACTACACTCAGGTAAGAGCTGTTTTTATTTCCATGTCTTAAAGGGCTAACAATTACTTAGGATCATTTTAGGCTTTTACTTAAAACATGTATATCAATTTGGGATATTTGAAAAAACTTCTGCAGGACCATTATGTGTGAAATATTCTTCTGAATATATGAATTATTTCCTTTGTCAGATCTGTTTGATTAAAACAAGTCCATTTTTTCAATTTATAAAAGTTTATCATTATTGCTTTTGTTACTGTGATAGTCACATGATTATTGCCTTCAGCTACAACAGGGGTCAGCAACCTTTTTAGTGCCATTTTAGAATTCTTATCTTTATGTAAAAAATGTAAATGGATCTGTAATTTCAATCCATCCATCTAGGCGACGTGCATAGCAACATATCTTTTAAAAAATATTTTTCTCCCATAAACGGGCTATTGTAAATTTATATTTGAGCCCGACAGGAGTTTAAATCATTCACCCTACCAACTTCCCACCTATGTTGTTCATCAGCAATAGACAATGACTTCTGCGAGTACTAGCCAATCAGAGGCAGAGTAGGGTGGGTCTTTGTGGAAAGGGTGTGGGGGAAACTAACACTCTAACTAACCTAAATAACAGGCCGTGCACCTGCCAATGTCTGTGAAAGAGGTAATTTGGCATTCACATGAGAGGGTACTCTTGCACACCAAAAGCTAATGTGCTATTAGTTAAGCTACAACATGACAATGGTGGTACGTGTGCATACGTTTGCCTACCCCTGAGCTGCAAGCCCCATCAAATGTGAGAGGACCACTGAACACGTCACTTTGTTTGTGTGTGTTTCAATTTTCAGTTGGTGTGGGCGACTAGCAATCGTATTGGCTGTGCCATCAACGTGTGTTACAACATGAACGTGTGGGGGATGATCTGGACTAAAGCCGTCTACCTGGTCTGCAACTACTCTCCACCGTACGTTTTTGCTTGTTTCAATACCATGATGTGCAACTTCCTCGAAATATCAGAGATTGAAACTGAAATAATAAATGGAGTTATCTCAGATTCAGTCTTTTTTTTTATTGGTAATAACTACAAACAAGAGATACAAACAAGATATGAACTGTGCCAAAGTCAGTTTACGTGTGTTGGGAAGTACCACTGTACATGTGGGGAAAGTTGTTCATAGGCTTTTGTGGCTAAATCTGATAGATTATATCAAGTGATGATCTCGGCAGAAATTTAAAAATGAAAAAAATAAATCTGGTGTTGCGGAGCTAGAAAAAAGTAACCTAGATCGAGGCTACATTTGCCGCTATTACCATAACACCCCCAAATCTGCAACCAAACTGTTGGCATTCACGTTGCATTGTGGGTAATGTAGACAAGGAAAAGGATTGGATGGAATCTTTTTAACTGTCCATCTTGAGTCCATCAATGTTATGTAGGAGTCAAATGCTAAATTCCGTGCATAAATGCAGTTTCACAAACATAATTCAATATTTCATAATCCTTGAACATTGTTCATTTTAAAACACAACTTTTTGTCAGTGTTTTTCATATTTGATTGGATTTTTTTTCAGGGGCAACTGGTGGGGTCATGCTCCATACAAATATGGAACTCCCTGTTCTGCCTGTCCAGCTAGCTATGCTGGAGGCTGCAGGGACAATCTCTGCTACAAAGGTGAGTCTTGGTCTCGAGTTGTGGTTTTCTGCCATGTTTTATCTCCTTGTATACTTTTGTACCTACCCAAAATTGTTAGCGATAGTTTCACTGAAAGAGCATGGGTTTTTAGTCGTTCACAACATTTGGCAACCCCATGGATAGCGCCCCTCCTAATATTGTTTGTGTAACATAAATACAACTTGTATAGAAAATTATTAAATCTGGTGCATGTTTTCAGATGGCGGGGTTGACAGGCGTCCAGCTCCTGAGACTGAGGAGACCAACTACATTGAACCGGAACCGGAACCAGTGAGGGACAGGGAGCCCCAACCCAGGGCCCAGACACCAAACCCCTCGCCCAATGACAACCTAGAGAGAAACCAGGTTGTCAGCACAGAGCAGATGTGTAAGGACTACTCTCACCATACCACACCTGTCTGAATGGTGTGGCTTTGAGAGTACACATTATTACTAGTAGTAAAATGAGATTGTGAAAAGCCCTCGTTTGTTTGTTACTGTAGGTCAACAGGTCGACTGTGAGACCAAGCTGAGAGATCAGTGCAAGGGGACCACCTGTAACAGGTAAATGCTCGGGAAAGTGGTGACACTGCAACGGACGGATGTCAAATAATGATGTGCATGCTAATTCGGGAAAACATCTGATGTACCAAGATAGCTGTGAATTATCAGGACAGTTCAGATAGAATTAGAACGTTGAATTATACTAATATTCATACAATAGTATGTGCTTATATTAACAACAAAGCACCAGATGTGTTCACTGTACTGTTTCCTGTCCATAGATATGAGTGTCCGCCAGGTTGCATCGACAGCCCTGGAAAAGTGGTTGGGACTGGATATTATGACATGGTAAGGGATCCCCAGAGACCCATTTTTGAAACTGGCATTTAACTATGTATCCACAAAAAAAACGTCATGTTTCTTTTAAAGTTGCCATGAAATCAAAATAGTTGTTTTACGTTGTTTTATCACATATGTATTACGCTGGTCGTCACTTTATAATTTTTGTGGTCATACTTATTCTATAAGCATTTTCAAATCTATTTTATTCTACTATTTTCCCTGTTGATCCAAACATTAGAAATTATTTCATTCAATTTGATATAACATTGTACTACTTTTAACATCCCAAGTTTTGACAATCGCTTGTAAAGCACTTTGAAAGACATTTGTTTTGTTTGAAAGGTGCTCTATAAATAAAGTTTGATTGACTGAGTCATTGACCTGTGTGCCAGTATCTGGGCACCAATGAAAACAAAGTTGTTTTGTAGGTATTCTTACTGGTATTTCAGAGGTAATTTCCAGAAAAAACAATAAAATGTTGATGATTCATCCTGCAATCGAGGGAGTATACAGTACATCCGATAATAATATAGATGTGACACAAGATTACCATTAGGGTACATTAGCACCACAGCTTCGGATATCAGTTAGTACATGCATGGCCTCACTCCAAAAAACGACGTAGTCATGGTTGTCTTATTTTGCCATTTCATCCCTGTCGGATTGGTTGATGAAATCAGCTGGCGTAGACCATGGTGGTGGCGAGAATTCTCCATGTTGAGCTAGTAGCTACTGTCATTAGGTGTGTGGGGGGGGGGGTAACGCACATTCTGCGCCATTGGCTACTGTAAACACCAATCAAAAGCCGCAACAAGCTCTTCTGTAGCTTTCTGTTTTTACAGGAAACACGAAAATATTGGGAATCAAATATTTCATGGGAATTTTCAGATATACCTTGCCGCCCATTATTCACAACTTTGTCTTTCACTGCAGCAATCCAGCGTGTGTGGAGTTGGTTTACACTCTGGTGTTATTGACAATGATGGAGGATGGCTGGATGTGACCAGACTGGGCAGAAAGCAACAATTCACTAAGTCATACAAGAATGGTATTCAATCAATTGGGTATGATTAGTCTCTGTATTCAGTCTTTATCTATTCTAGTATTAAGCAAAAAAAGCGAGTTTAATACAGTCCGGATATAAATGTACTCCCTTTGTGGGCACTAATGATCCGTGGCTATGCAAAACAGACCATAACTAATGCATCTTTCTTTAAATCCACAGGAAAAACAGAAGTGCAAATTCCTTCAAAGTAGAATCGGTGCCTGGTAAGGAGCATACAACATATTTTTCACTTTGAGGACACAGATACAGTCACATGTCTGTATACAGAAACATTGTCATCTTGCTGTGTTTTTCTTTTTCTTTTCTCCCAGTCAAGGCTCTATCATGCGACACCACCGTTGCACTTTTCTGCCCTTTCAAGAAACCTGTAAGACACTGTCCCAGGTAACAGTCTGTGACTGAAAACATCTCAATGTTTGAATTAAACCACAAGGAGCCAATGTGTCACAGTCATTGTAAGTAATAGGGGTTAGCTGTTTGGCCCATGTGCCCTTACAAATCAAAGAAAAGTAGCAAAACTAGCCTGTAGCATCAATGAAGGAAAGTTAGCATTTGCAGAATTTTATATTAGATCTTGACAAAGGTTTCCTGGTTTGCCATTTAGAATCTTTTATTTACAATCCAACAAGCTGTAGGTCTTTAACTCTGCCTTAATAGTGTTAACTCAACAAATGAGATTTGTTTGGGCCTTCAGATAGGAAGAACATACAGTAGTTCCAGTGTATGTGCTGAAAATATCCTCGGACCCAAAGTGAGCTCTGACTTTTTCTTCAGGTCGTATTGTCCCAGGAACTGTCTGCGTGACAGTCGGGCCCGAGTCGTTGGGACAAACTACTACTCAGATGTAAGTTCTTGTCACTCAATTTTCATAAATTTACTTTTACAGTTTGAAAAAATAGACCCTGTTTACATCAGACATCATAGCACGGTGTAATTAACAACGTAAATGATGGCTGTATTCAAGTGCAAATGCCTAGTTCAAACCATACGACTTTTATCCTGATTTTCCACTCGCTGAGATCCCCGAGGAAAGCCCCAGATCAGAGGCAAACGGACTTGTGTAACCAACGGTGTTTTGGGATTCAACCAGTGCTTTCACCCCGATTCATAACACACATATAACAACCCATTTTGAAAGAGGCCTCATCTTCTCCACACTTAGAGGGACCATTTGAATTTTGGAGATTAAATGAGAACAGTGGGAATTCTTCTTAGGATTTGTTTCTTATAGGTATGATTTGTTTTTCAGAAATCCAGTATCTGCCGAGCAGCTGTTCATGCTGGAGTGATCCAGAATGAGTCAGGAGGTTACCTCGATGTGATGCCTGTGGATAAAAGGAAGCAGTACAGTGGCAGCTACCAGAATGGCATCACTTCAGAGAGGTAAGATTAAAAAAGTATATGAAGTACATTATGTACAGTGTATACATAGAAGAACTAATATGAATGTGTATATATTTTCAATGTATGTGTATTTTATTTGATGTGGAGTTGGACCTTGTTCTGAGTTCCGATTTTTATTTGCAACTACCTCTGTCAGTGTGATGATCAAATTGAATACATATTAGAATATTAGAATACATCTTTACGTCAGAACCTTTTATTGCTGTGGAAAACAACACGTCATTTCTACCACCACTCTGTTCTCTGCCTGCCCTACTTCTTCCAGCCTACTGAACCCAACAAGTGGAAAAGCCTTCAGAGTGTTCGCAGTCATCTGAAAACCACAGAGTACCATCCAACATTGCCACTTCACATCCAGCAAACCCACTCATTACCATCTTGCAACCTGTAATTACATTGCTTGCTACGATAAATAATTCGGCTTCTGATATTTAAAAGTGTAACATGACTTTGCTCAAGGTTTCCCCTCTACGTTTGGTCATGAGCGAACCTGTATCAAATTATATTTCAGCAAAGGCCGTTTGGTGAATGATGGTCCGGGACGTCTTTTGCATTACGTCTCTCCTACATTTCTAGTGCTGACCGCAATAACCACGTTGGGCTGCCATGCAACTTTCTGACATGATATCATGACTTCATTTACTTTTTATCACTCAAAGTACAATATACACACCACCAGATTTAGCACCGCTCCAAATGCCCACCACCATTTGAGAACGTGAAGGTCAAAATATAAAACCTCAGAGATTTTACCAAAGTAATTTTAGACATAGTATGCCTCAGCTCTGTGTAGACACACACCATCTAAATAATGGGACAGTCAGATACAGAGTCATAAAATCTGTTCTGGTGTCTTGTGGGAACAAAATTAGACTACTATTTGGTCAAACCATCTGGGCTGAAATGAACTCCCAGGCTGCATTTGATGCCCATCACACTAGCCCAAAACACCGTCTTGTATATATGCTATGGAGGACCAAACCAGTGAGATTATTAAATAAAATTACAAATGTTTTTTTCTTTTCTTTGTATGAGCAGGATTTCTCTGTCCTTCAGCAGAATGTGTTGTTTTCCTTTAACAGGACTGTTTTAATGTGTGTGACCTGATTTATTTGGTCTTCAGTTTGTAAAACAATTTGTTTTCTTTGAGTACAGAAGCTAAGGAGACCGTATTCCTGCTTGACATCTGTTTATACATCTAATCACTATATGTATGTTACATTTGGCAGTTTTATCTTAATTGGTCCAGGATCATCTGTTACAGTTTTTAAAACTCTGATTTCTATAACATTTTGCAAAAATAATAACCACCACTGCAATTAACGTTTACTGGCATGAGTTGTATTCTACTTCTAGAAAAGATCTTTCTGTCAAATCTTATTGCAGAAGTTGCAATTGGATGATTCTTTTTATGTTCAATGTTTTAAAGTTCAACTCTGTTTTAGATTATCCATGCATAGCAACTACAGTAAATGGTTATGGTAAAAATATTGTAAATAAACTCTGACTACACTGAGGTTACGGTTAGGCAACTCAAATCCTTGGTCAAGGCTGGAGAACGTTTACAGTTTCATAAGCTAACATTGATTGTTGGTCTGAAAGAGGGGCATCTCTTGAAGACATCACGTCAGCAAACTTTGCTTTTATGCACGCTTACCTGAGCTGCCTAGCAGCATCATGTGTGTTGGGAATGATCCATGTGGCTATATTCCAAAATGTTGCATATTAAAGATATAATTACCATAAATCAGACCATACACACACAAGGAGAGTGATTTTTTCCAAGTCTTGACCTCCATATATCACTTTTCATCACAGCGGTTTTATAATATATTAACAATGCAGGCAGTTAAATACAGATTGTATATTTCTGTACATAATAATGTTGTAAATAATATTGAACACTATGTAATGCTTGCTACTGTTGTCTTTTTCATTAACATTTCTAACACATTGCCAGCCATACAAAGAGCAACACAAGCCACCAGCAGTAGATGCTGAAACAGATTCTGCATGCAAACCATATATTTGTCACTCAAGCTTTCATTTTTTATAAAGGACAATCATTATATTCATATGTCTGTAAATATTGTTTATGTAACATATTGTTTTATTTTATACTGCATTTCCCAGCTTTTGTTAATAGATTTATATAAATGGACCCTGGCTGGCCAGGAATGTGCATGGCAAAATCACAATTAAAACACTTTGAGATTGAATTCAGATGTGTTTTTGTGTCATTTCTTATCGTTTTAAAGAGCCAATATCAATAAACTATATTCTCACTGCTCGGGATGTGTCAGAATAAACCTAAATTCTACTAACCCCAAGTTACAGGCTTGACTCGGCTCCTCAGTTTACATTGTATTATATTACACTTGTTTTCATTTTTTGCGGACATATGGTTACAGACATATGGTTGAGTGGCCACATTATTTTAATATCAGTCCCTACATCGTCCAGATAGCCTGAGGAATCTGGGCATCGACATTTCAACAACGTCTCAAATTTAGCTGCGGCTCAAATTTTTAAGTGAAATTTCCTTTTAGAACGCTGCGGGTGTTTCCAGGAACTGTGGGGAACACAGAGGAAGTGAAAGCTGCTTGTTTCAGGTCCAGGGAGATCTTATCTACCGGTTGGTTTTGCATGTTTCAAGTAAAGGGAAAAAAAGTTGTCAGTTCAGTCGAAACAGTAAGTATGTCATTCCAGTTTATGTCCTACCAAATCAAATAGTTCGCCCCAAAATCTGAAATTACCATATAGTACTATTTATCAATCTTCTTCGGGGACCACAATCGGAAGGATTTTGGAGGGAGTGCAGAGCAGATTGTTTTTTAAATAGCCTTTTGTCCGCACCCGACCCAGAAACTGTCCGTATATTGCACACGGCACTTGCATAGGATTGTTTCTGACTTGTCTTATACAAATATTTCCAATATCTCCAGAGCGTTGTAAAGTCCAGAAGCCAACATCTATTGAAAAAAGATACATGTACTAATTATTCCAAAAATAATATTTCATCTCGCAAAATATTCGATTTCATTCCATATTTGTTGATGTTTAGCCTTTCAAAAACAATCAAATATATAATGGAACTATATGGCACATTTTTGTAAAACTGAACAGAAAAGTCTCTTTCTAGGAATCATGACTGTCTCTTTAAGATACATTGCTGCACCCAAATGCCAGAAATAATATAACTTAGTTTAATTCAAGATTCACAACATTCTGGGAATAAAAGTGTCTCATGTTACAAAGTCCAATGAGGAAAATAAGCAATTTTAATGCCACCAGCCTGACCTGGACATAAAGGTTTCATCTGTCATTCTTCACCTCCTACCCTTGTATTAATCAACGAGATATTTCAAGGCATTACCACATTTGTGTATGTTTTGTATCACTTCTCATTTTTCTGTTGAATCCCAGTGAAGTGAGTTAACGAATGTGAAAGTGCTCAGGACCACTGACCATGCCAGTGGCTGCACACACACAAAGACTAGCTCTGTGTTTTGCTAATCTCAACATCTCAGGATGCATTTCCGTTCCCTTATCTGGACGAGCACATATGCGGTCTGGATCCAGCTAAAAAGTCCCTGTCAGTCGCCCCGTAAAGCTACAGTTGGTCATTTTAATAAAAATAACTTTTTGTCACATCTGCTCAAAATGTCCTGAGAGTAGTACATGAGACAGATATTCTATGAACAAAATCTGGTTCCTCTTCCTCATCTTAATTTCTTAATATCATTTGCAAAATTCCATCGTGCACGAAAGAAAACAACCAATCAGAGGCGAGGAGTCTGTCAATCACCTTTGGCGAAGCACAACAACTCCAATCAAACTGTCAAACTAGGCAGCGCTGAGCAAATATGAATCAAGGTTTTGTTACTGTATTGCCTATTTCTCTCCTCAAATGTTTTCAGAATCCCCTTTTAGTGTGCTGTTAAGCTGTAAAATGAGAAAGTTCGCTCCAGAGGTGTTTTGTCTGTGCTCGACTGCTTTCAACATGACGGGCTGGTCACAAACTTACCAAAATAAACAATTTCCTTTTGTAGCTATTGATATTTCTTTGTGCTAATATTCAAAAGTATGACCATTTTAATGACTGTAAGATACGCAGTTGGGAAAACATTTACCAGGAATTGGATTTAAACATGGTAGAGCATCTTCTGAAACAGCATTTAATAATGGCTCTGAAATGGACATGACCATGTCCCTGAATTCATATCATTATGAGCCAAGATGAAATATGCTGGGTTCGGGCCAGGTCCCCTGGAGAAAATGGGCAAACATCGCAGTGCTGTCAAAGTTCACACAACGCTGTTACAGAGGCGACCATTGGCGCAGGACTTCTGTGATCTGCTGCAGTCAGTTAGCCAGCCTGACAGTCTGCCATCATGCTAGCCAATTAGAGTTTCTTTTCAAGCATTTAGAGTAGGCAGGCAGCACTTCATCATTGTGAAATTTAGTTTGAACGTCATAACTCTCACTCAGACAGGCAGCTAGTTTTGTCAGACAAATAGCCACCCACTTAGCCTGGTTTACTGTAATGGACTTTTTTGGCTCTCATTCAGGCAAAGGCTTTCCAGGGTTTTCAGAATATTGGTTTCTTAAAGGAATAGTTTGACATCTTTGGAAACCTGACTATTAATTTTCTTACAGGGAGTAAGAGCGATCAAGGTCAATACCATTTAAATTTCTACAAGTATATTTGACAGGGACCACATACAATAAACTCATACTTGAAATTGTATGCATAATATAGAGATACAGCCAAAAGTTAATTACAAAAAACTATTACAAACAGTATATACAGAACATACAACAAGCACTCTAAAATACTGTTCATGCATAGTCACAGGATGAATACATTAATTAAAGAACAGTTGTGGTTGTTTGATTATTTAACAATTATGATTAATAATTACCAACTATTATCCTAAAGTCCGTTTTTCAACTCGCTCATGCACTCGAGTCTTTGTCGAGCTATGACATATAGCCTCTGAACGTCGATGGCTTATATATAGGACTGTACTGTGTTAATAGCTTATACATCACACACAGGAATGAGTCCTAAAAGCCAGAAATGAGTTCCTGTTGTTGCTCTTCCGTTTCCCTTGTCGCCGAGTCAATGGGTTTTTTGAATAGGTTTTTGGATCTATGCCTGATATAAGGTCTGCGGTTAACACAAGCTTGAGACTTTTGTTCTACGGTATGAAATACATCAGTAAATCCCGGACTCGTGAATTTTGAATCTTTTATGTTTTGTAAAGAACAAGGTTGCTGACAAGTGGTTCAATGAGACAACAGAGGTTGTCGAGGACATTAAACGTCATCGTGCAGATTAGTCCGCCTTCACAGCTGCGTTGTCTCGCGCTCATGCTACCGGGGTTTCGTTTGTTTGTAGCCTAACATTAGCTTTTTTTTCTGGCAATTGCATTTACCCTTCAACTATTTTAAAAGTGGTGTTAATTTATGAAGATTATCTTGCTGAACAAATGATGTAGTTATCATAAAAGTCTGTTTTCCACAGTTTGTTTTCTGCAATAATCCACAATGCAATGGAAAAAATCCCATTGTCTTTTTGTCGAGGGAACAGGGGCGATGCTAGCTTCCGGTTTGGTCCCTGCAACACTCTATTGTAAAGCAGTATCAAACTATGCATAACTACAAAGATTTTTCTGCGTTCTGTGAAACATGGCAGAGTGTGCAGGATTCGAAAGGGCCCAGGTACACTGCTAGGAATTCCGAGCCCCCTGAGAAGAAAGGAAACATGGCCCCTTGACCTTGATGTGTTGAACTCAGCAGAGTATAACCTGGCATCTTTGAGAGGGCCCCTACCGAGTTCGAGGATGTACACTCCTCTCCGTTAGCCACACTGCTCAGCAAGCCACTGCATACGTTGAATGCTTCAGTAAATCTGCGTCAGGGCCAAAGCCTTCACTTACAAACCAAACTAAACTAAACTGAGTCACCCTACATTGGCTCTATATTTTGCACCTATACACATAAGTGTCATCTGATGACTCTTTAAATAATGCTAGTTACAGGTCTTGAACACTGGTATTTGTGTAAGTCTACAGCACATTCATGTGTTGCCAGTTTTAGCATTAAAACCTTTTTGATTGTGTGTGTTGGTCAGTAAAATACAGAAACGTCAAATGGACGTAGCAATTATGGGGGTTTTTGAGTTGTGTTTGAAATTTGGACACAGCTGGTCGGGCCTGAAACACACCAGTGCGTGCGTGCGTTTAAGTGTGTGTGTGTGTGTGTGTGTGTGTGTGTGTGTTTATGTATGAATACACCTCTGTGGTTGAATGTGTAGTTCTGCAATTGTCCGGCATGTGTTGAAGTGAGGCACTTTCTAAATATGCAATCAATCTCGTGCTATATAACTGGCTCCTCAGGCGGTTAACTCCTGGGCGGACACACACCGTTTATGTGGGCGAACAATCACTGTGGACAGGATGAGAAGCAATGTGTGCGTGTAGGTGTGTGTGTGTGTGTGTGTGCTGGTGTTTGAATGTGTGGTTGTACTTCCTCCTCTCAGCCCTCCACCACTTAGATTTAGATGTTATTATCTCAACATAGTTAGCAGCTGTGTTTTGGTGGCGAAACATTGTAATCATCTCTCTACTGCTGGCTATTCTATCAGGTTGAGATGTATTTATAACTGTTGACTGTTTCACTCCACTTTCTCATCACAGATGGAGAAGCTTTTCAAAGTCACAAAATCCTACTCGGTGGGCCTTTGTGTCAGTTAATTTGCCTGTGTAGAATCATTTGGCATAACCCATTCTGTTTAAGTGACGACATCTATCTAGGGATTTTATGAATTTTCTCTCTGATAGAAAGACAATATGGAAAGTCAAAGAAACACTGTTCAAACCTGCAATTCACAAACCAGATTAAAACTCTGCAGCTATGTGTTGGTGCAGTTTCGAGAAAGTATATAAAAATATAGGTCATTCAAATTTTCTCATGATTAAACAAGGCTAAGAGTTCACAGCCCTGTAAACGGCTCTGTGAGGCTGTATTTTGGCACAGAGGTGCTTTTAGCTACATGCTAACTGCAGCATGCTAACATGTTCACCGTTAACGTTTACCATCCCCATCATCTTAGTTTAACGTGTGAGTAGTGGCAATACAATAAATAAACCAACAAACCTATACACACCCTACATACAGATTGTCAATTAATTTAGCTAAACCTGATATTATACTGGACTAAAGGTGCTAAAGTCGAAATTCAGAACATATCTATTGTATCCACACAGCTCTCAACATGGCTACAGCTAAGCCCGCGGATCACAGCTTACGGTGCCAATGGCGCTAACAATGCAAACATCGGTAACACTGCTGAAAGAGCTAACAGTGTTAAACCTGAGGGGGAACCGTATTGAGACACCTCCTTTTTAGTTAAATCGGTTTCCAAAGCACCATGAGTGTTTTTCGTTTCCGCGCCTACATGTCGTCCCAGTGGGAAACATGGTTGCTGCCAATGCTCTGCCCACTCTGCGAGTGAGTGGGTGATGACAGGTAACAGAAATATATGCGAGACAGATATCTCACTCAGTCGTACGGTTTCTAAACTCCCTCGACAAACATTTCTGTTGGACTGCATACAGTAACTGGTCACAGTTCAATGCTGCTCAGTACATCTTATACCTTGTCTATCGCTTGGCACAATCTCCCTGTTCTGCTTGTCTTGCTCGAAACTAGAACTGCCTGGCTTCTTCTTTGGCCTCTTATCTGCCCTCCTGCACAAAAGGTCTTCCCTTTACCTTTAGTGATTCCACTATCCTTGCCACTTATTTTGTACTCCTTTCCTATCCACTTAATAGTGCCCATCTAATAAGTCTGAGCTGACTAACTACAGATGGAAGGTCGATGTGTAAGAAGTTTAATTCCCGAAGCGTACTCCTGCTCTCCCATCTGTCATTTGTAGTCGTAGTGCTTGTTTGTCTTAGGCTATCGGAAGAACTGGAGGAGTGGTCTATCTTGTCTGTTATATTTCAAGACGCTGACATGAAGACGATCATTGACACAATCTCACCCTTTGCAGATTGTACTACTCAATTCATAACAATAAAAAGCATTGACGGTGAATTTTGCCTTCACCAGAGTTCCAAACCTACTACCCACCAAACACACACACACTAACACACAAACTGATCCCAAACTCAAATTATGGGCTTTGGCAGCTCTCCCTCTCCTCCCTTTTTGTTGGTAACCCACATGCAGACCTTCATTGCCAGCAGAGTGTGGCAGAGGGTCACTGTTTTACCACAGTCCCACAGGTTTCACAGACTTTCTTCTTACCCCCTGATCCTCTGCTGTTGGTCCCCACCACCATAGAATCACCGTAGAAATTTTCCACTCGGACCAAAAATAGTTGTCTGACTGCTGGCCTCGCTCATCTGGTCGCTTACGGCAGGCTGAGCACACAGACGACACGACGACCAGACTATTTTCATCTTCATAGTTATGAAATTCATGAATTTATTGTGTTTTTTTGTTACTATCACGAATGAACATCCAGTTTTTGTAAGACGTGTGTGAAAAGCATTGAGAGTTTGAGAAAGAGGGAGATGAAATGAATGAAAATACCACTGGGTGTTCTGGGCATTGCTGTATGTAGAGTGGGCATGTCCCTAAAAAAAGATGAAGGGCGAGGACAAGGTAGGCACTGTATCTAATCTTCAATGCTACTATACAGTATACTACTTTGGCCCAAATACCCAATTTATTATTAAATGAAAAGCTACAATTCTAGAATAGTATGATTGAAGGATGCCCACAGTGGTGTCTTTACAGCATTCTTCACATATACTACACTCTTAAAAATGCTCTCATGAAATCGTCAACCCATGGGTTCTGGTCCCCAAATCAAATAATCTTTTGCCACAAAAACGTTCAACATTAGATTTGGAGAGAAAACAGAGCCTTTTATGTTTAACTGTTGGGTAGCCAACTAGCTAGCTAACCAATAATTACCAATAAATACAAATGAAAGATACCTGTCACATACGTAACTTAACAACATATTTTAGGTGGATCACCAAGAAGCATGTGGTAAGCAGTGTAGAATTGGCAACAAGGGTCCCTTAGCGGAGTGCAATAGCTTGTCAAGCTACATGCAAGGGCATTAACCGCCAAACATCACGAATGCAACTTAAACAAATTGACTTTGACGAATGGTGACCGACTTCTAGATCCATTCGCTATTATCGAGTTGTTAGAACCCATTAGCAAGTGGCCTTATATTTAGTGGCCAGATATATACAGGTATTTGAAGGTGACACCAGTGGGAAAATACAAGCACACAGTCACTAGACGCTTACATTATGTGTAGTCATGTGCAGAACGTCAATTACATGACATACAGACTCCGAATTTTGATTTTATTTATCAGTCCAATGGCAGTTAACGCATTTATTAACTTGCAGTCAGAGAGGTGTTTCATTTCAAGTGACCTGTTAATTGGTGACTCAGTGTGTCAAGGTTGCTAGTAGTGGTCACTACATTTTAAATACTCATTTGTGTTTATTATCTATGTAAGTTATTAGGAGCAACCACGGACGCATTTGGCTGAAAGTCACGAGTTCACACGGTGACTAGTTAAACTGCAACACCTGTTGCTCACGTCGCGATCCTGTCGCCATTCAGTAGACGATGGGTCCGCTGTTGGAATATTGATTCTCACAATCGAACATGCAACAACAAGACCTTTTGATGCTGCTAACTCATCTGAATGGCTGGGGCTCAAACGCCACCTCTGTTGCCAACACATGCACGCATGATTTTGATGATGTCGGCTGTAAAAGGGTCGATAGACGATTTTTTTAGCAATGGAATGGCTATGGAAAAATTACATCATCGATGTTGAGATTGGTTCCCTGTAATACTCCTTTCCACCCAAATTAGCGTAAACATGCAGGTTTTTTACATCAAAATAAATACGGTATGGACTCCTCGTCCATTGGCTATAGACTGCAAGTATGCCTTTGTGTTTTCTGTTTTTTTGGTGTGTCACGTTCGACATCATGAACGTAACGGAAAACAGGGTTGGTAAACAGTGAAATTGTTATGTAGGATACTACTTACTACCTTTATATATATATATATATATATAGTATATGTTCTTATTCAATCTCTTTTCAACTCAAATTTGTGGCTGAGATGACAAAAAGTAGCAGAACTGAAGTTGCCGAAAAAGGCACGTCAACCCGGGTGTCATGTTTCCATCTCTGCCTATTGGAGTCATTCGTCCCGGGAATGAATGCAGATTGTAACTTTTCCACTAAAGACAAAAGTCAGCTGTTAGTATGTGTTAGTGGGTTTCTGTCCAGTGGGAAAGGATCAACTCTTTCACTTCGCAATAATGCTTGCCACCGGGTACGATTTCTCAGGAAAATGAAAGCTGGATTTACGGCACAAAGGAAGTGCGTCAACCATGTGAAACCAAAACAGGAAGAGGATAGCACTTTTTTCCTCAGGTAACCAAAGAGAGTATCCTTTTTATATAATTGGAGTTGAAAAGTTGTCTGTCTCCACTTTAAATGAAGTGTATTTGGCTAATACTACTACTACTTAAAACGCCTTTAAAAATTGTGTAAACAAAGACGTTTTTAGTCAGATGGCAACAAAACTATCTTACGTTAATGAATGTACCTTTTCTTTATGTTTGTGTCTTTTTGTTCCTGTTTCTTTCAGGAAACAGGAACAAACAACATTATAGCATCATGTTGTTGAGAGAGAGAACAAGGCCCTGTAATGTCTATACTTCCTGCCCATTTAATCACTTCATCACAAACACCATTTCTAAATAATGTTTTAATCAAATGGAGGATAAAACAAAACTCTATGATCAAGTAAAATGATTCTATCTAGAAGGAAACTGCAATTCATTTGCTATCAGTATTAATAATTCAAAGCTGGATTCTCATATTAGATAATCAGGAGAAATGAGGATCCTGGAGCCAATCCACAGAGGGGCACCGCGGCTCTGATAAACATGCGTCCGTTTGCCCTGATGATGCGTTTTGCGGTCTGACAGCACAGTGCAGGCAGTTGAAATGTATTCCCTGTGTGATGACACGAGATCGTCCAAACCCTCCAGTATGTTTGCTCAGCTACCTGGTTTTGGACTGGGGGAGTCAGTAAACAGGTAAAAAATGCTACAAATAGAAACTAGCCACTTAAGAACATAGTCTTGAGGGAGGGCAGCCTGTTCTGTCTGCGTCAGCACTGACCTTTTTGCTGTTTGCTAAAGGGATTTGATTTCAACTCGAACTCTCTCGCTCTCCCCTATTTTTTCCTCCAACATTCACACTTAAGCCATCTGAGAGGTATAAAATGGCAGTTTTGTCCACGGCGGAGAAGCTGGGGAAGTTCAGTTGTGGGCCAAGCGATATCCCGCCAATGATAAGCCGATTCCAGCAAATTAATGTTTGGCATTTTCAAGGTGGTTGAATGTTTTGAATCTTGCCGAAAATTTCTACAAGCAAGCATGCATGCGTGTAAACACGCATGCATTTCAGCAGGAGTTCAGGGTCAGCACAAAATGATTGAGTGCCTTCAACAGCGCTGATACTTGTTGTCACAAGTCCTCAAGCCACTGAAGTATGTATTTTTGCTTATTACTACCTCCTGCTGTAAACCGTTGCTAAAACCTGTTTGCACTCATTCACCCGCTGGTTGCTCACAAAGCTATAAATGTCCTTCCTTCTGAGTTGGACATTGACCGAATGTCTCTCAGTCTCTACTATTCACTGTCAACTTAAATGTTTAGTCCTCCATGAACCTACAGCACCCTCTGCTGGCATTACACTGGCAGACCTTGTCACTATCACCTGATGCTGTATGTGATAAAAGAAAATGTAGAACTTCTTGAAAGAACTAAAGAGCTGGTTTAGAATAAGAGCTATAACAACATTAGTCACTTCCACTCCAAAAAAAAGAATGGTTAAAGTGAAGGTCAGCTAGAATGAAAAGCGAATGCTGACTTTAAATATTCCAAAACTCAGCTTTTTGTCACTTAGCTTAAGGTCGAGGACAGAAAAACAATATGTACAGCTCCATCGTACTCCACTTTTCTCAACAAAGCTGAACAAATAGCAGTTTTCTTTTGTGGTATCCAGTGTGGCTCTCGTGTCCGGGACATTATCTGGTATCAGGCCAGCAGTAGAAAGGGTGTTCGCAGGTTAAACATGAGCCGTGTTTGCTTTCACTGCTGTTCCAATCCACTTCTGTCCATTACGGTCTACATTTCATGGCACACTATATTTTACGTTGACTATCACAATTCTCAGCAATTTTGAAATAGGCCTGCCGACGAATACTCAAAGGCAAACAGCTGGTCAAACATCTGGGCGGCCTACATTTTTTAAATTCAATATCACTCTACAATGTTGTGTTTACTTAAGTTTAGTCAGAGAATCATGGGGAATTGATCAACATATGATACAGCTTTGAGTCTTAACTGAGTCTTGAGTCCTCCGTCAAACAAAAACACCAAAGAAAGTCAACAGTGTTGTGTAAAGTGGGAGAGTTTTCAGATCCAGAGACCAAAGTAAAGCTAATACTAAAGAGAGCTGTATCACTGTATCCGGAGCCAAACACACACGCACGCACACTGTCATTCCTCGATATGTCTTTTTTTGAGAGAAAGAGAATGACAACAACATTAGCACAGTGAATATTCAGGACACTAGTGTAGAAATACACGGCTTAGAGTCCAAACAGACAAACTGCATGATGACAAAAAAATAAAGAATAAGCTAAAATGTCCCTTTAAGTCCCTTTGCCCCTCCAAGGACAATTCATGACTTAGATGTATTTCATTTTAAAAATGAAATTTTCATGGTAGTGCCCCCCAAAAAGCGCTGTCTTTGTTTGCTTTCACAGATGTCATAGATGACAATGCTACAGAAGAAAATCAAGACTGATGAAGACATGAGACATGCAAAAATACACATTCCCACTGTATACAGTACTAATTTTCCATTACTTGCATTGCTGCATATCCTTCGAAAGGAGGTTTTCTATAAAAGCCTACAGTGCGTCAAGATAAATGTCCAAAATTCTTGAGAAAACCTTGCGTGAGAGTGCCAATAAAATCATTCCCACAAACTGAAAATACTTCATGTTTATTTCTATCCATTGTTAATCACAAACTCAGTCTTGTTCCCCTGAGACTGTCCATTGTCATCTATGCTGGAGTATAGTTCGTGCCCAAGGCTCTCAAGGTGTTTCCTTTGCCAGCACAATGCGAGTGCGCAGAGCGTGTGTCAGCACCGCTACCCATAATGCACCGTGGGGGAAAAAAAAGTAACACCCATTTTGTTTACCTGGAGGAAGTCAAGAGACAGAAACTACCAGACCGAAGAGAGGAAAGAAAAGGAAAGCCAGTGGAACGGAGAAAGAAAAGGAGCTTGTGCTTGGATTGCCCCTCCTTAAACATGAGCTAGCTGTTTTCAGTCAAAGTGGATTTGATAGGTACTCTGGAAACGTTTACAGATACTTAAGAGTTTGTTTCCCTGCCTTTTGGCATGACAAAGGTGTGAGTCAGAGAAGTGGGACGGTCAGAGCACTGGGAGGAGCTGCAGTGGTTTCCATGTATGGACTCCAACTCTGTTCATATGGTAAACAGAGGGTCACATGGGGCAATAGTCTTGGAGCAGTAGTGGGGGGTGTGGGGGGACAAGGGAGCGAAAGGAATAAGGAGAGAGTGAAGAGATACACATGCTGCAGGACTTTGGCCTGCCTCATGCGCAGGAGGCAGTGGCACTTTCACCCTGAGTTTAGAGGACACACCATAACAAAGAGGAATGGAACCAAAGATTTGGAGTGAGTGCCATGTTGAGGTCAAACTGAACTGCCTCACTGGGGCTTTGTTTTGACTTACTTTGGAAGTTGTTTTTTTTGTCTCGTCCCTGTGGGGGCGAAAATTGGAAAACACTAAGTGCCATCCCCGGACACCCACTTTAAAACTTTCTTCCAGGCATCTGAGGAGCCAACATGCCCACCAACTTCACCGTTGTGCCAGTGGAGGATGCAGAGGGCAGCGGCAGCAGCGCCCAAACTGACAGGTTTGCTGGGGGCAGCAAACCTGTCAGTTTGGGCGAAATCTTTGGGGAGGAAGACGATGAGGTCAACTCACAAGGACCTCACCCCGGTAAGGACACGGTGTAAGACAAAACCTCTACTTTGGCCTGAAGACATGCTCATACAGCTGGGGAGGCCCGCTTTTAAGACCCTCTTATTCCTGGAACCTTATCCCAGCATGCACTGGCTGTTGAAATGTGCATGCTTGATGAATTGTATGCGCCAGTGTGTAATTGAACTCGTACAAACGGAAGCACACTGACACAAACAAACGCACACACAGCTGTTAAGTGTGACGTCGTTCAACTAGCTAGAACTTGCAGGGCAGAGTTGATTAGTGTCGTGGTAGGGTGTGGGGTAGTGACGGGGTGGGGTATGTTGTTGCTACTTAAGTCTGTGGAAAGCTGTTGGAGCTGTAACTCCAACAGTTTTTAGGTTGAAACGTGTTTTTGGAAAAATAATTCTTCTTCATCCCTGTTAAGGCTGATTATTTCACCTCCAAAAATGACTTGACATACAAATGAAGATACTGCTCACTTGGAGGAAATGTAGCAAAATTTCAGCTCTCTTGTTCATTTTTAACTTCTTTGCCTAAGAAAATAAACTTCCAATATACGGGATTCAGATCATTAACATTGCAGCCACTAACTATTTGCTATGTAAAGATACAGTGGATTTATGTCCCTCCCAAGCAGAGAATAAAGTCGCTCTCCGATAAGCACTTTTAGCGCCGCTAGCAGCGTTAGCCACCGGCTCAGCCGTCTCCATGTTAAAGAGCCGTTGAGAGGAAATAGAAATACTTCCAATCTCGAGTATAGCGCCTTTAACGTTTATTATTTACAGACCATGTATCTGTTTTGTTAGCTGTCTGACTATTTGCCTACAATTACTGTTTATATTTAGACCAAGATAATGGGTTCAGTCACGATTCATACATTTAAATGTGATTTAGTTTAACTTCACCAAATCGTATAAATTATGATTATTATGATTATATTGCAAGTCAAAAGCTGAGATGGCAGCTACAGAAATCTGCTAAGGTAGTTTACTACCTCTGCTGCTAAGCATTTGCTAAGTAGTTTAGCTAACCGTTTTTTTCACATTTGGATAAAGACACTACTGCCTCTTTGAATAATGATTAAAAAGTCAATTTAGCTTCAGCTCAGGCCAAAGTTGGGTTTCGAAACTTTTGAATGACGGGCCAGATTCAAAGAACAATATATTATTATAGAAGTATATGAAATATTAATGATTTGCTGCTTGTTGTTACACCAGACAGTCATGGACAGATTAAGAGATAAGATGGAAACAGACATACAGTATAAAAGGCCAAATAAAGCAAGACACAGACCGAAAGACATGCAAAAAAGACCAAAAGAATGGCATTGCACCATCTTCTTGCATTTTTTGTGGTCGTATTGTGTCTCTGTAGTTGTTTAAGTTTCACTCTGTAGTTTTTTTGTGCATCTTTGTGATTGTTTTGCATTTCCTTGTGGTTGTTTGGCGTCTCTTTGTGGTCGGTCCGCATGTGGTCGGTCGTTTTATGCCCCGTCTCTTTGTGGCCATTTTGTGTCTCTTTGTTTAAACCTGGCAAGATATTTATTGGACAGTCTCTTCATTTGTTCACTCACTAACTTCTTATATACTAGCTGTGATTTTGGACACAGGGAAGGCACGCTAACTCAGTTTCGACCAAAACCTTCTTTACAGTTTTGTCTCCAAAAATCCTGCTTTGCTTTAACATCGATCATTCAGTGTTGTGTGTAATGCCACTTATCATTTCAACTTTACATTTCACCAACAAAGCTGTAACTTGTTATTAGCTCTCTTTCTTTATCTGTCTAGTTGGCTATGGCAACTTAATGTTTATGACAAGGATGAAGAAATCTGCAAACGAGTGAGCAAGTGTTCTTCAGTTTCTTGGTGGTAATAAGCACAGAGATCAAACTATGAATTCAGATTTTGATGCTGTGGTGTCTTGTCTTCTTGCCTTTAACTAATATTTCTGTCTGTGCGTGTTGATGGGTTTAGTCACCATCAGAGATCAGTTCAGATTTCCTTGTGTCTGCTGTTCATTTTAGCAAGGCTGATCCACTTTCGGAGTGATCTACTTTGGTAACTACTCTGACACAATGCAGTGTGTTCAATTGCCAAGCATCCGCAGGTGGTGAATTCCACACTACGATGATGCCTTTGTTTGAAGGCGTAGCATTTTTTACAGCAACATTCACATGCAAGGCAATTCCTGTTTAGCAGGCAGCTATGGCCTACCCTGCCCGAGGTTATCTATGAATCATTGGTGGTTCACTGAGTTATTGGGTGATTCAAACATGCAAATTGTTTCACTGAGCGTGCCAACACCTGGAAATGAAAGTACAAATCAGTCATTTCCAGGACATTATGAAAATAAATTGTTAAAATATCTGACAAAAGATCTTATTTTTTAGTGTGAAATGAAAGTCTTTTTCCACATTGTCATACAACAATCTCAGTTGCAGGTATTGTACAACCTGTCCCTTTAAAGTATTGCTCAATTTGTAGGAAAATGTACAACAGCTTTAATGTATCGTAGCTTGAATGTATGTCACACAGAAACAAATCGATCATGGATGCATTTGTTTTTCTCTCGACATTCAGTCAGAAGCGGTGACATTTTCAGAATCTCTCTTAATCACACACACACACAGGCACACAAACTGATGCCATAGACATGTAGTCACTATGCTAAGCTAGGCTAATATTGGCTGAGATATCCTGGCTTTTAGTCCCTGTGGGTTTAGTCCCAACAGCACTGGATCCTACATTTCCTAGAATGCAACTCAGTAGCACGCTATCGTTAGGCCGAGCCTCAAGCAGAGATGAGGAGTGGGCTACAGAGGCCTGGTAGGCTCCCTTCTTTCTGACTCCACAATCCCAGAGCCACAGACCAATCGTACAACTGTAGATGATGATGAGTAAACTGAACTTGATGTGACAAATATGTGGAGTGCCCCTTTAAAATATTAATACGTTTTTTTCCCCCACTGTGAGCAAATTCCTAAAAACCAAACTGTCCCTTTAATGGGAGCCCTGCACTACAGCAGTACAGTGGGTACTTGTACTCTTCAGGTGTTTTATCGTAGAGGCAGAAGTCATGGAACGTTAAGCACTCAGTGCTGATTACACAAGATGTTATCTGTCGGAACAATGACATCTCGGTACAATCATTTTCCAAAGCACTGTATCCTGTGACTGGTGCCGTGTTTGGTGTTGTTCCACTTTCTGCTTGAAGTATTGTTCCTTAGGCGGCACACAACACGTTTTTTTGCATTTTGCAGGTCTAGCAGAAACCTTAATTTATGTATTTTAAATAAAGTTTGTGCATGTTTTAGATTAACTTCAATCTAAAGTTTCCTATCTAAAGATTACTGTATTGGACAGTGATAGCTTGTTTTTAAATGTATGGTTGAACTTCCCTGAGATCAAATATTCAGTTATTCAGATGTATATGAATTTATATTAATTTACAACTTGTCTTTGACTAATTGCAAAAAAACGTTTTGACACCCCACTACTAAAAATTGCATTAAATTTACATTTCTACATAAAAACCTGTGGTGCTAACATTAGCAGAGTACGTTAGCTCTTCTATGCTACGCTAACTACTGAAGGTATACTGAATGTACAAACATGCTGCTTTTGCTTTGTAATGATTGTACCAGTAAATAAAGACCTACCGGGCTTGACAGGAACAGTGTTGTTCCTTAATTTCATTGTCTTCTGTCTCGATCACTCGGTGATGTGATGGTTCACTTTTATACTGATCTGTAGGCTTTAGCTTCTACCGTTATCTTTTTAACCTGTTTTTGCTGCTGATCAGTTTTGCATCCTGGATATATCCTTCAAACACATATTGTAGACCCTTCTGTCTGCTTCTCTATAAAATGGATTTTTTACTCTCCAAAAATTAGATAATATTTTCTAAGGAACTGCAGTTGGTGACAGTGTGGGCTCCATGGTAGCTCTGTTAGATTGCGAATAGCGATAGCGAAGGGTCAATTGGTTTTCCGTGCTTCATACCAGAGGAAACTGTATTTTGATTTGTACATATTGTGATGTACTTGATGAACTAAACCTCTAACCTGCTGTTGAATATAATAAATACATAATAAGAGATACTTACACCTTCACAATCTATCGTGCATTCATTTAACTTCTGCATTCATTGATAAAAGGAAGATATCTTTCTTTCAGTAAAACATTTCATGTAGGTTTAGGATGTGACTGAAATGAGGACATAGCTTTAAATTAGATTGATTTTGTCACCGTGAGAGTTTAGGTTAAGTAGTTTGTTTTGAAGGTCAATGTTAACAGGAAGTGAATGTTCAACAAAGGTATATATATATATGTGTGTTGATCTGATTCCAGAGTACAACAGACAGCTCAGCAATACTGTGACATTGTTTCAAAGGAACATGCTAGAATAGCTGCATGTGCACTTTACTGTTCTTGTGCATATTGCTAAATATGCCATGAAAGAAACATTATGCTGGTGAACTAGACTATTTGTGTGTCTATGCAAAGTATTGTATGCTTTGCTGACAGAAGTACAGTATACAAGGTTAGAGGCAAATCTTCACATTCCTACAGCATATATACTGTATGTGTGTTTGTGTGTGTGTCAGTATGCACAAACATGTCCATTTGTATGTGATAGACCTTTAGTGCTTAAAGCTACATGGTACTTTCAGTTTGTCTTGATTTTGAAACTTTTGTCAACGGCTATTTGAAGATGTTGATTAAACGTTCACGTTTAGACCAGATTTCACCGGAATTTGCAATATTGGGTTTCAACTTAGAAATGTGGATGTGGTTTCTTAGTAGGCCTCTAGTCGAAAATGTTTTTCGTGTCAGTCAACAATAACATGCTTGATATGTTCGAAACTAGAAATTCTGAGCTTTTTAATGCTTGCGTTAAAACTTGCGTCAAAACAAAAAAACTATGTTCCTGTCAAAGTATTTCACCAAGGACTATGTTATCTTCGCCAAAAACATCACATCTTGTTACTTACATATCTACGGCAATGATTCACAACGATCGGCTGTGAGAAAAAACAAACCGCCATATTGCCTGAGACTGCAATTCTGCATGAAGCGAACCTTGCTCTCGGTACTTACAGAGTCGGCCACCAGATGACGACAGACAGCAACAAGTATCACTGTAATCCCTGAGCCAGAGGTTTCTAATTAAATCTGTTTAATTTATTAGTCTTAACGCATGGAAGTCTTCAGTAATATACGAATATTGATCAATATTCATTGTGTATATTACTATTTCATTGTTTTGGGGAATTTGTGTTATTTGTAACATGGCTTTATATAAATAAATAGTGTTTTGAAATAAAACTCCCACAAAATAGTCAACATGTAAGCAGTATACATGGCCAAAAGATAGAACCTGCCTGAGTAAATCTTTATCAAGTGTATCATAAATGTTGTATTTGAGTGTGTTTTCATCTAGTCCCAGTTGTAGTAAAGAGGTTATAGTAAACTGTACTTGCCTAGCAATTGCCACTTCACTGCTACTACTACAGTATACAGACACTACACATATACAGACACTACACAAGAACAGTACCTGGTAATCCAGCTGCCCCTGTCCCTTGCTGCTCTCTCAGTGGTGTGCATCTTACAGTGCGTGTATTTGTTCTGTGTATCCCACCAGGAGATGACCTTCAGAGAGAGTCTACTCCATTCATCAACACAGACGATGACGGAGAACATTATTATGAAGGCAAGAACATGGCCTTGTTTGAGGTAAGACAAAAATGATTTTTCTCAGAATGTCCGCTGTTTATGAATGTTAAACTGTTTGATGCACAAAAAAAATCAAAGGTTACGTTTTAAAAGCAAATTGGTGCTTAAGATTTATGGATAACTAATAACAGGTACGTTATTGAAAGTTCCAAACCTTCAAATGTGGGCAATAATAGTAATGTTAATTGATAAAAAATATTCATTTAATATAGTGCAAGATGCAAAGTGCTTCATGGCAGCAGATTTAATTCAACCATTTTTAAACCGATATAACCAATTCCGGTAATGTGAGATTGAAATGTAAGATAGAAGCAAATGGAAGCTAAATTAAGAAAATAAAAGACAATTCAAATAGAATGAGAATTTGCATTCTGATAGAAGTTTGTAAAATAAGGTCAGGGCCCTGACTGCAAAACGCTCTGTCCCCTAGTTTTAAACTGGGACTGTGGAACAAATATAAGACCTCTGACTGAGTACCTTAAACTATATATGTATAGGCTGTAATGTTACAAAGAGGTGAGAAATATAACAAGCAGTGAAGCCACAAAGGGTCTTTGAAGTAATCAATAAGATCTTAAGTTCAATTCTAAACAAACCGGGAGCCGGTGGAAGGAGGCTAAAACAGGAGTGACGTGGTGGCTCGTCTCGGTTCTTGTTCAAGCCGAAATACCCATGCTTTGCTTCATTCGTGCTTTTGTTCTCTCTGTCTCCCTGCAGGAGGAAATGGAGAGTAACCCTATGGTGTCATCTCTTCTCAACAAGCTGGCCAACTACACCAACCTGACCCAGGGTGTTCGAGAGCACGAGGAGGCCGAGAACGAGGATGGGGTCAGGAGGGTCGCTGTCATGGTGCGGACCAAAGCCCACGTGGTGTTTAGTAGGGATCGTCAGTTTTGATTTTTTTTTAAAGCGGTCAACGTGTAGCAAACTAATTCTGGCAGCTTTCTTATCGTCTAAAGGACACTGCCGACTCAGCAAGGGTGCCAATGCAGGGCAGTCTCTTTTAGGGCCTTTAAGTGCAGTCTGTTACTCCCACCAGCCCACTGTGTTGTTATGATGCACGACCCCCCCCCAAAGAAACTACAGTTTCCACGTGTGTCCTTGTTCTGAAGTGTTTCATCTTCATTGTCTTTGTTGACATCAACATAGCACTGTCTTCGAGGGCACAATTACCACCTGTAACCAAAAGAGATAACAATTAGCTGTTGGTTATCTAATTCATCTTTCAAGAATTGTTAAGAAAGAAAAAAGCATGATGATGAACTTCAGTGTATGACCTCCTGATTTTGGATATATACAGTAGAATGAGTTTCTGCCAAAAAGACAAATAAATAAACCCATCTTTTGAGTTTTGCAGTCCAACAAGCTTTAAATATAACTTGGGTAGAGTTTACTGTAGGCATTGGTCTTTGGGATGATATCACGAGGAGAGAAAGCAGCTCGTCAACATCTCCAAAGAATGGGCTGCATTGTTAGAAAGACGTGCCGTGATCTTTAAGTCTTTCTTCTTGTGGAAATCCATTTCCATGTCAAATGTAGGGTAACCAGCCAAAGAGCTGCTTCTATGACTGCTGTGTTTAAGTATCTCATAATTATGACTTTCTATCATCATTTTAATTTTTTTTGCTGGCGGATTCGCGGGCCACATAAAATGACGTGGCGGGCCGGATTCGGCCTGCAGGCCTTGAGTTTGACACCCCTGCTCTACTTAAAACAATTTGCGCTGGAAGCAGAGCAACTGAGGAAGACAGTAGCTGTGCAATGAGATAATAAGCTAATGGGAAACATATTTAGAATACATGTAGTGTATTTATGAAAAATAATGAAATGATAAAATAGCTATAACTTTGTGATTCTGTCAGGGCCAGCAGAGAAGGCCTTGAAGGCCCTGACGGCCCACCATTGGCAGATAGCAAGAGACAAATATTCGGACTTTTTCAAAATCTATATTCAATCACTTTAGCCAGACGCTGAAAAAAGAGAATCTGTAGAATTTTCTAATTCTGTTTATAATCATATTTCCTCACATGAAAGCCTAAATGCTTTTTCAACGTTTCTTCCACACTGCTAGGAATACAAACAATACTGGACCCAGTATTTTTACTTTATAGATAGCTCGGGGTAGTTACATTTAAATATATTGAGTCTAGAATCAGCCTGTGCAATACTCAATGTGGATTAATAGTATATAAACATCTCAACAAATCCCCCAAATTCACAGAAAAAAAGGAAAAAACCTAATTGCTCTCATTACTGACGGCTAAAACTGCACATGAAAATTGTTGAAGATATTCTCCTATCACAACAATACTGGCGTCCCTGATTGCCCTCCTGTCTTCGGGTGACACCCAGTGGGACCTTGAACTGTAGCTTTGTGTTAGAGACACTGATGATGTTACAGTGAAACCCGCCCCCCGAATCAGCTGAAGAGCTGTGCTTTTCCTTTTAAAAGCGGAGGTCTGAGACGTGCAGAGGGAGAGTGAGGGGGGAGAAAAAAGCAGAAAGGAAGAGAAAGACGACCTAACACGAGAGACAAGATGTGGGATATCTGGAGATCAACGTCAGGCACGTCACAGTATTTAGGCAGACAACTGAGCGCAGTGGAGAAAGCGCAGGACAAAGTGTTTGTAACTGGGAAGATGGTACGTACACTTGGTTGTTGGGGAGACAAGAAGGTATATAGTAAGTGTTTGTGCAGCGTGATGCATACTGTAAATATCATGGGACATATGGGAAATGATAGTGAGGCTGGAAGCACAACAATGTTAGTTTGTAACTAAAGCTGTTGTATGGATCCTGGACGATACTTTATTTGTAATATTTTTAATATATTTTGCTTTTGGATGTAAAATAAAAAAAACGTGCATATGTATATTTTTCCCCACACCGTCAAAGAATCAAGTTTAAAGATACTCAGTGTGGATGTTTGAGATTTTGCATGTTCTAATAATAGCGTATTATTATTCTACATTCTATATATTATTATTATTATAAATCCTGACAGTCAAATCATGTCTTCATGCTCTTATTGCACCGGGGGTAAAATTAGCTACACTTTTAAAATGTGCAGTATATTCTCATATTCGTAGAATAGATGCCAGGTTAGCAGGTTGTCTAGCATTAAAGCTCTAACTTTTCTATGAATCTTAAAACATGTTCTGTCCCGGATTCTTAACATTTTGAAAATAATTTCTCACAGAACAGTTAATAAAAATGAAATGCATCAACTCATCGTGCACAATATGACTCTTCCATTACATATAGCCCGTAAAAGGAAATTCTAAATCCGGTAAAACAAGGCATGTGCAGATAAAAAATGGCTTAAGTTCCAATATTAAGTATTATTAACCAGTTTTAAAATTATAAATGATAAATTCACGAAAAGAAAAAACTATTTTCTTTCAAAGCTTATTTTCTTTAATACCTCATAATATGTCAGAAGCACATCTTTAGTAATGTAATATGAATGAAATGTACATAACTCTCCGTGCATAAAGGAATCCAAAGGTCACTGGTCATCGTAGGAGTCTCCCTTTCATGTTCACCCTGTTGATCCTCACCTCTGTGCATGTGTGCACTTTGTTTATCTGTCCCCAGGTGCCCCAAATGGGAACCTTCATCGGAGTTTACCTGCCCTGCATGCAGAACATCCTGGGCGTGATCCTCTTCCTGCGTCTCACCTGGATCGTCGGCACAGCAGGAATCCTGGGAACCTTCGCCATCGTCTCCATGTGCTGCATCTGCGTGAGTGATTCACAAAAAAAAAAAACAACGTATTGACTTTCTCCTGAATACAGACACGATCAGCAGAAAGAAACGGGGTGTCAAACTGAGTGAAGGGATTACACTTTTTGAAATGAGATGCGTTTTTTGGGGGGATCAAAATGGGAGTGTTGGCACCAACGACACTGTGAATGAAGGAAAGACAAACAAGCGAGGCCCCCTCTCGGCCGTAATTCTATAAATGCCGAAACGGAACAATGACATGTCTGAGGTTCAGTCTGAGACTTAGAGCATGGCAGACAAAACTGCAGGCCAATCAGCACACCCTCCTCTGGGTCTTTGATGTCGATTCATTCCCGGGCTCAGAGGGGCCTTTCGCAAAACGAGCAGAACATTTGTGTGTCATTTACAACCAGGGCTCATACGTCAGCGGCTCTGCGGCCAAACAGAGAGCTGACTGTTTGAAAACTTTGAACTTAAAATGCTCAGCGCTCATGTGATGTGAACAGCCGGCACTCAACGCCCCTCCCTGCGGTATACGTCAACCCTGTCAGGCTCTGATGCTTCAGACCAAAGAGATGACAAAGTCTGAGGATGCGATGGTCGCGGTGCTGTTTCTAGAGGTCGCGTGTCATTAGTGCGGCTGGCTGTTGTGCTGCGTTTCACACAACTCGCAGGTCTGAAGTTATCCCGTTGATATTTCAAACTTTCGACCTCCAAGCCTTGATCGTTACAAACTGATGTTTCTTTGGCAAGTGTACAATTGAACTCCCAGCAGTGCGGCCTCCACATTTCTCTTTTTTGGTGGAATTTTTAACGTTTTCCCAAATAACTTTTGTGCAGAGAAGATACATTTCAGAGATTGTTTTCTATGACCAGACACCCAATAATGTTGGCGTCATATTTTAACATCAATTTTACATGCAGAACAAGTTTAACTATATGATAGTATGTGTTATTTTCATCAAATACAGGCAAATATACTTTACGTTGCCCTTTAGTTGATGGTTAACCATTTAAAATGTGTGCTTCCTTAGTTGTGGGATGTCAGACAACCGTTAATTGAAGTCGATAGATTTGGCTCAAGTTTACAGGAACACTGACTTTAAGTCTTTGCTCTTTTTCGAGGAGGTCAGTTGTGTGGAACGCAGCATTAAACCACAACACTTGTACGTGTAATGCCTGAAATGTGTTCATCGTGTTGGGTATCAATAACTGTCAGATACCTGCCAGACCTTTGTCACATCTATCCTTAGTGTTACGCCCCCTGAAAAAGGGGGATAAATACGAGAGAGATGTGATGGTTTTTCCTCAGCAAGAACTTTGCTGCAATGAGGAAAAGACCGCGGTTTCCCCTGAGGTATGTGGGTGGAGACCAAAGCAATCGATCTCAGACTCAAGATCAAGACCACTGTGTAGATCACAGTTTAACACTACGTATCTTAAATTACACCATAAACAACAATGTAAACGATGCAAGGAAAACACATTCTTAGTATTTCAACCACTTATTCACATGTGATGAATTTGAACTCTTGTAGATTTCGTAAAACGTCATGTTATTTATGAATGAACTTCTTAATCACGTCACAGATTTTAACACAACAAACCATGAAATTAACATTTCACAAGTAGTGTGACAACTTTTTAAAAGTGATCCCACGCATTCAATTTAGAGAGAGAAATTCAAACGACAAACAAAATACCTCCAAACTAAAAACCAAATTCGACTATAGAAGTGACTGTGACTGGAACATGATGTGGTCAGAGTTGGCTCGGTATACAATCACTTATAAAGCCACCGTAAAAACACGCATTGATTTTGGGGCATTTCCCTCTAAACGACAGGCCAACACAGTTCAACAGTTCTCCTCGTTTCTTTCCTATTTGGGATCTGGACTATAAAAGCAGGACTATGTGGACCTGCATGGGATTGACTGATTGTAGCATTGATGCTGTGGACGTATGATTGTAACTGTATTTACGTATGTGTTGCTCTGTATTACATGAACTTATTGTCATGCTTGAATGACCAGCAGTGGTCCTGGCAGTATTTAATGACAGTTTATCCTGTGAAACCTTTTGACACCAATAAATTAAATGCAGCTGGCTAACATCTTTTCTTCCATCCATAACCTAACATGTGTCCTTTTTGTTTCAACCCAGACCTTGCTCACAGCCATATCAATGAGCGCCATAGCAACCAACGGAGTTGTCCCAGGTACATTATGAAACGTTGCGTTCATTAGTATTATTGACTTTTTTTTTTCACGTGATATAGTGTTTTCATTTACCACTGGCAAAACCGTATGTAACATTCTGTGGATATATTACGGTGATTGTGCCTGACACAACAAAGAGTCACAGTAAATACATGTCACCCTTTGTTCAACAGCAAAGGGTGTTCTGTGGTGAGAACACTGTCATTTCCTAAAAACTTCACAGGAAAAATTCATAGAGGCAATCATAAAAACAATATACCCCCCCCCCCCCCCCCCAAAAAAAATGCCCCTAATTTGTTGCATTTCATGCCTAAAATCCTCTAGAATCTGCTTGACACATCATGATAAATAAGTGTTTGACTGAAAATCCAACTGTCAACGGGGAGCCTTTAAACTCAATAAATAATGTAATGTTTTTTACTGCATTACCTTTTGATTGATGATAAATGCTAGTGCCTTTTTTTTTTAAACTTTGTTCAGCACTCTTCCTCATAGGCAACATACAGCCCCAAAACACTCACTCACTTCTCTCCACTTTGACACTTAATTGCTCAATAATTAGATAAACATAATAACATTTTGATCAAATCAGAGCTTCTCCCATCATCCCCAGTGAAAAATGTAAAACAGCATTTTTTTTTTTACAAAATGAAGTTCAAAATACCATAGAATACCTGTACCAGCAATCGAACTAACTAGGATTTCATTTCTCCAAAGCCGGCGGCTCGTACTACATGATCTCCAGATCTCTGGGGCCTGAGTTTGGAGGAGCGGTGGGTCTCTGTTTCTACCTGGGAACCACCTTCGCTGGATCCATGTACATACTGGGCACCATAGAGATTCTGCTGGTAGGTTACCACTCTGGCGGATAAGAGATCGGCCACGTTGGCAGTCACTTCTGCTGCATGTTAATGACACACTCACTCTCTTTCTGATGTCTCCTCCCCACTGCCAGACCTACGTCGTTCCGACAGCACCGATGTTTAATGAAGTGTCAAACAATATGAGAGTCTATGGCACATGCTGCCTGCTCCTAATGGCTCTGGTAGTGTTTGTAGGGGTGAAGTAAGTATCCACATACCCACACACACACACACACACACTCTAACACACACCAGCACGCAGACTCGCATGTATTCCCGTTCTTTCTGCAGGTATGTGAACAAACTGTCTCTGGTGTTTCTGGCCTGTGTGGCTCTCTCGATCATGGCCACTTACGCGGGAGTCATCAAGACGCTCATCGAACTACCAGGAATTAAGTGAGTTCCTCAGAGCTGAATAATAATTTCTTATTTAACGCTGGCATGTTTTTCAGGACAGAAATGTTCTTAGTGACGATATGCTAAATTGAACTCCTTTTAAGTGTTGGATATTTATGCAAAATGACAAATGGGATGCGCTTCATTGCATTCATTGATTGTGACTGTGATTGGTTTATAATATGTGTAACACTAACAACATGCAGGTGTTGTGTGTGTGCAGTGAATTGGGCTGGCTGTATTGAAGCCACGGTATTCCTTGACTCCTGTTGTGTTACACATCTGTGATATCTGATACAAACATTGTGGCCCCTGCTCCCGAGTTGCCAAATACGGCAGCTTGATCAGAAGGCCCACATTCGCACTCTACGTGGCCCCAGTTGTGCTCGGAGTAAAGGAGGCAGTCGGGTGACGGAGTGTAAAGAGCGTCAAAGTCCGCATTTGGCAGGATGTCGAGTTAGGTGGATGGGTCCCATGTGAAACCAAAAGCCTTATTTTAAGATACGTAAGCAAGTTTAGTTACATAATGTCACGTAACATACTTAACTTGCGTTTGCATATATGTAACGAATGTTAGTGTACATGAGCTTGCCCCAATTTTCTAGCTCAACGACGCTGCTCTGCACTGCTTTCATGTGAAGGTTACAGCTGATAACAAAGTCCCGAACCCTCGCTGTCGTTGCGGTAGCGTAGCACACACCCTCTGGTTCAGCCTCAGGTAAACACAGTTAGCTTTGTCAGCGCTGTTACCGCTGTTTGCACTGTTAGCTGCAAGCCGTCTGCTCAGCTGTCGCCGCTATGTTGGGAGCCACAGGGAGGCGAGCCCTCTGCTTCCACTGAATATCAAATTCAGCGCAATTAACTTGAACCACAATCTTTTCCTAAACCTAACAAAGTTGTTTCTTGTAGGCAACAAAGTCTATTCTCAAAAGTTGAAACAAAACTGATGCTAGTGGGCTAAGTTTAAGTGTATGGCCTCTCACCAAGCTACTGATTTGACAAGTTGGGAGTGAGAACATTTTAACAACCACTGTAAAAAAAAAAACAATTGCAAATCCCTCTTGCATTCATTGTACACATTTTTTTTCTTCCATCCTTCACAGTGTCTGTCTGTTGGGGAACCGATCTCTGAAGAACGATAAGTTTGACACGTGCGCCAAGACGGAGCTTGTGAAAAATGTCACCGTGATCACGGATCTATGGCACCTCTTCTGTGACAACGCAACTTGCGATGATTACTTCGCCCTCAATAACTTGACAGAGTTACGGGCCATACCTGGGCTCCTGAGCGGAGTTATCAAAGGTGAGAAGGAGGAGGGGATGGATCCTGAACGTTTCCCCTTCATGGAGCTAAAATCCAGTATTGTTTCTCTCTCGTGCCACCAGGCTAAATGATCAGCTTTGTCCACAAGACATTCACTGTCCAATGAGAATGAATCCTCATGTTCATCTGGCTGTTTCTCCTCCGTGTCTTTCTGCTAGACAACCTGTGGGGCGACTATGGTCCAGCTGATACGCACATAGAGAAGAAAAGCCAGCCTTCAGTACAAGCCAAGGACTCGGGCAGAAACTTGCCCTACGTCTTCAATGACATCGCAACCTACTTCACTCTGCTGGTGGGAATATACTTCCCATCCGTCACAGGTAGATCAAATACCAAACAAAAATGAATGGGTTAGGAGTCTAACATATTGATGAGAAATTAGGATGATTATGATGTTATATATTGAAACACTTTGAAAAGAGATGGAAGTAGACATAAGTAAAGGATCACAATACCTCCAAAACTGACTCTAACTCTTACGTTGTGTGTGTGTTTGATTTCAGGTATAATGGCCGGTTCCAATAGGTCTGGTGATCTCAGAGATGCCCAGAGGTCCATCCCAGTAGGAACCATAATGGCAATTCTCACCACCTCTTTCATCTGTATCCTTAAGACATATACACACTACAGTACAAACCATCATATGTGTAGGAGGTGTATCGGGTGATGACAGAGAGCAGAAACTCTGATTTTGCCGATTTTATTAGATTAGGCTTGTTTACCGCAAAGTAAGTATGACGTGCAAGTATTTCTATCTTAACGTCTCGCTCAGACATCTCCTGCGTGGTCTTGTTTGGAGCCTGTATTGAAGGAGTGGTGCTGAGAGACAAGTAAGGGTATTTTTTTTAACTCTGTAGAGAAACAAATGGTAGCAACATTGGTATTTTAGGGGTAATAGAAGATGGAAAGCTTTTTTTTTTTAAATAGTTAATTTGCGTGAAATGGAAATTTGTTTTGACGTAGCTCACACAGCAACAGTGCACTTTGTGTTGTATCAAAGATGCTCTATAATAAAGATGATGCACACTTCCTGTTTCCTAAGTGGGCGTGGTCATGGCCATGACTCTCAGTGGGCCATCTCCTTTCTGAACTGCCTCTCATGGTGTGCCTCCTTATGGTGGTTGCAGGTTTGGTTTCTCAGTCAAAACGAACCCGGTGATTGGCATTCTGGCCTGGCCATCGCCTTGGGTGATTGTGATTGGCTCGTTTTTCTCCTGCTGCGGGGCGGGGCTTCAGAGCCTCACCGGCGCCCCCCGGCTGTTGCAGGCCATCGCTCGGGATGGCATCATCCCGTTCTTGCAGGTCAGTGTGAGAAAGACCTGTGTTTTAAAAAAATGTTTTATATGTTACAATCCTGTGTGCGTCACCCAAACACAAAATGACTGAATGGGTCTTTTCAGCTTCCTCTCATGCCCCATGACTGGCGTACTTACACAGTAACGGCATTGCTTTACTCACCTTTATTTTGTGCACTGGAGGGCTAATCCTCCTAAATTTAGACCAACTTCCAACTAAGCTGCAGATTGATAACTCAAGACAATGTGCCTCATTCACCAATATCTTCCTGAATTTCTTCTGTAATTTTCTCTTGAGAAAGGTCCGTAGAAAAGTCTATGTCAGATTCAAGACGTGTTCGCACCAGTTTTTGTAAAGTGAATGCACATGCCAGTTGATTCTAATTAGCAGATCCCCCAAGAAGGGCAATATACTGCAGGGCCTCATGCAGCATGCTGCATATAAATAATATATTAGTATTTATTTTAAAAGACCATAATGCTTTAATAAAATTAATTATTGATCATATTATAAATGGTAAAAAAATATTATATTCATTTAAATCCTATATTATACAACTGTAGAATTGAAGAGAAACACTACAACCAATTATTTTGCGCAAACACACATCACGTGGAAGAGGAATTGTGGCGTTCACCAATTTTCACGTTCGTGGAATTTTCGCTTTGGTCCAGATCTGTCGTACCAGTCGTGTCGGCTACAGATAGTCATTCTCCACAAGGAAAAAAAACACTGAAATCACTAAACAATAATCTGAAGGGATTTGGAGTTATAGTATGATACCAAAATATTATATATTATTTTTAATCAATTATTATATAATATATAACTATTATATGTATAAATTAGCATATCATTCACCAGATTATCCTCCTTGCCATGTTATTTTTCATTTTTTTATTTAGTTAGGAAACCTAACCCCAACAGCTGCCTATGTATCTTTATGCAGGTCTGCCTACTTTCACCATCTCTTGTACTGTAGGCCATAATAGTCTCTCGACCAATCTGTCTGTGACTGTCACATGACCACCTTACATATTATAACGTTGTCTCACGCCTGCTGGCCACCTCTTCATGACATTCATCAGGATTGGTGGATCTGAATTGGAACACTCCTACGAATAAACCTCACAGACATTTAAGATAAGCAAGAGGTCCTTTGTGGAATAATCTAGAATAATTATTTAGTCTATATAAAATGTCAAAATTTTTTAAAAAGAAATATGCCCATCACAATTCCCTCAAGGTGATGCCTTTCATTTCTCTCTGGCATTTTTCCTTGATAAGTGACTCAAATAATGAATCAGTTGTCACATATTATAAATAAACATTCTAAATATGCTACATTGCAGTACAATTCAAACCGAAGAAAGCAACCAAACATGTAATGCTTCTTATAATACATGAAATTCTAAAGTTTTTGACCATGATGATGAGATGTGTTTGCGTCTCTCTCTGTTCGTGTCTCTCTCTCTCAGGTGTTCGGTCATGGGAAGGCTAACGGCGAGCCCACCTGGGCTCTGTTGCTGACAGTGGGGATCTGTGAGATAGGGATCCTCATTGGCTCTCTGGATGCCGTGGCCCCCATCCTCTCCATGTAGGTGGCTTAACCCTGTAGAAAACAAGAAACAGTCTCGATCCAACCTACTGTCAGTCCGTGTTACTTTTTCTTGCCGATTTTATAACAGTCCTTTCTCTCTTTAAAAATCTTTCTTGTCTGTTTTTTGCTACCCGCTCAGGTTTTTCCTCATGTGCTATCTGTTTGTTAACTTGGCCTGTGCTGTTCAGACTTTACTCCGCGCCCCTAACTGGAGACCTCGCTTCAAGTTCTATCACTGGTAAGAACATTTTCCTACTAAAGGCAAGAACATGTGAGATGTAAGCTTTCCAAAGCTTTGATTAAAACCACAGATTTTGGTTTTTACACTTGTATAAATATGTAGTGTGTGTGTGTGTGTGTGTGTGTGTGTGTGTGTGTGTGTCCGGTAGGACCCTGTCCTTCTTAGGGATGAGCCTGTGTCTCTCTCTCATGTTCATCTCCTCCTGGTACTACGCCCTGGTCGCCATGGTGATAGCCGGTTGTCTCTACAAGTATATTGAGTACAGAGGGTGAGTCTGTCGGTTTCAGGTCAGGAGATCTATCAAGCTTTACATCTTTCACGCCACTGAGACCCAGGAAACATATGAACGTCTAATTTAATTTTTGAAGCATTTGGGGACGAGGTGAAACACTCACTTCCCATTTGGAATTTTGTGGTTGCAGGGCAGTGAAGGAATGGGGAGATGGGATCAGAGGTCTGTCCCTAAATGCAGCACGCTACGCTCTCATCCGGCTGGAGGAAGTGCCGCTACACACCAAAAACTGGAGGTGAGCGTGTGTGTGCGTTGTGAATTGCTTTAATCCTAATAAAGCCAGGTGAAGGGACGCACACAACCTGGTGTGCTATTTGCAGGATCTTTATTTCTTGTCATGCCTGGATTGCTTCTGAAGTAAATTTCCCTCTGAGTCTAAAATGAAAATCTGTGCAAAATATAATCTAAACAAACATGTACTTAGGGGCAATACAGTAAATAAACAGTAAAGAAATACTAAATTGCGGTACCAATTTAGTGTCGCTCCGCAACTTTGTCTGACTCATGATGGAGAGTTAAAAGAAAAGGATCAGAAATGTATTTCACGTATTCTTCTCCCCTGTCAAAACCATGCACCTACATTACCCACAATGCAGCTCACCCGCTCTCAGTTCAGTCTAGGATTCAGGTGGGTTACGCTAGTAGTGACTCATCTAGCCTCGAGCCAAACTTCACACTCCCCAAGACATGTAAACACCCCGTGATGAGTAAAACTGGCACAATTTCTCTTTAGTATAACAATAGATTTGTAATATTTTATTCTTAATGCTTATTTTTTCCCCCCTGTATTCTACTACTGACATTTATTTCTCTTTCTTCAGGCCTCAGGTGTTGGTGTTGTGTAAGTTAGACTCTGACCTGGTGGTGAAACACCCTCGCCTCCTGTCCTTCACGACGCAGCTCAAAGCGGGAAAGGGACTGACCATCGTCAGCTCGGTCCTGGAGGGAACCTTCATGGCCCGAGGGAACGATGCCAAGACGGGAGACAAGGTTTGTCAGTCTGCTCTGCCTGTTCAGTCCTCTGCGTGGTGGCCAGGTGGTCTCGGGCCTCCTGTGTATTTTCAAAGCATACGGTAGAAGCCACGGGCACAGCACCCATTTAAAGCTAACGTAAAAACCTTGTGCTCATTCACATGTTAAACCTATACACTCACTGGCCACTTTATTAGGCAATATTTCCCCACATGTACATGTGGGAAAATATTGGAAAAAGTTGTATTGAACAGTTCATATCATATGGTGACAGTTGGACCTTTATAAAGTTGCCACTGAGTGTGTGTTGTATCATGTTGTATGCAGCTACAATCATTTAAAAGTGATATTATCTGCAAAACAAGCTCATATACTTTAAGAAAACTATAAACATGTTCAAATAAAGAGGTGCTTTTTTTCTTTGAAATTACATATTTTTTAAATCCAGTGAGCTATTGTGTTGGTGTGTCATTTGTTTTCTTTTCTTTCACATACGCTCTAAATAATGTCAAAATACTGCATTAAAAGATTCTCTTTGGCCACATGGGGGCAGCAAAACAAGCTGAAAACACGTTTATGAACATATTATCAAGTTGTAAAGGTTCCAGCCAGTAGAATTCAGCCCTGAGTGAGGACTGATGGATGTTGTTTTGGTTTTTTTTGTAAGCTACCACACCACAATTACAATCAAGTCATTGTTGGTCCTGCTTAAGTGTGTTTATGTGTCTCTGTAAGTAAAAATGTCAGAAAAAGTTTAATGCAAACTCAAGTTAGTCATCCTTCATAGAGTCAGTCATGTCAAAGACTAGTATCAGTCTGAAGCCTGATAATTCTGCTTACTATCAACTTACATCTAAATCCCCAAATTTTGGGCCCAATTCGTCACCTCAAACCATTTTACCATCCTTTCCCTTCTCCTTTTCTTCCCTCCTCTTGGTCCCCTTCAGAACTTGAAAACAGCCATGGCTGCAGAGAAGATGAAGGGTTTCTCCCACGTGGTGGTGTCCTCCAACCTGCGAGACGGCTTCTCCCTGCTAATCCAGTCAGCAGGGCTGGGAGGAATGAAACACAACGCCGTCCTGATGGCCTGGCCGACAGGCTGGGGACAGGCCCGGGACTCCTCCGCTAGGAGGAACTTCATCGGTAAAATACACAGGAACGCCTTAACTTGGAAGTGTGCACCAAAATAAAATCAAGCATGGAAGGACTTGAGGGGAAAACACAGGAGGACATTAGAGGGAGACACAGAACCCTGACATGAGAAACATTTTAAATGCTCACTCTCTCTCTCTCTCTCTCTCTCTCTCTCTCTCTCCCCGCAGAAACAGTGAGAGAGACGACGGCGGCCCAACAGGCTCTGCTGGTTGCCAAGAACATCGACCATTTCCCTGGAAACCACGATCGTCTGAAGGAGGGAACCATCGATGTTTGGTGGATCGTACATGATGGTGGACTGCTCATGCTGCTGCCATTTTTACTTAGTCAACACAAGGTGTGTGTGTGTGTGTGTTGTCATTTCCTTTTAGATTATACTTTAAAAAGTAAAGTAATCATGTAAAAGCTACACCCTACATTAAAGCTTTTTAAACATATTTTACTGTGTGCATAATAAAAATGATTATTAATTCTTCTTTCATGAAACAATACAGACTCAATTGTTTTCTTTAGGCCAAGCCTCCTTTTCAAGTCAATCGAAATGAAGATTAAATTACCATTCATCTATAACCTTCTTCATCTTTGACCTAACCTTTTCTCTACAGTACAGAGGGTTTAACATGTTAGTAGTGATTTATTTCACCAACTTTTTTAACTGTCATACTCTGAAAGCTAATTTGTGTGTAAAGGCTGCCCTGTCTTCCCTAATAATAATACAAATAATTGATGTTGTATTGCTTCACTTAACTGCTTTGAGATGACGTAATTGCTGAGAGTTGTCTGCTCACATGTCCCTCCTAAAGTAAGGTCACAGTTAGGATTGAGTGCTCTTGGATTGGCAAACTAACTGTGTGTAACCAGCAGCTGATTCATCTTTTACCTCTACAGGTGTGGAGGAAGTGTAAAATGCGAATATTCACGGTGGCCCATATGGAAGACAACTCCATCCAGATGAAGAAAGACCTCCAGATGTTTCTCTACCATCTACGTCTGGATGCTGTGGTGGAGGTGGTGGAAATGGTGGGACGATTTGATATTCAGTCAATTTATTTTGGTATCTAATGATGGCTGAGCCAGGTGGTGGTAGTTTTACCTGCCCTAGGCTGAGATACAGAAAGGCTACCTGTTTCTCTAAAGTGCCCTTAATTAGAACATTAGCCACACCAGAGTAACTACACATCTGTTCTATGTGTCCCTCCAGCATGAAAGCGACATCTCAGCCTTCACCTATGAGAAGACGCTGGTGATGGAGCAGAGGTCTCAAATGCTGAAACAGATGCAGCTGTCCCGCACTGAGAGGGAGAGAGAGGTACGTGACACTCTCGTTTGACACTGTAAGAAGTCTGGTAAAAACGTCAGGTTTAACGTTGATGTCTGTGTCTTTACACAAACATTATAAGGATGTGTCCCAACCAACAACCATCAAGATGTAGGAGTGACAAATTTGCATTGTAATTAAGTTTAATTTAACTGAGACTTTGCTAAGCCCCGCCCCCTGCTGCTACTCGTCAGGGCTACCATGGAGCCCACACTGTCACTAACTCTCTGCATTCCCTGAATAAATAGAATCGCAATTTTTGAAAAACGAAAAAGTGATTTCAGAGAGAAGCAAGCCAAACAATATATGTTTGAAGGATAGATCAGGATGTCAAACTGATTCAGCAGTAAAAAACGGGTTAAAAAGATAAAAGTAGAAGCTAAAGCTACAGATCACATTGTAAAAGTGAACCACCACATCACCTGGAGAATGAGACAGAAGACAGTGAAAGGTAAAACACTGTTATTCGCTGTTACAATCATCACAAAGCAAAAGCAGCATGTGTATACATTCGGAATACCTTCAGTAGCTAGCATAGCATAGAAGTGCTAACACTAGTCAATGATGTGCTAATGCTAGCTGGCTAGCTGTTTTATTTAGCAACGTAGTGTTTTACAAACGTGTATCTCCTTCCAACCTCTCCGGTTAACGAATATCTTTATTACACAACGTTTAAAAATGACCAGCTCTAAATCCACAAAACCCGCCTGAAGATAACGACAATCTGGGAGTCTATGGAGCAGAGCCGCATAGCTGTTGGACCCTGGTCAGAGCTGGCCGATGCTACACTATGATTGGCCAGTCTGTGTTTGAGGGGCGGGACTTGACGAAGGGTCAATTGAAAGTGGCACCAAGAGAAACATATTAAGCACTATCTACAACACTGTAAGCCACACTAAAAACATAGTAAACTTTGATGCAAAACTACACTATAAATAGAGCTACTACGCAAACTTGCATATTCCATTTTGAAATATTCCGGTGTATTGCTAAAACTTTAAAACACAATGTAGAAATTATATAACAAACTATGAACTACTACAAAATACCAAACTGTTACAGTTGTCCTCAACCCAAAGACAAAAGCGTAGCATAACTCCTCCTGTGTTCTGCTGCTGTTCACCTTTGAACCCCCCCCCCCCCCCCTCACTCGGCTTTGTGATTGGACAACGGTCTCAGATTCAGAGCATCACAGATGTATCGTGAGGCTCCATAAAGACGAAGAAGCCGTCAGGTGCCCCTTCCCTCAACGCCCTGTGCATACCGGAGGATGAGGTAGCCACGGGCCAAGCGGCCCATAGTAGACAACCACGTTGCCAACGGTCGATCCATTTTTCATGCCATCCTTTCCTCGCATCATAATTCATTCATAACTCCTGCGATGCTTAAGACAGTGAGGTAATTAGAAACTGAACTCTGGGTTAAATATTCTGTAGACGCTGAGTGGAAAGGGACCAGATGCTGCCACTAGAGAGAGACAAATTCCTCACTGAGTTCCTTTAAATGTGCACCTGACTCGCAGTCAATCCAGTTACTACTAACCATTACATCCCTCAGTTTCTAACACACAGAAATGGGTCAAAATGTTATTGATCATGTTTATAGTTTATAGTAAAAGAGTTGTGGGTCCTTCAGCATCCCCATCCTAACAACATAATACTCATTTGGTTGACTTTTCTTTCTTGGCTAAGGTGAGGAGTAATGTGACCTTTGATGCTAGAAGGTCGGCATTATAGAATATACATTACTTTATTGTCATGCTGGTATATTTCTGCATGAGGCAGCTGGATCAAAAAACTACCCAGGTGCCTGGATGAGGCTCACTTGATGTTGCTTTCATTGTTGTTACAAATGCACCTTAGAGTGAAAGATATGCTGCATTTCACTGTTTGTGAAGCGCTTCCTAACTAAGATTTCACATGATACTTTTTAAATGACTCTTTTGAACTTTTAAAAATGTCGTCAAAAAGAGATGCACAAGCATCTAGGGAAGGTGAGGGCTCACCGTGGTGAAAACATCACAGGTCTTGTCATTTTTAGGCATGTGTGTACCCACAGTGTCGTCACTATCAAACAAGCGTCACGCTTCAGTTATATGAGCCCTCAAAAGTATTTAGTACTTAGTGTTTTAATAGGAAGAGAAAAGAGAGGGATTTTGATAGAAAATATGATTTTGCATATAACAAGAGTTCACAATTGTCACAGATAGGCAGAACTAGAACTTTTAGAATGTTTAATGTCTTCATATCCTCCTGCATAATGACATATTTGCAATGACAATATGCTTTGTGGGTAAAATGTACACAAATGCTAATATAAAATACAGGGTGCTACTGAACGGAGAATCAGTTGGATCTTTTTGAGTTAAGCCTTTACCAAAAAGGGTTTAAATCGAGATTCAACTTTTCTTACTAGAAGTTAGAGAAGAACGAGAATATAACGTGGCTAAAAAAAACACCAAACTGACTTTTTAATCATCGGACTCATCCTTTGTTCAGGCACAGTTGATCCACGACCGGAACACGGCGTCTCATTCCGCAACAAGCGACAGAGATGCAGGTGCCACGCCGGATCGCGTCCACATGACCTGGACCAAAGACAAACTGGTCAATGAGAGGAACAGACACAGAGAAGGCATGGGAGTGAAAGACATCTTCAACATGAGACCGTAAGTAGATCTAGCAGCGCTGCAAAGCATCTTAAAAGCACACTGCCTGAGCAAAATGGACATATCCCATTGTATTATTCAAGGGTTATCCTCTTAAGTGCATTCAATAACTTTGCTCTTGGCTTGTAGTTTATAATGTAATTTGCAAATACCGTTTGATGGCAGAGGAGCGCTATTTATTCAAGATCTACCTGCATCTAGATAATCTACAAATGAATTCAGGAGCACCCCTTGTTATTGTGTTAATGTTGAATATGTTTTTTTGTCTCCATTCCTCCAGTGAGTGGGAGAATCTGTAAGTCACTTTATCTTTTGCTTTTTGTTTGCACGTGCATTTGCTCTCTGTGCCTACGTATTGTGTGAAAATAATGTCTGTCCTGGCATGCTTGTGTGAAAGTAGATCACCAATTCTGTTTGCATGTTGCTACATGATGACAAATATGAAAGCTGCATGTGCATTTGCATGCAAGATCAGCCCCCTGACCTTGCGACGAATGGCAGGATAACCGATGCTCTAATTAATGTCTGTGGTCCAACGTAGCAACCAGTCCAACGTGCGGAGGATGCATACAGCTGTGAAGCTGAACGAGGTGGTGCTCAAGAAGTCCCGCGACTCGCAGCTGGTCTTGCTCAACATGCCGGGCCCGCCGAAGAACAAGAAAGGGGACGAAAACTGTATCCTTTTTCAGCTAATCAGCCACAAGTCATTCAGTCATTTAGTCAGAGAAAGTTTGACTTATTAGTCGTAGTTAGTGAAAAGATTGTAGGAAATACTATGAATTGCTTTCCTCCCAACAGTACACAAAATATCAAGCTAGAGCCAGCAGGCGGTTAGGTTAGCTTAACACAAAGACTGAAAATAGGAAGAAGCAGCTATCCTGGCTGTGTGACCATGAGACGTCACTAACGATATTTATTCATTTATTAAAAAGGATCCCCATAAACTGATGCTAATTGCACCAGCTATTCTTCCTGTGTCCTGAAATCCAGTACAAATTATTCATCATATATATATACACAATACATGATAAATCTTTTTTGTTTAATCCGTATAAAGCATAAAGAAGACTTTGAACGCTATGTGCATCAAACCAAAACCCCCCAAAAAGTGTTACCTTTAAACAAAGCCAGGCTAGCTTTTCCCATTGTTTCCAGTCTTTATTGCTATGTGAAGCTAATGGAGGAGCAAGACCTCTCGTGTGTCCTTTTCCAATATCAGTCATCTTATCCATTCAAATTTAGCCATTAGGCATATCTTTCTCACTTTGGACACAGCCATGCTAAGCTAAGCTAAGCTAACTAGCCACTGGCTGTAGCTTCACACTTAGGCCTACCATACATTAGAGTGCCATCGACCTTCTCATTTAACTCTCTCCATACTCTTAATTGAATAAGTGTATTTCACCAAATGAATAACAATGTCATTTAGGTCAATAGTTTCAGGTGTTGCAACAATTTAGACAACAATGCCGATCAAATGGAAATACTCAAGTAGAGTACAAGCACATCAAATTTGTGCCCGACTACAGTTCTTAAGTAAATTCCATCACTGACAGGAGCACTGTAATAAGTGAATACATCTGAAAATAGCAGCATGTGATGCTTTATGTCCTTAACCAGAATGTGCCTCACAGATATGGAGTTCCTGGAGGTCCTGATGGACGGTCTGGACCGTGTCCTGTTGATTCGTGGAGGTGGTCGGGAGGTCATCACCATCTACTCGTAGCACCAAGAGGTTCCTAATCGTTTTGGATGGAAACACTGTTGGGCAGGGAAACCCAGAGGGCAGTGTGTTGGCAAAAGGAAGGCAGGACTTTAATATGGATCATGGGCAAAGCTGTCGGACAGAGGAAGTACAGCACTCTGCCTCTCACACTGTCGGGGGGGGGGGGGGGGGGGGGGGGGGGCTGGGTGGGGGGGGGTGGGGGGGGGGGGGCCGCGGGGGGGCCAGCGGGGG
>NW_022280045.1:53704-61968 GCF_004355925.1 Anarrhichthys ocellatus | reverse complement strand
GGGGGGGGGGGGGGGGGGGGGAAGGAGGACCATGATCGCTGGGAAGGACAGGGGAGGTTCTACCTGCAGCACAGCCTGAGCTCAGTGCATCGTCTGGGGCCACAGAGCGCTCTCTGTACCCCCTCCTCCTGGGGCTCCTTAACTCTGACACATCTGTACACTGTAAAACGACTACTGTGTGGTTGCACTGCGGAGATTTTCTTTCCTCAGTTAAACTATGAAGTTTGTTGTCATTTTTAGCATTCCACTGATTGTTGGTCCCAACGAAGGTTGCTAACATAGTGCCTTTATTTATCTCAGCACCGTTAATCAAACATTTCAACGATGTATGACAAGAGCTGACTTTAGAGTTGAACATGTTTTTAAGCCATTATATTTGACATGTTTGCCTCATGTCACTGCATCAGAAGCCAAAGGGCCATTGATCACTATGAGGACAGTTTAAGGGCAAACGTGGCAGAATGGATTGTAATTTATAGATTGTCTTGGACATCGGCTGGATATCGGCTGTTTGTGTTGTCCCAGATAACATCTGTGTGCCAAGTGTGATTGGAAAGCAGGAGGTGAAAATGCAAGAGGAAATGCAACTTTTGTAATTTTAGCATTTTAGTTGAATTGACGATGTATTTCACTGGCATGTTTGTATTGGCGCAAAATGTTAAGGCGTGAGTACATGACAAGCTAGCGTGCGCTGAGCAACATGGAGTCTATATGGTAGTATTTCATTCAATATTACTGTTGTTTTTAAGTACAATATGTAATGTGTTGGTTCAACCAAAAGAAGAGACAAACAAACCAAGAAAGTCTGGAACTCTGACAAGCGAATTCACAAAGAAAGGGTTGCTGCCGCTGATCAATCAATTCAATCACTTGCTACCGCTATCTTGGGTTTGATTCACAAAATATTTAAGATAATGATATTACAGCTCAGTCACACCCATAAACAATACCAGAGAAACAATTGAAATGTTTAGACCGCAAGCTACAGGACTAGACCGAGGAGGTTCAGAGGAATTCCTCTAAACTTCAGGCAGAGAGTTTCAACGTGACAGAGAGAAAACCCTATTTGGGATATGATATCGCAGCCTCTTAGTGCTGATGGTGTTTTCAAAATGCACAACTGTAGAATTTAAATGAAAGTTACATGATGTGAAGCGGAGGACTAAAAAAAAAAACTTCATTCAATGCTGCCACGATCCGTGAAACGTCTGGGCGTAACACCTCTTATAAATGCGCTTCATTTACCGCCAACTCCGAGGTCGCTAATAATTTCACTGTAACTGCGAGTGGCAATTGAGGTCTGCAGGAATGACGTATTTTTGTAAGCCAACCCCCGGAAGTTAGCTTAGCACCGATTCCCTGAATGGGATCTTTTCATTGGAAATTTGGATTTTTGCAGAAAATAAGTTGTAAGTTGTAAAATAAGTGTTGCAAACACAAGTTTATGATACTTACACGTGTTTTTTCGGTAAGTTAATCTTACCAAATGTCCCCCATTTTTATGATTTTTGCGCCAAATGTATGCTATTACCTAATTTAAATACATGAACCTAGCCCTAAGATGCTAGAGAGTAAGGTGTATTTGAGAATTTCGCGTTCATTTTTCCTTATTTGTGCAGGCTACTGAATCCTTTTTGTGAATTCACCCTTGAGTCTTAAGTCTGTAAAATACAGAAACTTTTGTGTGTTGTTTTGTACGTTTCCTGTCCTCGTCGTCATCATAATGTACAACGCAAAATAATGTCCAGAAAAGTCATTGACGCTTTGGACTTAACATGGGAAGTCTGCTGTTTTTAATTACATCTTCTGGGTGATATGTTGATGCAATGTCTCCAGACACCCAAGACGTCTCCAGACATAAAAAGGGTTGCTGCTGATCTGTTGCACCCTTGAAAGTAAAGACAAACGCACAAGCCCAACAGTACTTTAGGCAAGTAAAACTACATGGTTACGGTCGGAGATATTCTAGTTTTGTTTGTTTCTGTGTTTGTAGAAATGATTTGTTTCTGAAGTCTTTTAATGTGCTGGAATATAAACTGTACACAAGCTGAATGCAAAGTGAGCTTCCTCTAACTAGGAAGCTGGTATTTAACCGTAATCAATCATCCACCTGGTGTTCTCACCAGATAATATGAGATTCTATATTCTGCTGTCAGTTATTTGGCAAAATAACGGCATCAACAATCAATGGTGACAACAGATTTTATACAGATAGAGATATCTGTGCTCTAGGGACCATTTGTGCCTATAAATAATAAAAAAACAAGTCTGTTTATTCAGACAAACTCCCTTAACATTACATGAAACATGCAGATACGCAGAAAAGAGGCGGGAAAATGTCAAAGCTGGAAGTTAAGAGACAAAGGAAATGAAAAAATGAATAAAGCTTAATGAGTGTTTGGTCAGATTTAGATCACTGTGATTTCTTATGACTTAAACATTCATTCTTTTGCAGGTTTAGTACCTGGGACGTAATGCGTCAAAATCAGAATACATTTTTTATGTTGCCACACTTTATTTTTTCCTGTGTTTGCCGTCTGTCATTAAAAATTGTAACATATACAAGAAAGTGATTTGTTTTTTTTTGTCCGATGGAATACGTTCCCGTCTGACCCGGATGGGGGCCCAGCTGGATTGTTGTCGCCTGTTACGTAACTGGATTCAGTCTCCAAATATCAATCTCATCCCAAAATCATCATTGTTTGTCGGCACACAAAAGAACAAAGGAAATCTTGGAGCTGCAGTAAGAAGCTTGGCCTTGGATAAATGGCATCCTGTTTGAGCGGTTAGCTGGGTCAGCAGGCATAGAACAACAATAACAACAACAACAACAACAACCTAGGTCTGATGCTCATTTCACCGACTGAGCTACAACCCTGCTACATTCTGTGCTGCATGTACTCCTCACTCTGCGCTCACTTTAAAGCACACGCTGTCTTTTGCTAAGATTCAGGACAGTTAACCGAATTTTGCGCTTTATTGTTTTCCCGATGGGAATCTTGTATAGAGGGCAGAATGCACATTAAAAAAGTGTCAATGTATAAAACAATTCATAGAGCTTATAAAAAACTAAACAGAGAAAATTATGGGTTTCTATCTCACATCGTGCAAATTTGGTTTTAACATCCAAAGATTTGCACGATCTTGCTTCTGTCGTGTGAGTTCAGCTAAACAGAAGTGCAGCATGCAGTCATGATCCTGCATGAGAGATGTCCTCTACTGGACCTGGCTCAATGTGCATGTTATGAGATCATGAATGGCACAAGCATGCTTATATATATGTATTATTTATGTGCTACTGTATGTGTGTAGTATGGCAGGTTGTGGGTGTATTTTCGCAACAATACAGGCCTCCAAATAAAAAGAAAACGAATTTTTTATTTTGACCAGATCTGCCTCAATTTGAATTCCCAACCCCTAAGTGTATGCAGTTTTTGTTTAGCTCACTGTTTTTTTTTTTTACTCACAGGTTCTCCCAGCAGCGCATCATCTTCCCACAGCTTTCACTGACCTTCCAGCGACACACGGAGCTTTGGCTAAAAAGCCTTTTCTTTTCTTCCACTTATATCTGAGAGCTTAATCTGGGAGAAGAGCTAAAGAGGGAAAACACAAGTGCTTAGGAAGGGAATGCAGTCTGTGAGGACAGAGGATGTGGGGGGGAGAGTACCTTTTCTTTTCTCTCCCAGCCATTATCATTCCAACATGTGCTAATAGTGGGGTGTTAACACTGATAATTTCACCAAAACTCCCTCTGATCTGGTTGACCCCTGAAGCTTGGGACAGAAGTCGAGCACTTAACTGGACCAGTTGTTTCTGTACGCTGCTGTGAAATGTAAAAATTAAAGAATAAACACCAGACTTAGACTTATGGGAATTTGTGCGTTGTAAAAAAAATATATATATATCTGTGGGTGATGCATACATTACATGTCTGAGTCAAATGACCTTTGGTCTCTGTTTTAAAATCAAAATATGAATTCCTTCTTGGTTTTTGAAACCAAACAATTACCGTCAGCCGAAGGCAACTCGCTCCTGTTTGGAGCAGTGGTGTATTTCACTCAGGGAGTGAGTTTAGATCTTTGAGACTGTTTTCAGCCTGCAGGTAGTGCAATGGTTTTCAGTCTTGTGCTTTTTCAACAAGGCACTTGCAAATAAAACCTTGTACCTCCAAAATAATTGACTTTGTTGAATGAAAGACAAAAAACAAATCTCTATTCCCCAAGGCAGGCTGTGTTCTTAACGTGAGCACCTGCCTCACAGCCATAGATCCAAAACATTGGTCCTGCCTATAAAGTGGAATGCTGCAACTTAAAAATTAATAACGAACTCAATCATCCTCTTTGAAATAAATAGGTGAATTCACAAACCTTTCCTCAGTTCAATACATACAGTGGTTGAGTGGCTACAGACTTGGTCTGGTACGACCAGTAGTTTACGGTGGCTAATGTTAGCCTATGCTAGTAAACTTGGCTATGAAACTTACCTAATCAGTTCACTGATTTCTACTGTAATTGTTCCACTACTTATTACTATGTCACATAGGAATATATCAGTAGTTTTACCATAAAACTAAAGCAAGGAGTCTTCCTGTGTGTCCTTAGCATATCTCGAACAATCCATCCGATCTACTTCACACCTGGCTACTGTATTGCTGGGGACCCAAGTGAGCGCAGTGTCGAAGTTGGTGTAATTTGGAGGCTCGACACGCTTAAACATCGGCGCGCTTTGAACACATGATTCCTTTTTATTAAATGTGGCTGCCGCTCGTGGCCACTGATCTGTAAAAGTGAAGTAGTCTCGCTTCAAGACTTTAGTTGTTTTCACTATAGTTGGGTTAGCCTGGAAGTGGCTCGTCGACCTCCAGGATCCATATTCTTATGTTTTATATTCCATCCATGATATTGTAATCTGATTTCCCATAAATAATTTTGGAATGCATACATAGAAGGTGGCAAGTGGGTTGTCAATAGCCCCAACATTAATTTTAATTAATTCATATTGGATATTATTTATCTTAATAACATTTTACAGATTAATTTGGCCGTGCTATTTGCTATGCACTCCTATTCATTAATTAACAATTCATTTATTTCATTGATTAAGGTGTTTTGGGAATATTTAATCTCAGTCTAATATTAGCTGCACTTATTAAGAAATAAAATGGTGTGGATAGAGTTGGAATGGCACCCACATATTTAAGATAAATACAAAGGTAGATAGATTAAACATACATACATCTATCATATTATTTAAAAGGAACTTGAGTCAAGCAGCATGTTAGGAGAGAGGGTCCACTCAGTGAGTAAGGGGGGGGGGAGGTTTTTTTCTCCTTCAAGAGAGTCAAATTTCCCAACTCAGTGGGTCTGAGAGTCACTCAGCTCAGAACTGAGAGAGCCTTTGTACTGGGAGAGAGAGAGAGAGAGCAGCAGTGTGACTTCAGGTCTGCACAGCGAGGCAGAGGGACCACGGAGTTTGCCTGAATTTCATCACACACATGCACTTGGAGTTCATTTCCAAACCTGGATTTTTATTCCTTTACTCAGCAAAATGTTTCAAGGGTAAGGCAATTTTATTTTACTTCAATGTTTTTTTTTTTGCATGTAAAGAAAGCAGAGTGGACTTTACCTGACTTCACCATCCATTTCGTATATATCTTCACTTCAGCTACTCCTCAGAGTGGACCAACATTTCTTTAGCTTTCTTAGGTTGAAAACCATTTCACTCGCAACATCAGCGTTTTTGACATTTGTTTTTACACCTGTTTTTTGTTTTAAAAAACTGCATAAAATGCAACTTATGTAACTGTTGTGTCTCCTCAGGTGGTCTCTTGTTCTGCATCCAGTCCTGCTGTGTTGGCTGGCCGCTGCCCTGCAGGTTATAGAAGGTAAGAGCCATGCTGCTGCAGCTCTTTCCGGACACTGTAAAGCAAAATACAGCTGTGTTGGATCCACCACAGGAGAGTGGAAGGGCTGAAACAGTTTGTCATCGACTCAACATTAAAGGAGTTCTTCCTCATGTTGTTGAAGCCTCAACTAATCTTCAAATCCCATTAGAAAATGTTAGCACCATGGAAAGCAATTAAGTCTGTTAGTGATGACCATTTTAAAATTATTTCATTTCTTTGATTGTACTGTTTCTCACTTCAGATCTATCATGTTAGGGGTCAGTAAAGTTTGAATGTTAACCAGGTGAAATTAAGAATATTTGTCATCTTGTGGCAGTAAAAACCTGTTTCCAGTTAAAGGTTTCTTTGATGATCCTCTCTAAAACCAAACAGAGTAAATGTATAAGGAATTGATTCAGTGTTTGTTCTAATGTAAACTTACAGCTAATCAGGCCAATTAACGTTGACTTTTTAATGTTTTAAAGCTTACTTACATTAAAACGAGACCCTTGTTAAGACATCTCAATTTAATTTAGCATGAAATGCTCCTAGTCTTGGAAGAAACGCTGGCTTAGGTCCTGTAGCTAATAAGCTAGTTAGCCAAACTAGCTAACTAGCTTATTAACTACAGCTAGTTGGCTGTGGTCGATGAAATTTGCGAGCGACAGAGGTCATTTCAGCGGACAGAGAAATGAGAATCCTGCTGTTGTTTACCTCTACCTGAAATCTTGTAAATCTTTTCAAATTTACGAAGAATTTCGCTTTGAATATCGGGCACCGGCATCATAGTGACCTGGATATCTACGAGAAAACCTCAAAATGCTACACTAGCACTAAACTAAATAACCATTTGACTTAGTCGACTTTGATGACTACATGCATGTAAAATATCGAACCCAACATAAGTCATCTTGATTTAAAGGCCCACACATTACTGTAGCACTAAAATGAAATCAGGTTTGAGGCTGAGCAGATCTCCACCATGAAGTTGTTGTGGGTGAATAGTCAAAGAGCTGCTCAGTGTGGGCCGTGATACCCGGTCAAGTTTTAGTAGACTGACCAAAAGGATGCAGTGAATTAGGCTACAACATGCCAAATAACTAAAGTAAAATATTATCCGTCAATGAACCCTCTTTAATGACACTGGTAGGATTCGAAATTCATGTCCCCCACTCCTCCCACACAGTCCCATTACGTAACCCTCTACATTTCCATTTTCACACCTCTGTCTGCAGCTGTGGGTTTTGTTTAGTTACTCCCTGCTGTGAGGCTCCTCTTCTCCAGCTCTGTGGGAGAGAGATAGTTTGTTTATTTGGCAATAGAACAGCCTTCCTTTGCCCTCTTATAGCCTCCCGTGTGTGTGTTTTTGCACAATGAGGTGGCAAGACGAGTCAAACGCTGCACGGGGTGAGAAATGAAGTGTTTAGTGTGTATGGTAATGGTGTGAGGGGTTTCATCCGCACTGCACTTGCTGTTTGTGTGCTGGAGAACATCAGAGAGGACCAGTGTGGGTTGGTTCACACGGAGCTTTGAAGCGGGACCTTGACAACACAACTGTGCCAGTCTAATGTCAGCATGCGTAGGTTAGGTAGGAGTGTTTTTTGACAATGGATCACAAAACAGGCTTTCTCTTTCTAAACGTTTACAAAAAGCCAGAAATAATCCAGGATTCAGGGTTTTTTTTCCTTCACACTGAACACAGTTCATCCCATTACGGACTGCCACAGGCTTGACAGTTAAAGATAGTCTTGTGATTAGAAAATCATATGTTTAAAGTCCAAAACCAACTTGGAATATCGAAGTGTTCCAAGTCGAGCGCACCTTTGAGCAAAACACAGTAAATGTAATTTCCTTGACTCCTGGAGTCCTGGACGCAATGCTTATTCTATTTTGGTAGTTCTAACTATCATGTTCTGGTAACTTTAACCCAATATGACAATCTCTCACTGAAACACCTTAGTAGCTTATTATTGGGCTCTGCTATATGAGACTGTGGTGTTTTCTATTGGTCCAGTGCTAGTATAGGAAGTAGTGTGTCCTGTATGCAGCGACATGAAGAGTAATGGTGGGGTTATGCTCAAACTAAACTAGTTCTTAGGATGATAAGAACCGCCGCACTCACAGAAGGGTTTAAAAGCCCGCCGTTATGAGCAGTCCTAAGGCTGATAATCATTGAAATATGGGGCGAACACTTTTTGGACAAGCTATTCTTGAAGGCATTCACAGTGTTGTAGTGTTGCACATACTAAAAGTGGCAGTAGTGTAAACAATTTGAATGTGTGTGAGAAGTTAAAATCCTGGAGACTTTTTCACCTCTGCACACCTGGCCAATCACTGTGCGTGATTGTGGGATTATCGAGAGTTATTTGGAGAAGAAGCC
>NW_022280045.1:45584-53604 GCF_004355925.1 Anarrhichthys ocellatus | reverse complement strand
AAAAAAGGTGACTGGATGAAACATCTGTTTATCAAACTCTTGCCCAAGCCAGTCGCGAAAACAACTTTTCCATTGAAAAAAAAGCCTTCAGTGCCATTCTTTTCTCTTCTATCAATGAAGGAATACTCTCCATTTCTGATGTAGCTCTTCACAGGAGGTCGATTGATCTGGACACTGGTGGTCTGGACACATACACATTACTTGAAGCCTGACCAGATGGATGTTTGTGTGATCTCGTGAGCAAGCGATAATCCAACTGCCGTACAAGGTGTGGAGGGAGGGGCTTTCTGGCACTTTTCGATGGTCCGACAAGTAGTTTGTTTGAAGCATACTGACGCCTTAAGCGTATCGAGTTTGTGGTGGATGGGCATGTTAGCGCAACAACTTTCATGCAGGAGACAGGAGTTGCCATCCTGCCGCATGCAAATCTACAAATAAAGTTGTAATGCTGTGTAATAAGGGGATCACAGTCTTTACCTAAACTCGACCAAGGGTTGTAGTTGCCTAACCCAACCATAACTTAACCATATTCTATTTGCCATTTGGACAATATTTACCTGACCTAAATCAAACCGTGCAGGAAGCAAACGATGTAAAAAAAAAGAAAGTCATCCAACATCAATGTTCTTATGTGGTGACATGGTTGGTTTTACACTCAGCTGGGAAAATTTAAAGGCCTCTTTTTGTCTTTTACTGCCCCATCCACATTAAGCTGATGTTTTTTAACATCTGTTTGGATATTGGTCTTAAATCCCAGCGTTGCTTTTAACTGTTTGAACGCACAAGATTTTCACATACCTTTTTAGTTGGTTTAGTGTTTTCAGCTCTTGAGAGCTTCATTGTCAACATTTACATCTCCAGAAACACGACAAGCTGAAAGAGCAATTTATATCTTATTGTTTTCCACACTCTAAACTTCACCCTGCATGTCCCCCTAAAAAACATTATTTTTCCTGCCTCCAGGAACCTTCACTTTCCATTTACCGTTGGTTGAGCTGCTCTGAAAGGATTCCATGTTTAGCCAATATAAATGATTGTGAGGTGAGCCCAGTAGGAGTCTGTTTTGGACGAAGCTCGCCTCTGTACTGTAAAACTGTGGTCACATTATTTGTTTTCTGTCAAAAACATATTTTAGTGTCAGCTATACCGACAAGTCTTTGAAATGCTTCCACTCTTCACCTGATTTGGTCTCTGATGTTACGGGAATAAAACTCCCACCGTGCTCCATTTAGTGTTTTATGAGTCTAAAAACCTGGCAAGTGTGAATGTCATGAAAGGGCCTCCGCCTAAATGTCTTCAGTATATTGGAGAACCGAACGCCCTCGCTGCAGCGGCGTCCTGTCTGGAATGTGCTCACTCAGCCAGAGTGACTTTGATTCGAACAGAGTCGGGCACAATGGGCCAACTGTAAAAGGTGTCATTGCTGTATGTGTGTAACGGTCAGCTCTATGACGGATGAGGGGAAAAAATCACTCACTGGAAACTTGAAAATAAGAATGGGTGTTTCTTTTCGGGGTCTCACGACTTTCTGTTTTTCCATGATGTGATGCTCACTGAGATGATGTCGTTCTTTAGCCTTGGTTCCCATTACCGCATAGAGGAGAAGAGACCGCGGTTGAACTTCCAAAAGGAGAGGAGAAGCTGTTGTGTTGTTGCAGAGGAAGTTAGACTGATATCAGAAGCATGTGTTGAATTGTGTTTTTAAGAGATTTAAAACTAAAATTTACAGCTTTTACTGTAATGCTTTTTTTTTTTTTTTTTTTTAAGAAAGGAAACAGAATGTTTTCTGTTTTGTTTGGGTACACCATTTCCATAGTTACCATCTTGAGCATGAATCATTATCATTGTACGTCTGTTCCATGCTATCTGTTCATTGGGGCAAGACGCATACAAAGAAAGTATTTCAACTCAAAAACTCTATTTGCTTGAGATTATCAATATTCTGTTTATGTGCACATTTTATGACTGTTATTTGAGACATTACTCCAGGCAAGGCAAGTTTATTTGTATAGCACATTTCAACAAGAAGGCAATTTAAAGTGCTTCACATAAAACCATTAAAAGCATCAACACATAAGGCAAAACATTCATTGAAACATTAAGAACCGTCATTACGACACTAAAAAGCAGTGCAAGAAATAAAATACAGTAGTAAAATGCAGAAATGCAGGAAATTGATTTTGCTAGTTGCATGTCGATGTGTCCTTGAGCAAGACACTTAACCCCAAAATTGCTCCCGTAGCTGTGCCTACAGTGTACAAATGTGATAGAATATGAATTGTAAGTCACTTTGGATAAAAGTGTCTGCTAAATGACTGTAGTGTAATGTAAAAAAGTCTTCAATCTTGATTGAAAGGAGCTGAAGGTCTCAGCAGACCTGCAGCTTTCTGGGACTTTGTTCCAGATATGTGGAGCAGACAAACTGAACGCTGCTTCTCCATGTTTAGTTCTGACTCTGGGAACAGAAAGTAGACCGGTCCCAGACGACCTAAAAATGCAGATCCCAAAGGCCAAAGTCTTCAAATGGCTTTTTTAGTCTCAGAACCAAAGTTATACTTTCAAATAAGACAGCAAGCGAAACCCATACTGAAAAGTAACTTATCTAGAATTTAAATCTTTGCCGATAAATTTCCTGGCGATAAATGAATCCAGTAATTAACCGACAGTTCAGTGTAAAGTGTTGTTGGAGAAAAGTAAAGCGATGCTCATGTTGATACCAGTCGTATCAATTCTTCAATGCATTTAAGGTTTTTAAAGGAATAATAATCTAGGGAATTCAGACAAGTTACATGTTTACGGCCTAAATGTTGGATGCAGCGTGAAGATAACACAGGACAGCATTCTATAATACCCATCAGTGTCTTTGTCCTTTCTGACACAAACTTACAAATCAGTGGCGTCCTCCTGCATCTGCTGTCTGTCATGTAAGACCTGTCGCTTCTCAGGCCCACATTCATTCACAGCATCTAGACTGATAACACAGTCAAAGTACCTACATGACAGCCGAACCTCTCTGTACAGAGATGAAAGTCAGTTTAGAGAGCTGATGAGATGCCATCAGACAGTAAATAGTTGGCAGACTGACAATGATAACCTGACCTGCAATTAGTGTGTCATGTAAGGTGGTATTTCTCTTCTCGCTTTGATTTTTCCTACCAGTCTGATTTAAACATATAGTTTTAATCTGTGAGTTGGAAAGTGAGACCCATAAAGACAACTCTGTCTTTTAGGAGTTTGTCATGCTGGCTACTTTGGTTCTTCTCTTTTCTAAGTTTGAGGAAACTTCAAAAAACTGGTTTTAAGGGAAATGGTGAAAGTACACTGTTCTTCTTTGTGCTTTTGCAAATTTTGGTCAGAGTCTGTGGCTACTGAAATTATACACTCTCCCTTTTAAAAAAAACAATTTGGATGGTCACGACACTAACTTATCTTTATCAGAGCAGACGGTGTGGCCTTGGTCCTAGGTAATCCAGTTGGTGTATAATTTAGAAAACTAAATTTGGCCGAACACTGAACTTCTGCGGTTGCTTATTATTCCAGCGGCATAGAGAATAGAAATATCCTACTCGAGAAGGTTTCGTTTGCTGAGGGTTAAAGGTCTGTGTTTCTTACCAAAGTGCATTGTGGGTATCTTTGAACTCTAACAAAAGGTTATTTCCTTTTTTGCATCAAACATTTGCAAAAGAATATTTGAAACATGTCATTGTTACCATCTATGTTTGCTAGCTTGCGGTCTTCTTCTTCTGTGTCTTTGTTGGGGCATTTCTGCGTGTCTTGGAGAATTATTGCCACCTGTAGCTAAGTGCAATACCGTGAAACCATTAGCAGGAATCTATATTGTGTATTTATATTGGGGTAATGGCCCGATGCACGAATACACGGTATATTGATGCACGTACTGCGGTGCAAGTTCCGCCCGGAAACTTTTAGCTAAACACTGTTTGCAACATGTGCTAATATTAGCACAAGCTGATCGGAGTGCGAGTCAGTCACACTGTGTGTGGCGAGCAAAAAAATTAAACGCAGGAGCTGTTGGTCCCCGGTCAGCAACAACAGCTAAGGAGACAGTGAGTTGTCTGAAACGAGGGCCGTGTTATATTTTCAATTTCCTAGCACGAGACTCTTTTCAGTTTTATAGCCTATTTGCTAAGTTGCCTTTTGTTTCGTGTTCGTACAGTGTAATACAGAAGTGTTTGAACTGTTCCTTATCTTTATGATACAAATTATTTACCAACATTGCCTTAGTGTCCAGAAAGAGGATTTTGTACGACACTTGAACCACTGTTTGTTCAAACAGACATTCATTGTCTGCATTTAGGGGTTTTCCCACTGTACTGTACTTGCACCAAACTGTGACTCTTGCCTTGTTAAACCACAAATCGTGTCACCTCACCCGAGCATATGTTCTCGTATGCTGCGCGAGTCAAACTAAGTGGGGACCTGCTAATAATAATTAAAAAAACTCGGCTCCATAGTGCTGCTAGGAAAACAAATGAGACTCACTCACATCTTGAATTAGTGAAGGGGGGTTTAATTCTGGCCTATGTGGTTTACTGTATCATCATTTCTTCACATACAGGAATACAAAACATATCTCATTGTAGTATTAGCTGCACTCGCTTTTGATTGGATATCTTTTTTCTCCAAAACGATACATTTTGATAGAAGCGCTCCTCAGGTTTTTTGTTCAGTCAAACATCTTTGACTGACGATACTACAATTTACAACACTCCTTAGAATCCTGAAACTAAACTAAGTGCACCTCTTCTTTCTCAGGCCATGTCCTCACTACTGCGTTTTCCTTTTGAAATGCAGATCTTTTGTTCTGTTCGCACTGAGCTTCCACACTAGGCCGGAGTTTTAGAGCACTCAGCAGCTGTTGTGCAGTTACATTCTGCAATTTATAATCCTATTACTGCCGACATGCGGAGGAAGAAGCTGTTATTGGAGCAATTAGCGAGCGGCGTGTCCAGCTGAGTTATCAGCCATACAGAGCGGACGTCTGAAGTCACGGTGTGAAGCTTTGAGGAGGACGATGTACACAAAACGGACGACTTTCCTTTTTTTTTTATCAATGATAATTCTTTCTGCACAACTATTGTGAAGCATTAATTGCTCTCCAGTGCGACAGGGACTTCAGCCACATGTAGAGCTACGAGTGTAAGAACAGACAACAACGAAACCGAGGAAAGGAGTGAGAGATGTGTGCTCACCACATTTATTGACCCATAATCTAGTTAACTTGTGTTCATTTTAAAGTGAATTTGATGTGTGTGTGAGAGAGCGAGATAGGGCAAAAGCTGCAGCCTTGTAACTAAGTTTGAAAAATAAAACTTTCCATGAAATTTGTCTGTCTGAGTTTATAGAGGAAGATTCTAGAGGAAGATCTTGAGTATCAAGCACTACATTTCATTATTAAAAACTACTATAATACTCTGTCCTATTTTCTGTATCTAAGAAACCAATCTACTTCCTGTTTACACCAGCACCCGCATGCCCAGTGTACAATAATTGTTACGTGATATTTGTTTTCAGGCTTGCTAGTATGGACGGAAATCATTTTGCAAACGATGCTGAAACGTCCGTGTGGACGGATATCGTTTTTACTATAAAACCCTGGATTTAAACGTAGTAGTGTGGATGTAGCCTCAGTCTCCTTTCACCTCTTTATCATTGAAGAACATGTTTAACTTAATCTAAAAATACTGCCTCCCACTATGTCTGGGCTTTCTGTACGGACTCCTGTAACGGACTCCTCGTAGGGTCGGAGAGCTCTGCAGCATAAGAAAGCCACTGAGATGTTTTTATGACTGAAGGACAGAATGTTCTCAGGACACTCGGGACTCATTATTAGATCCTTTTAGGGATTAGAAGGAAAATCTAAATTCAGTCAAGGTATGCAAACTACGCTTCTGGAGAATTCGGCCTGGAACAAAAAATGAATGACCTGACCGTGTGCCTTAACAGGAATAATCAGGGGTTTTCTGCATACATGTGTATCAAGAGAGGCTTTAGTGCAGTCAATCAGTGCTAGACTTCAGTTTAGTGCTGACTGTACACCTCTAAACATCTGCACACGCACTGGCCGATTAGAAAGTCTCAACAGATACACAAACACAGACCAATATCATTTTCCTCCTGCCGGTCCGAACAATAGCGAATTCTGTGGTGCGACTTCAGTGGGCGCACGTCAATAGATGGTACTCTGCCAGAGGGACCGCAGATGGAACATGATGAGATATTATTTTCCTGTCACATTTCTCTGAAGGTTGTCTTTCATTCCAGGCCGTCCGGCATCGGTCACGTGAAAGAATCCCCACACCCCCCACCCCACCATCACTGTACCTCCCATGTGTTTCATTAACATTCGTATTGGAGGAGGAGACGAGTCGATGCGGGAAGCAAAGCAATTAGAGGTTGTTTGCACTGAGGACAAAACTTGCAGCTGAGCAAACACCCCAACACCCCCGCATGCACACAGACAGACACACAATCTCACATTCAATGCCCTGTGCCCTACACAGGCATAATCAGGTCATAAACGGATGTAAACAGTGTAGCAACTTATATCTGTGATACCACATTTTTTGAGAAATTGATTGACTGTCTTGGTTGGTTCGGTACAAATCAGTTAATCTCAAATGATCTCTGTCGGCTCACACTGTAAGATAGCATGAATAGAAATGACTGTGATCTCAAAGCATGTTTGTTTGTTTACACTATTAGAGAAACCTTTCCGGAAAATGTAAGAATGCAACATTTTTTGGCACATTTGCTAGGTTTCATGTACTAATGGAATCAGCCACATAAAATAAAAGGCTGGGGTGAAAGCCAGGACGCTTTATGTAATGGAAACTCTCCTTCTGCAGATGCCCACCTCTGACCTCCTAACTGCTCCAAACAATGCATTCTTCTATCTCAAATATGGTGTAGGCCTTGCAGTGTTGCATTGAGCGAACTTGTGTGTGTCTGTGTGTGTGTGTGTGTGTGTGTGTGTGTGTGTGTGTGTGTGTGTGTAATATGTGTGTGTTCAAAGTCAGAAGTTCATCCACAACGTTAGCAGATTCAAATGCTTATTGTGTTAATGACCTGTGGATCGGCAGGCAGCCTGTAAGCCATTAAGCCAATCAGCCCTCATGTTGCAGAGCCCGTGCTGCACTCACGCTCCACTTACCGTAAAACTGTTTTAACTTCATTCTATGGCAAAAGTAAACATTTGTTCATTTGACCTTAAAGCTGTACTTATCCATATTTTCATATTTAGAAAGAACTGAATGACTTTGTTTTATATGAGAAGGGATGCACAAGTGACAAATCTACGGAAAAAAGATCACCCAGCTTTAAAGAGTGTTTTAGCATCTTTCAGCTTACTGTTTTGGTTGAGTCTCATGGCTCTCATCAATGAGTTCTAGCAGCAGCAGGCAGCTGTTTTTGGAGAAAAAGCTTCAATCAACCTGTATGCTGCCTGTGTAGCAACAAACAGCAGACCACTTAACAGCTCGCTAGATATTTTTGCAGATATTTTCGGCACGAGTTGGTTGAGAGCAAAACGGAGCAAATAGGAGAGTGAGGGTTAGGGTCTAAAATTCACTAGGTGGACAGAAACACAACATATATATGCAAATGTTGCTACATGTGTATGTAAGCAACAATTGTTCATGTGCACTTTAAAAGGTGGTGTTTTGTTAGCCTTTAGCTAACAGAGAGAGAGAGAGACTGTGTACATTTTGACAGAAGATAAGAAAATATTCCTTTGACAAATGAAAAGGCACTCTTGCTCAGTTCAATAAATCAATGTTTTGCTGCCTGACCTGGTGGTATATTGAGCAGCTTATGGTATAGCTGATGTTGGCAATCCTAGATAGATATTGCTGTATAACTGTTTTGTGTGAAAGCAACATTCTTGCTAAAGAAGACTTCAGCAGGATGAATGGTCCATTTAACATTTGACTCATCTTGTTAAAGCACCCCCACCACCCCCCCCCCCCCCCCCCCCCCCCCCCCCCCTCCCCCCCCCCCC
>NW_022280045.1:23082-45484 GCF_004355925.1 Anarrhichthys ocellatus | reverse complement strand
CCCCCCCCCCCCCCCCCCCCCCCCCGTCTGACTGTCCCCTCTGCAACATTTAGATAATCTGTTAAAATCTGTTAAGATAATGACAGTTAGATAAACTGAATTTACAAGTCACATTCCTGTGACTTGTCGGCTGCGTGTCTATCTGAGGCTGTGTTGTGTTGGCCCCATGACTTCTTTAATGTGATTGGCTGGAGGTCTGCTCCGGGCATTATCCAAAACTATCCTAATCTTAGTGATGCAGGCTTTCATCAAAAAAAAAATGTAATAAAAACAGGGGAGTTTGTTAGTGCCACTTTCCCCTCAGATAGATTTGTGGTTTTTTTTTCAACTCAAACTGGTGCTCCACTGCTAATATTACACATTCAAAAAAAGAGATGCACACATTTGTATCCTCAAATACAAGACAACATCCTGTCTAGAGAGAGATCCAGCATACCGTATCAAACTTTTGGCCTGTCGCATTGTGACTTTTCGTGTGTCCGTGTGTGTTTGGGGCAGGTCAGTTGTTTGGGTTAATCCTACCCTGGGGTCACACTCTCTTCCTCCGATAACCTCTCTGACTCCCAATTTTCTCTTGTTTTCTTTTGCCTTCCACTTATCTTACCGCCTTTCTTCTCTTGTCCTCTGTCCTAAAGAAGCTCCTGTCTGTGCCTGCTTCTTTTTTTATCCTCCTCTGTCGCTCCCTTCATCTGCACATCCTCCCCCTCTTTTCCCATGCTTCAGATTAACTTGTCACAAAAAGATTTTAATAGGAATACTCCAAAATTTAAAAAAAATTAAAAATAAAATATATATATATATATATATATATATATATATATATATACAAGAGCCACTGCTAAAAATGGTCACAAAACTGACATGGATGATAATGATTATTACTGCTTCTATTGATATTTCTGCTACAACGGGCAGTGGTGGAATGTAAACACTCACTGAAGTGAACTTATAGTAAAACACTGACTGAATGAGGGAACATTTTACTGCTCAGTCAGTACTGTTACTTTTGATACCTTAAGTATCTAATGCTAATAATACCTTTACTTAACTCAGGACTGCAGGACTTTTACTTGAAATGAAGTATTTTCAAAGTGTGGTATTAGTACTTTTACTAAATGATCTGAATACTTCCGCCACCACCGACAGGTGTGTATGGAGTTATTCCTACAGTCAGGGTTTAGTGGTTCTATTAATTATATTCACACAAACTGTTGTGTTGTGGCCCCAACAAGCTGTTGTTTGCACTTCCTCAGAGGAGAACTGATGAAGACTGATGGGTTGTAAACGCTCTCCTAGGCCTCACCGCCCCTTTGCCTGCAGGTAGTCCCCTTTGTCTTTGCAGGGGTTGGAGGTTGAGCGAGAGGTTCAAAGAGTGTGTCTGTGGGAGAGAGATAGAAAGTGTGTGTGTGTGTGTGTGTGCACGTCATTGAGTATGTCTGCGCTTGTGCACGTCCAAAATCATCTCTGACATTCCAGGCATTTCTTTTTGTCTCCCACCTGCTGTCCTGAACACAAAAGGGGATCCAATCAGACTTTCAGAGGTTCTGTCCCACTCACACAATCGCCGCTGAACCTTGACTGTGTGCAGAGCCGCCGCTAGAAAGTGCTGCTGCCCCTCAGTGACGTAGCTGTACATGTTGGGGGAACAAACCTCGATGCAAACCACACTTTTTGTGGTACAAACAAGCAGATACATTTTTATGAAAGTCACTCTGTGACTTTTTCTACCTAAGACTACTTCGATAAGTAGTAAAAATATATGATACTGAGTTAGTTTTTCCTATAATTTATAATTTCACACTGTCCACTACACCCATGCTCACTTCTGTGTATTTTCCTAATACAGTTTTGAATTAAAAAAAATACCTCATCTAACATAAATGACTTTACTCTGGTTTTGGTGTATGTTCTGGCTTAAATGGTCGTGTTATTGATGCACATCAGCGGCTTTATTGGCTGAATCAGACTTAATGTGTATAATGACTCACCACTCCACATGATGACAGTGTTAGCTTTTAGCGGGCTGAACAGCCTCTCACTTGGCTGGTCTTTACTATAAGAGCTTATAAATGTACTCAGTCAACAACATTTCCTGACTGGACATAGCCTAGAAATATGAAATGAAAACACGTCGTATGAGGAGCAGAAGAGAGAGAGGGGGGAGGGGAGGGGAGGGGGAGGTGCATGGGCAGAGCAGCTTTGCAACACAGGCCTCATTGACTGCTGTCCTGGCTGTACAGTGTGCATGTGTGAGTGGTTTACCGTCACCTGAGAACAGGTCCTCTCTGTCGACGTCCGCAGCCCACCCACCCATGTTCCTGCCTTAGGGTTGGTGAAGAGGATGTGTCAATCAAACTTACTGGGGGGGAAATAGTGAAATGTCACACAACAGAAAAAAAAACCAAAACAAAAAGCCCTTTTGAGTGGCACAGATGGTCTTGTGCTTGGTTGACAGAACAAGTAACCGATGTCTTAAGATAACTTTAAAAGAACCCCACTTCGTTAGCATCTGTAGCGCCCAATAAATGAGTTTCTGTGTTGTTCTGGCACAAAATCACTGGCCAGTAAGCCAAAACCTCTTTCGCTCTAATTGGCACCAACTTGCACCCTCAAACAGACACACAAAACACACAAAAACAGGAATGAACTAATTCTTACGTAAGAGCGTTTGACTATCACGAGCATCTTTGAACCGGACGGTTAGTCAGGCTGTTACAGAAGCACTTATCTTTCTTCCTTGCGGATGTACCCTTTAATGTGGCACAGATGTCTTTTATGGGTCAATTATTGGGACTATTATAAACAATTTTAAACAGGTGAAATATTTTCAGGCAGTGGTTCCCAACCTGTTTTCTCTTACGTGCCCAACACAGCCCTAACTCCTAAGTACCTCTTCATCAACACTACCCATCATGTAAAGTGTGCACTTGAAACGATTTCAAAGTGGATGTTATGTAACATACTTAATCAGTTAAATACATTTTGGTGCAACTACTTTTTCATACAAGACAGTGATCCTGTTCATAACTTAACTCATAAGACTAATATGGTAGTTTCTATTGAGCCAACATGACGAAGTTTAAATCAGAGGCCATTTGGTTTGATGTATTCTTTACTCAAGTCTATATGTGCATTACTGTTTGTGGCCACTAGGTGGAGCCAGAGTGCTAGCGTTACAGGTCCTGCGTGTCTACTTAATTGTGCCTCCTCTGTTGTGCTGGTTTTTAAGTTACTGACAATAATAAGCTGATATGTAATCATATTTCTCTGTTAAGTTGCTAAAAATCTAATAACTGCATGGAACCCAAACGTATAACATCCATTTTAAGGGCTAAAATAAATAGCATTAATCCAGACCATAGGACGTATTTCAGATAATAATGTGACATGTCACAGTGTCCAAGGCATCAAGCAACTGATTAAAAATGATGAGGAATTCAGCGTCTCCTGAAGCCACTTAAGTGATTATTTTTGCGAAATAAATTCATATCATCTGCGTGTGATTGGCCGTGACAGTAAACCAATTAAAGTTTGTTTTTGGGGTTGTTGCTAGGTAGAGCAGGAAGTGAGAGAGAGAGGTGAAGGGTGATGGGGTTACTCTTCCTGGAATCTAGAGGCCCTAAATGGGGTCACCATGTATAGAAAAGAAGAGGGACTGCAAAACAGAATGTGGCAGTTTTTCAACAACAACTGCACACAAAAGGGCCGACTTTCTCTTTGTTATTTGTCGACACGTAGCAGAAGTTACGGCTTTTGCATTCTGTCATTTGATTCATACCCTCGGATATGGCCATTGGTCTTAGTCTAGGGTTGCTAATCTTTTTTTTTATAGATTTTAACATATTACAAGGTTTAATTAACGGTTTACTGTTACTTTAGATTTTTATTTGCATTTTGTGACCATCATTTACGTGAGGGAGCTGTCCAAAAAGTGCAATGTCTGGCCGTCATTTTAGTTTGAAACATTAAAAAAATGTACTAACACTATAAACAGAATGTGAAGAGGATAAAAAGACATCTATTTATTGTGTTGCTGAGATATCTACTGAAATGAGCAGGCTAACCAGCTAGCCCCGGCCCGTCCCGTCTTGTAATGCCACTTGTACCTGGAGAGGCGATAGTGAGTCACTGTAGCGTCCAGTCTGTCCTCCGTCCAACATGACAGGACCAAGAAGTAGAGCTGCCCTGAGGGCTCGTCAGTCACGTTGAAGGTACACAGTCCTTTTCGTCCTCCCCGCTACGAGGATACTAACGTACTTCGCCAGGAGGAGATTGGCCGATGGCCCCGATCCCCCCACTGGATCAGCAAACTTTCTTTCGCTGCCGTTACACAGGTCTGCGTGCCTGGCTGAATGCGAGTTGCTACAGCTGTTATCTGAAGGTCCGTCTCCAGAGTTTACCTATTGAAATGTTTATATTATGACAGACTCCGCAGTTTAATGGTGCGTTTCAGTGTCTTTTAGTTCATTATTGTGACAACTTTACTTATTTAACTTAACTCTCGCTACTCTCATAAACCATCTGTACACTACCTGCCCAATAGACAGACAAAGTTAGTGACTAGCTAGTGAACATAGTGGAGCATTGAGCCTTTGAAAAGTCAAATATTCTCCTCAGAAGTTGTTGGACAACAAAACAGAGCTAATAGACGATAGAATTTCGACATAAATTCATCAAGTGGCCATAAATTTTACTCCAAATGAATGCAAATGTTGCACCATGTTTGTTGGATGTGTTAACTATGTGCTAACAAGCTTGCCATGACAACTTTAAAAGGTGATAATATGTTAATGTTACGTTTACGGTGTGTTCTGCTGCCTCCAAGTGGCCAAATAATGAATTGCCACTGCTTTAAAGTCATGTTTCATGCTTGGATATAACCCGCAGATTTGCTAACTATTATATTCAGAACAGACGCCCTCAGTATGCACTATGGGTGTGTTGGTTTGACAGTGTCAGAGGTGATCTCCTGTTCTCTTCCTGACCCCCTCCAACCCATCCTCATCCCATCCCATTCCACACGCCCTTATCCCTGGCTAATCCATGACTAATCAAGCATTTCCCCCTGGGGGGTCTCCTCCCTCGCCCTCTCTTTAAATCTTAAACCTATCTGCTCCATTAGAGACCACCTCACCCCTGCTGATATCCTTGGATGCATACTTTTAGAGAGTATAGATAGGTTATAGTGCGTTTGTTACCTTGTTTTCTTTTGTTTTACGTTTACTGTAATGTTACGTGTTATTGTCTATGTTCACTGACCGCCGAGTTCCATTAGTGATGTGAAGAAACTACTGTGTAGTCCATGCTGCTGTAAGGGTGTTGTGTTAGATCAGTCACCGCGGGTGAGTAATTGTGACGTAATCAGTTAAAAGACCAGAATCGCAGCTGGCCAGGTCGGGTTTCATATATTTCATATATTTTAGTGCGGCGGTGAGGATCTGCCTTGTTTTGAGTGTTACCTTTTTCTCTTCTATTCTTTGCCTTTTTGTTTGACTAACCTCCCCCCCACACACACACACACTCCCTCTCTCACACACACACACACACACACACACACACACTCTCTCACCACAGATGTTGTTGATTTTAGACAGTAGGCTCGTAATTGTATAGTAGTTGTTGTTTGGTTTAGATATTATTTGACTTATTTAATAAACTCTTATATACTTTAAAGAGCAGCTTTCTGTGATTACTTTGTGCATGTATATTGTGATAATAGCTGGATACATTTAAACCTTCACTGTTACTCTGAATGTGGAATAGTACTTTGACTATTGTTAGTGGACACTAACTATGAGACTTCATTTATAGTTTGGTTATTGGTCCCTGATCTCAGGGTGGCGCCCTGTTATTATTAACAATTGTTAATAATTCTATTGACATTAATGATTCCATTGATGTCTATAATGTAGTTTTTCTACTTGCTGATAACCAAACACGCTCCTGCCCAATCCCAACAACAGTTCAGTCTACCTTTCTGACATTGCCTATGCAGGTAGTGCTGGTGTCACCATCATCATATGTCTCCTTGCACTCATAAACCCTGGTGTCTTCAAGTGGAAGAGGATGGAGACTCTTATTCTCAGGCATCTTGCCACCGGGTTTTTCCCTCAAGAAGTGTGGCGTTAAAATCAAGCGCATCAAACCGTGCATTGGTGTGACCACGCCCCGAATCAGCCTGAACAAACACCTCCACCCAGGGATCCTCAGCAGCAACTCCATCCCTCATCCTGGACCTCACCAAACATTGAGAGAAGCACAATACGACAGAACAGGGATCCCTTTGTCATCGCCAACATGGGGCCTCTGACCCTCGCTCCCTGATCAGTCAGCTGCTGCACAGAGAAAGTCCACACTTTATAAATTCTTCCATCCAACCTTTTGTATTTTTTTTCCAATTTTCAATCTTAATTTCATTCAGGTGACTTGCGATTATCTGCTTTTTAATGCATCTGCCTTTAATATTAGAGTTTAAGAGTTCAATCAACAGAGATTGGTTTACAGACGTCAAGCATTGTTGCTTGTTTATAAAGGCTTATTGATGCATCTTATGACTGGTGAACATCATCACACCCCAGCTTAGCCATAATCACATTGATTTTCAGACTTAGAGTGTCTGTCAGTTGTTGTCACCGATCCTTAAAAGCACAGTGATTAGTGATTGGCATCTGTGCAGGCGGCAAACTCTGCTTCTGAAAAGTGAAGCCAATGTGGAAGTGCTTAAACTTGCATTCTTTCTAATGACCACCAGGGGGCGACTCCTCTGGTTGCAAAAAAAAAGAAAGTAGTCTGATTGTATAGAGACATGACTCTACTTCTCTCTTGATTTATTCCCTCAGTAAACATCATAAACCATAAACTCATGGTCTCAGTCTCTAGTTTCAAGTCTTCTTCAATACAGCATGATGTTCATTTAGTAAATTATGGTCCATTTAGGGTCAAATAGACCATAAAGCGGAGTATGTTTTAGGGTGTGGCTACTGATTGACAGGTCGTTACCACAGTGTTGTCCCGTCTGGGAGTTGTGTTGGTGTGTTTTCTTCTTACAGCTTTAACTCATTCACAGTTTTGTTTTCAGATCATGAAAGTTAATTGTAACATGTTGGATGCCTAAAAATGTCTTATTCAGTGCGCCAAACACGAGTCTCTAAAACTGTAGTCCACAAACCAATGACCGTCACGTCCACTTCTCATGTACTGTCGATGCTTCTTCATGGGTCGTGAGTGGGATCGTAGAGTTCAGATGTCAGAGATCCCATACTAACATGCTATTTAATACGCTGGAGATTTTTGATATCTCCAAAACCTTAGTATGGAACTGATAGTTAAAAAATTGCATACTATGTCTGGTGAAAGTATGCACACTGGACACTACACCATCGAATAGATCCCTGCAAATGCGGTAGTGATGCCAATGTGTATAACAGACAATGGCTGACAGCTCTGTAACGCCAATAATGCTTCAATGTAAGTGTAAGTATAAGATTGCACATAATATGTTTGTTTTTTTATTATTATATTGGGGCACGGGTTACCATGGTTATGTGTCTCCAACAGGCTCTCTCAGGAAGTGACGTGGTTTTCACAGTTCAGTGCGTCCGAAGCATTACACATTATCGTTTATTCACACAAAAGTATGTCGGATGATCGCACAAATGCAGTGTATGCAGTGTATGCAGTGTATGCAGTGTATGCAGTGTATGCAGTGCGTAATGTGCGATTGCGGACGCAGAAAGGAGTTGCCTCTTCAATTTTAAACTGACAATGGAAGCTAAATAATACAAATAAATGAATGAATAGAGGCTTAGAAACAGCAACACATGAAAGAGGAGAAGTAATATAATGCAACAGTCATACTGATCTGTTTGAACATAAATGCACAATCCCACATGACAGCAAGGAGCAAGAATAAACCATATTCTTCCCATTCTGCTGTGTACATATTTATCAGAGATAACGCTGTAAAAAAAACCATGAAGAATGAATGAATGGGCAGTATGCTTTAAATACATTTTGGGCCAATATGATTTCTCCCTTCGGGTACAATTTCACTTATAATCAGTATAATTAGTATTAAAAGGGAAATCTTCTGGCAGTTAATCAATTATTTATGGGACATGGTAAGTATAATTGCATTCCCATTTCACAAGTCCACTCTTAAGACAAATGACTGACTTTCAAGTTTTTAGTTGTGTCAGATTAGAGATGAGGGAATAATACTTTACCTCATGTCCTTATGAAGATGTATCCCTGCTAATACCTGTGTAACATTCTCTGGACCCATTGGTTGTGGTTTAATATGGTACTTTGCTATCTCACCTCAAGCGTCATCATTAGTAAAGACCTACATTCAGGTTTAGATGTTAAGATGTTGGCTCCCTTTAGATGAATCATCCGGTTTATTTTAAGGTGCTTTCATTTTGACATGTCTGCTGTATCAGCTGGTAAACACTTAATAGCAGCCCTGTGAAGGGTTATCCTAAATCTGTGTTTCGATGTTCATTAGACTTGATACTCTGTACATGTGGCGTGAGGGGTAGACCGAGAGACCGCAAGTGTTTGACCCAGAGAACACACACACAGATGGGGGGAGGAGGAGGAGGAGGGGGGAGTAATGAACTAACTCTCTAATCTGCCTGTCTGAGAGAAAAAGGGGAGAGAAAATCAAGTCTGCTGTGTTGTGAAGTGCCAGAGGAGGGGGAGTCGGTAATTACAAAGGGAGAGAGGAGAGGAGGGGTGGGGGGGGGGAGAGATGTCAGGCAGTTAAAAACGGGGCAAAGGACAGAGACGGACGTAGAAAGGGAGGACGTAACGAGGGGAGAAGACAAGAGACAAAAAGGGAGAAGGAACAGAGAGGACAGCAACAAGCTGAAAGGTTGTTCCTTGAATATTTCTTCCACCGCTGGACCTGCTGGATTAGTGAGATTTACCTGCATGCATCCTCTCATAGCAGGAGACTATATGCCTGTTTGCATGGGTGTAGTATTTGGCCGCTGCAGTTAACAGGATCGGCGTTTTTGTACATTCATGCAAGGCATAGTCAGAGGATGGGAGCCCTTCACCTCTCTCTTGCTCTCTTTCTCCTCTTCACCTCTCCCGTACGAGCCCAGTGGTGGAGTCTCTTCTGGGCGAATCCTAACACCAGCACCAGCTCTGCTCCTCCCTCAATTCCTCCTTCTATCTCTTCTCCATCCATCACCTCCCCGGGCCTTTCTGCCACCCCAGGGGCAACAGAGTGGGTGGTGGTAAGGCATGAAGGGGTGACAGAGAAAGCTCCGGAGGGTAGTAGCACTCTGACGGAGGGGTCGGTGCTGAGCCCTACCCCCAGCCCAGGGTTGTCAATCTTTGGCCGCAGCACTGCAGAACCTGGGCCGTTACATCAAGAGGAGAACACAGGCGGAGGCAGCAGAGCCAGGGCCCAATACAAAGCACTGAAACATTGGAAGAGCGGTGAGTGTTGCAGGGACGTTGGAGAGAAGAGGCTTTTAAAAAAAGTATAGTTTGAAAAGAAGCAAAAGAGCAGCAATAACAAATAAACCCAACATAGTAGCACCTTATAAAGTTGATAGTGCTAGCTCATAAGCAAGCATATTTACACATCCAGCAACATGCATCATTGATGTGGAGTTGTGTGTTTGTCCACCTGACGAATGTAAATCCACTCTTCTTTTAGGTCCGTGCCAAGTACTGAGGGAAAAGCGGTGCTCTTTAGCTGCAGAATGCTCTGCAAAGTTCACTATTACTGTGTGTCTGTCTGCAATTTGGTGCTGGGCAGGTAGTGAAAAGTGATTTTAACTGTGCTTTTAACACACGGGTGATGAGAGTGAACCAAAAGAGAGAAGTTGCAGGTCTTTAAAACCCAAACAGTTAGTTGAAAGACGCTAAAACCTCTTTTCAGTAAACTTATTGATTTGATCCATTGTAAATATGAAAATATTGATTAATGTACCTTGAAGCAAGACACTGTCACAAACTGGATTTGAGCAACATGCACTTTGAAATGCCAAACCAATAATAGAACAACCGTTACTGTTGAATATCTGAAAATAATGCTTTGTTGTTTGCTGTGTTCACACATGATTTAAGGGAAACTGCGTGAGACGTCAGAGCATTTTACCATGGAGCCACCATGTTTACTTGTCATTGGTTCAGTAGCTCATGCTGATGGGACGGTGGTTCAGTTCCTTATTCAATCCCATCTGATATTTTAAATGTTCTCCTATCATGGCCCAGTGTGTCACCTAAATCAGAACAGAAGTCGTTATTTCAGTAGCGTGTGCCGGTAATGTGACACAGTTCCCCCGATGTGCTTGGCATTAAATCCGTCAGAGTCAAAGAAATCTAAAGAGAGTGGGCCAGGCAGCGGGAGTTCTTTTGTTTGGCGCAACAGGGTCAAGGTGGGTTTAAAAGGTTATACATGGCAACGCTATAGGGGGGTTGTTAATATTGGTTTTGTAAGTCTCCACAAGCTGATCAGGCATTCATGCGGCCAACATGACAAGGATTAGGTTCAGGAGGAGGGAGTTAGTGTGGACAAACGACTCAGAGATCAGATGACCGGCAGAATGTTTGATTTGGCCAATATTATTCACATCAGAGGGAATAATATTAACTATATCATAAAAACGACACGATAGAAGAATTAACACAGTAGTAACGCTACTGCAGATGTAAAAACACAAAAGTAGTTCACTTACCAAAGCTGCTGTTTGTTCACTTAAAGACAAAGTCCATCCTCCTTTCTTTGATTACAAAGAGTTTAATGACACGGTTGTACAGTAACGTTACATCGGTGCCGTTCAGTTCCAGTAAGAAGTCCTCCTCGATTCATGGACGCCAGTGATGACAGTCGAGCCTCCCCAGTTGTATTTCCTGAATACGTTTGAATGCGTTTGAGGGCTGAAAATGGCCGCTCGACAGAGGCAGCAGATATTGGGATTGTCACCGCCAAACATGCCAAAACTCAAAAAATGTAATGTCACGTAAAACCTCTTGCAGATCTATAAACTTTAACTCTTACTCAGTGGCGGCTGGTCAATAGAGGGCGCTAGGGCGCCGCCCCCCCTTGAGCCACAAAAATTTAAAATAATAATAATAAATTATACAAATTGTCAATATTTGTGTTTTTGAAATATAGAATGCACCCAGTAATATGTGTAAAATATGATATCTGTGCAAAAAAAATATGCTTTTCCTGCACGTCCTCTCCGCCTGTTTGCATGTCTCAGCTGCGCTGGAGAAATGGCTTTTCTACAGGTAACTTTACTGCTTCAGCGTTTTGAGAAACGCTTAGTAGATTTGTTTTTACAAAATGTGAAAAGTTTGATCATGAGGTAGGCCTAAAACAAGACGAGATTATTCTCCCCAAAATTGTGCTGAGAGATTTGACCCTTTCTCACAAACCCATATATTTGACCCCCTTTTTCCCCCTGCTTTGGACCTTGAGAACTCTTCACAGCAGACATGGCAGCCATCCAAGTCATGACCGTTAATCTTCACCAGGTTGCTGCTGCTGCTGCCAAGTCCTTCTCACACCAGATTTTAAGAATAATGTCGGCCGCTATAATTCTAATGTGTGTCTCTCACAGTGCAGGAATGAAAAGTCAAACTTCTACAGTCAGTGGCCACCGGACAGCACGCTGGTTGTATCATGAGCTCTCTCAGAGCAATTGTCAGTCGTTACAGAGCGCTAATGACTTTGCATCTGGACCGGGGGCGTGGCGCCACGGCTTTGGTGTGTTTGTGCGTGGGCGTATTTGGTTTGCACATCTTGATTGCACCTGTTTGTGACAATACACGCGTAAATCACTTGATTGGTGCACAGAGACGCACGCCCTAACACAGACACACTCCTTAAACCCTCTAATCAGGTATGCTTCCAGTTGGTCGGGCTGATGAATTAGAGACCACCAAATGTTGACCTGTCTGTTCTGGTCTGGGGTTTGTGCATGTTCACGTGGGCGAGATGTGTGTTTGATGTGTGCGCAATGCACACAAATGCATTTCTAAATGTGTGCGTGCATGTGTGCGTTTGTGTGCGTGTGTGTATGACAGAGATATATGTAGCAGGGGTGATCCTGGCTGGAATGCTGAGGTGAGAGTTAGTCACCACGGGAGACTGACTCCTTGGTGAGGGGAATCAGGGGAATGTGAAGACATCTCTTCACATACACACTGAATACTTGTAATTGCCGGCCATTGTGTGCGCACTTCTGTTTTCGGAGGATTATGTCCGTGCAGGGCAGAGCAGCGAGGCGTGGGCAGAGTCGGATCAAATCAAGTCAAATCAAAGCCATGTCAAGATGATTCCGGTAGCCTCTCTTCTCTACTCTAATGTGTTGTGTGAATTTAGCAACACACAGGTAGCAGACAAAAAGAAGCCAGTTCAAACTGACATCAGCTAGAACGGCTTCTGTGCATCTCAGGAGTAAGGTCAGGTGGATGTTTGGGTCAAGAACAAAAGAAGATTTTACCTGTTACTCCTTCATTGTTTCTGTTCACATTCTTTTTTTTCTTTACATTGTCTGTGTCCGTCAGAGCGAGGCTCAGGAGGTCACCTGGACCTGACAGAGTTGATTGGTGTTCCCCTTCCTCCCTCCGTCTCCTTCACCTCTGGCTATGAGGGCCAGCCAGCCTACAACTTCGGGCCCAACACCAACATCGGCCGGGTCACCAAGACCTTCGTGCCAGGGTCCTTCTACAGAGACTTTGCCATCATCGTCACGGTAAAGCTAAAGAATTGAACCTATGGAAGTCCTGAACAGTACAATATTCTGTTCTTTACAGTATACTTAGCTCAAATTTGATAGCGTCCATTAACCGCTGCATTTAAAGCCATGGTAACCCCCTTTGGAAGAAACAGAGGGACAGCACAAACAGTGTTTGAAAAGTTGAAAGTACGGAAGCCCGAAATGGGCATGACGCAAACTTTTTATTAATGTTGTTATCTCGAGATCACAAAGTTTGTGATCTTGAGATAATGAGATCAATGTGGTAAATGTGTTCAAGCTGACAGAGAGGGACTTGGTGAAGCTAGTGGGAGGATACACGTGTGATTAAGTCTGGTTTTCAAATTAAGGGGTTAACAAGGGTATTAACAAAATAGATAAATGCATCAGTCATTGTCAGGAACTATTCATTATTTTGTTTACAGCAACCAAAGATCAAAGACTAAAGTCATTTACCTCACAATTTTGGGGGGTTTTCTCATCAATTAATTTGGGGACACATCATATTCATAAATGTATTATGTATGTGCCATTGGTAACATCTTATTTTGAAAACCGCACATAGTCACACGTGTATCTTTCCGCTAACTCACCGAGTTCATAACTGTCAACTCATCTGGGCCGTCTGGATGATGATTTGACCCAAACATTTGAATAGGAAATTACCTTTTGTTTTCTCGTGATAACGAATGAATAATCTTATTTACTCGACATAACAAAGATTGTTTTCTCGAGATAATAAGATAATTAGCTCAATGTAATTATTATAAATTTTTTTAATCATGAACGTTTAGGGCTTCCGTACTTTTTGTGCTGTCTCTGTTTTTTTAACGGGGTCACTATGGCTTTAAATGCAGTGGTCAAGTGACACTATCAAAATGAACTAAGTAGGCCATAAAGTACTGTATATTGTACCATATAATACTGGTTGTGATGAAAAATATTCCCACACTCAAAGTCCGGATGCAAAAAAATAATTTAACCAACGTTTCAACATGACTTTGTTTTATTCCCACTTTTTTCACCGTGGTCAGCACCTCTCCGACACTGGCTTGTGTTCCTCCTCTCTCTCATACAGTATAATAAATAATAACATACATACACTGCATGACTGTTATTCTATGCTAAAGAACAATCTTTATGGTTAGTTAATGTCATGTTATGTCACCACCTTGTGGAATTTTGATGATAAAGCAAGAATCCATATCAAGGAACTATATTTTCTCTGTTCTCTGATTTTATTTTTATTTGTCTTTCCTTAACTTGCATGATCAAATATTATTATTAACCATTTAGATCTGTCAATGCATTCTGTGATACCCATTCCAAATGCCCCCAGAACTTCTGTGGCTCTCGGTGTTGTTTTATTAATGTGTTAATATTGCCTCATGGTATGACTGTAATATTCATATAATGGGAGCAAGTTGCCAAAGCACTACCCTTCAGTGACCTTTGATGTCTTCTGCCTTCGCTCCAGGTGCGCCCAACCACTCAGAGAGGAGGCGTGCTCTTCGCCATCACGGACGCCCGTCAGAAGATGGTGGAGCTGGGTTTGGCCCTCACTCCGGTGCGTGGGGGCCTCCAGAGCATCCTACTGTACTACACTGACAGGGAGCAAGCCTCCCACAGCCACAAAGCTGCGTCCTTTAGTGTCCCGGATATGACCGACCAGTGGACACGATTCACGGTGAGGACTACATCCTGTACATGTTGACCAATTCTAGGATCTGAGAGAGATATTCAGCTGATACAGACATTCAAAAATACAGGGACAAAAATCAATTTTATTGACAACCATGAGAAACTCCATGAGGAAACAATACATCAGATAACTGTATGTGATGCGTCTGTCAGGTGGTGGTGGAGCATGAAGAGGTGCGTCTCTACATGGACTGCGGAGAGGCCGAGAGGACCTCTTTCCATCGGAGGCCTGAAAGACTCAACTTCTCGCACAATTCAGGCGTTTTCGTAGCCAATGCAGGAAGCACGGGGCTCGACAATTTTGTGGTAAAGTGAAGAAATCCTCTAAATGTAGTTGTGGGTGTCTGTTGGAGGACAATGACTTTTACTCTGCAGAGAGGGCAAGGAGAAGGAGAAAGAATGAGACCGGCTGCCTGTGTCAATATCAGTGTGTGAGGTTGGCCTCAGGATTACATTTGTTTTTGTGCATGTGTGTGTGTATGTGTGTGTGTGTGTAGAGGTGTGTGTGTGTGTGTGTTCTGGCCTCTCATTACCATGTAACAGAGTCTGCCCTCTGTCCGTCTCTTCTGAAAGCTTCCCACCAACAAATTATGTTTTGATAAAATGCTTGCGCAAAATACAATTTTCCTTGTACTTTCAGTGTCTTGTCGCATTATGCAAAGAGCCGAAAACAAAAAAGGGAAACTGCTAAAAAAAAGCTACATGTGAATGTTTTCACCATTACCTTGTTCAGATGTACGGGGTTGTGGGTTTTGAAATGCCAGACCAGTACATGTAATGAACAGAAATGATTTGATGATGCAGCAAAAATGTCATAAGCCTAATCACCCACATTTCCCGTGCATTCTGCTACCAATTCTCCTACAAATGTCAATGAACCTGTTTAGGCAACAAAATCGATCTACAATGCCTCCACTGGTCAACATAGGTTGTAAAATGAAGCATGATTCTGCAACTTATGTACTACTTGAGAATTTGGGTGGAAAAAAACATCTTAAAACTCAAGAACTGGAACCAATCACGTGCAAAGTAATAGTAATACCACTGATGGTGCCTCTAACATTATCAGCATTGTCAGACCAGAGTGCGGACATTTTGATATAATGACCGACTTTCCAAAGCTCACTCGTATCCGACATCGTCCACATCGGGAGACACGGCAAGGTCCAAACAGGGTGACAATGTCATGACCACTTCTAGTGCAACTTCCTAAGTTGCCTCTGTTGCATATTTCTATGGCATAAAGCCATAGAAGATCAGACAGAGAGAGAGAGAGAGGAAGCAAGAAGGGAGGAAAGACTATAGATGGTGAAGAAGGAAGGGAAGGGAGGACGGGAGGAGAAGACGGGGGGAGTAAGTGGATGGAGGATGAGGAAGTCCGAGATGTCAACAAGGCTTAGTTGTGGTCAGATCAAGCAAGGGCTTGACTCGGGCCTTGGAGTCTGTCGCCGCCATGTCAAGTATGAGGCTGTGTTTCAGTACGATTGACAGAATACTGTATACATTCCAAAGAGATTAAAAACTCAAAGACTCAACTCCTACAACTCTCTTCACACTGACATTATTACTGGAATTGCTTTTCGGCCCGTTCTCCACTCATCGACGCTCACAAAAGACAAACACAAGCTGCTGGACATTTGTTGCCATGGTGAGTGCAGACGTCCCCACTTTATTCTGCTTTGTTCAGTCTAGCCTGAACGGGTTATCCGAAGCATGACGACAGGATATGTGCGTGCTCAGCCTCAGCAGCAGTCATACAGTCTGAAATATCTGGGTCATGCTGTGTGTGTGAGTGTGTGTGTGTGTGTGTCCTTGGTTTTGTTGACTTGGGCTGCATGTCGAGGCATGGGGCCCTTTTTAATCAGCATGTGCTTGTGTGTTGGAAACTTCCCTCTCCATGCTCCCATGCAGCTATATAAACCAGCTGTATTACAGTAACAGTACTATTACCACCATGCTGCCATATCAACAAGTGGACTGTACTTCATCGTGTGTGTGTTGTTGTGTGCTCCTCTGTTGGCAAGTTAGCCTCAGAGATACGTCCCTCATGACAGTTCTTTTTTTTAAATTGATCAGTTGTTACTTTGTGGCAGAAAATACATTTTCTTCAAGCTGCTTGAAGCTTGTGTCAGTAATATGTGATCAGAATATTTGTTTCTATGGTGCTTTAACCAATCTTTACCCAGTTATGTTACCTGAGTTACTATACCTGTATAATCTAGCTACGGTGTTTTGATTACAGTTATATATTTCAGTGTTTTCTAATCCTCTCTCTTTCATCCAGGGATCCATTCAGCAGCTGGTGATAAAAGATGATCCCAGAGCAGCTGAGGAGCAGTGTGAAGACGATGATCCTTATGTGAGGAACACACACACACAAACACGGTTAGAGGTGGCTGACACGCAGGAGCTCACTATGTGGGTTAAAAACAGGAGTTTCTTCTGGTGATAGTTAACATTCTGTACAAATATCAGACACATTATTCAACAGCACCCTCTAGTGGTCAAAGGACTTCACTAAACAAGAAAACCGAAATCGAGGCCGCAGTCGAAAAGTCCTTTTTGATCCTGAGTGAAATGACCCGGAAGTATCTTAAGTGGTCACCATGATGAAAGCTGTTGGAATTCTCTAAGTGCTAAGGAAAGGTGCTGCAATGCTTCCTTTCTTAGCTCCTTTAGCATAGGAAACACTGGACCTTCCTTTACCAAAGGAAACAAGAAAATGCCGCCCCGCAATTCCTTGCGGCGGCAACATTTAAAGTGACGATACTGCTCGACCGTCCATGAAAACAAAGAATATGCTTATTTTACACAGGTTTAACAATTATACTCACACAGTCATGAACTAATGGGATTCATGTTGATGAATATGAACAGACAACCACTTCATTTTATATGTATTGATTTACTTCGAACATGTAACAAATAAAAAACAAAAACAAGAATATGAATTAAAATGTACAGTAAATATAGCACATTGTCAATAACAAGAAGCATCAGTAAAAAAAAGAAGAAGCTAGGCCTATGATAGATTATCAAACTGTTAAAAAGCTAAATATAATAGAACGGTTGAATCTACATTATTGCAGGAAATATAGAGTTTAAACAGTTTGGTTAATATTGCGCAAGTGAATTGTCCGTTTCTACTGAAGCAGTGTTGATTGTTAAGTGTAACAGCAGCGGTAAGGAAGGAGCTCTGGTTTCTCTCCTTCACACACCACCAGTGAAGCTCTTTATAAAGCCTGCATGCAACAGAAGAATAGATTTCATGGGCTCATGTTTTAGTTGCACCTTTTGTAGTCCTTCTTCGTTGTAGTTTCGCCATCATGATCACACTCACGTAGGTGAGTGAAAGTGTCGACGGAGTCTCTAAACACCACGGTTGTCTTTTCCTAACTCCTCATGAATTCTCCATCACAATTTTCCTTGACCCAATAAAGTTTTCCATAGAGGTCAAGGAAAAATGGTTAGCAATAGATGTTAGGAGGTCATTTCTGGACATTTCGACCACAGTCCTAGTTGCTGGGGATTGGTCCTCTTACCTAACTGAATGATCAAATGAGTACACTTTAGCTGTATTTTGATAACGTTTTTCCAAAATGGAATGTTTTCAGTTGAATGTCCTTTCCTTCTCTCATTATTTCATTAATTCTTTCATTTGTAACAATGTGTATAACTGGCAAAACGTGTTTGACTGCATCATCATCGGTTGAGATCTTCTTTTTTTGTTGCTATAAGCTTGTTTTTCATAAAAATGTAGATTTTCATTGTTTGTCAAAGGCCTCGGGATACACCAGTGGAGATGATGCTCTGGATGACAGAGAAACAGAGGAGGAGATGATGAAGAACACACATGAGAGAAAACATGGCACAGCACAGGTAAGCTGGCTGGATGAAGTGCTGGGAACAAGTACCTTTGGTTGGTTGCATCATTACATCAAATGGAAACATACTAGATGCCTTCCACGTACGTCATATCTTTTGAACGTTTGCGCGCTACATGAGTGTAAAACAATGTACTACAGGTTTGAACAACAACTGCAAGTAGAAGTTGTGGTTTCTTGAGATGCTCGAAGCACCCAAAGGCCGCAGGAAAGGCAAAATGCAGTAATGCCAGTTGCCAAAATATGCTGATCATTGAAAATGTGCATGTAGTCTGTTTGGATGTGTGTGTGTGTGTGCGTGTGCGTGTGTGTGTGTGTGTGTGTGTGTGTCTCATGTCGTGGCGTCTGCTGTGTGTGACGCACTACCCCACTTCTTATCATCAGGACCCTAAAACATCACTCCTCCGTATTTGTGTGAATGTGTGTGTGTGTGTGTGTGTGTGTGTGTGTGTGTGTGTGTTTCTTCTTTGTTCCGGTACCAACTTTCATTCTCCCTCGGCCAAGGAAGTCAGCCTGACCCAAAACATCCCATAATCAGCATTGCCTTTGAAGCTTCAAAGGAAACAGTCCTTCAGAAGCTGAATGACTGTTACCAGATACATCAGTCTTGGTAGATGTCCGCAGACCTCCATCAGCAAGCAGTGCCGACTAATAGTTTACTTAAATCAGAATTGTCAGTTTGACTTGTACAGAATGTGCTCCTTGACTAATGTGGTACAACAATGTCTAACTGTGAGAGTGTGCACACTGCAGGGAAGAATCATTTTTGATGTGGGTAGGCTCTTGAGTATACTCGTCTTCTTGGTTTCCCTGAGGAGGAAGACAGCGTTCCAGTAAGAGCTCCGCCAACTGAGGCTCCGGAGGTGGAGCTTGATGAGTACTCCGGTCACCAGACCCCAACAGAGGCCAATGAAGAAATGCTGATCAGAGGTCAGAAATAACCTTGATGACTAATGTACATGAAACACACTGTCACTTTCTGGAAAATTTGATATTTTTTAGTAAGAATTTGTTATTTGAGGTCAACATCAATGCAAAGAATAATTTCCAATGCTATCATTAGCCGCCTCAACTGGGTCAAAGCGGAGAGAAGCAGGCGTTTGATCGGAGGACTGGCGTGACAAACGTGGGCTGGGGAGATTAAAGAGTAGCACTTTGTCCTCCTTCTTAACCCCTTTTGAGGATGGCACATTACAGCTCCAATGTACTGCTACTAATTGTACTATGGTATTAAAATGAATGTGAATGTGTGAGTAAGGCCAAACCTGGAAAGGAGAGCATACTTGTTCAGTGAATCTGTAGGACTATATACTGTGTATACTTAGTCATGTTTGATAGGAGCAGATGAGAAAATGTGTTGAGGCAGCAACAGTTGCAGAAGAAAAAATTGTGTAGATAAACAATAAATATAATGTAAAGTACAACATATACACTTTTTCAGCTTGGCTCTATGATTGTGACCAAAAGCATTTATTCATCAGTCTGTGCTCGCTGCTGCTGCAGTGCACACATGTCCACGTCATGCTTGACAAGTGGCTAGTTACAGTATGGCCCGTGTTGATGATGTCACATGCTGTGCACAGGGCCGCACCAGAAGGAGGAGCCGGGGGAGAGGTCAGGAGATGTGAGTTCAGATATGGACCTTCTCACCAATCTTTCAACTTTCATATATTGTTGTCAATGTTGTTTTAAAACCTCATGGGATATTTGAAATATTCTGCACAAAAGCGTTTTTTTTTTATTGTAGTCTTTGATCTTTTACACATGCAAATAATATTTGAATTGAATGTCCAGGGTCATATCAGACATGGATCAAAGGGAGAGCGTGGACAGCCTGGATCCAGAGGCCTACCTGGCCCACCCGGTCGCCCAGGTTCCAGCCCTCTACCCGGGCAAGCTCAGCCTGGTCCAAGAGGGACACAAGGACCACCGGGAACCCCTGGATCCCCAGGACTGTCAGGGAGAGACGGACAGCGGGTGTGTGTGTGTGTGTGTATGCAAACAAGATAGAGGCGTAGTTCTTAAGATTCAGTACTGATCCTAAATCCCCCCCCCCCTCTCTCTCTTTCTCTCTCTCTCTTCACAGGGAAGCAAGGGTGATACAGGAGATCCAGTATGTAATGTATCTCTTCTTCTGTCTTATTTGCTATGCTTTACATATCACATGCAATAACTCAAATGTGTTTTTCCATCCAGGGTCAGGGAGGATCTCAGGGATTCCCAGGTTTAGATGGAGAAGCTGGAACTAAAGGAGATAAGGTAGAGCTCACATGTTGCATAACTTATTACAAGTAGACTCCTCATTCAAAATCCCTTTAATAGTATGTCACCAAATGCACTGTAAAAGACCTCTCCCTCTCTACAGGGAGACACAGGAGTTGGTCTGCCTGGTCCCCCTGGCCTCCCTGGGACTCCTGGACCCCCCAGATCACGCAGTGTACCTGTGAGTGTCACCGTTTATGGTTTTACTTGTGATCAAATCACATGCACTATTATCATCCTGCATTTTTCAAAGATGAAATCGACATGTAGTAAATGTAGACGAGAGTTAAGCCTAGTTGGCAACCTGAGTGAAAGTAAAATGTGTGTAGCGTCATCAGCATGTGTCGGACTGCGTGTTTATATGTTACAGTACGGAGCAGATGCCCTGGGTTCTGGGTTTGAAGACCTGGACAGCGAAACTGATCTCATCGGGGTAAGAAAAAGGGCAGCAGAGGATCGATAGTCGGAGTTGAGCTTAATTTGCACAGTGGAAATAATCCAAGATTCTATTTCCACCAGGGTCACCCTGGTCCACCGGGGCCTCCAGGACCTCCTGGTCCCCCGGGACCCCTGTCATCATCTGACACAGCTGAAGGCCTCTCTCCAGGGCATGCTGGACCACCCGGTGCCCCCGGCAGAGACGGGCTCCCAGGCAAAGCTGGAATACCGGTATGAAAGACCTACAGCATTCAACTTTCAGTTAATTTTGTTACAGATAAACTTAGGACCTGCAGACTGGTGGGTTTGTCTTCATTGAAAATAATTAGCTATGTAACGGCCCCGAAGTATTGTCAGCACAGTGTTGGCTATAAATATCTTCAGTCTTTCTGTTCTGAGCTTCTATCAGGTGCCACAAATGTTGAATTGAACTCACTAGGATGCACATATAGTTCTAATTTTCCCAAATGTAAGAGCAGAATCCAGCTCAGAGACTTCCATGCTATTATGAAGCTGAGCGGTGTTATGATTACAATTTAAATACAGACTGAAGACAAGGAAATGCCATTGAAGCATAAAGAAAAGCTGTGCTCTCAAATATGCTAAGATGTGTTATCTTTTCCATTACATTATTTATATGTGAACACGTTGCCTTTACCTTTAACTTGGGGTGTTGCTGTATTCCTGTCTGTATTTTCACTGTGTATTGTCCGGCGTTCTTCTTCTCCACCTTCCCCTCCAATTCAAATTCACCTTCAGTTTGTTTCTTCTCAAATCATATTGTAGTGATCAGTATTTGTGTGTGTCGTGGCCGTCTTTCATTCTCCCTCTACCTCTGTTCCCGTCACCCCCTCTGTATTCTCACCCTCCATTTCTTCTTCCTTCATCTCCTCCACCAAATTTTTATTCTTCATTCTTCTTCTTCACCCTCTGCTCCACTCCTCCCATCTCTCCTCCTCTCCACTCTATTTCAGATGTTTGATGGGGATTGGTTTAGTGGTTCTGGGCCTGATGGGTCAGGTTTGAGCTCGGGGCTCTCCTATGACCTCGGCTCTGGTTTCAGCTCCGGGTTCAGTCCCGAAATCAGCTTTGCCTCTGGTTCTGGACTTGACTTTGGGTCTGCTTGGGGTTCGGGCGAGGTATATTTTCCAGCAAACAATAAAAGGCAGCGTTGCAGTCAAACGCCTGAGTATTGAGGAAGCAACACTCTGAGACAATAATCTGTATTATAATATGTCTAAAACTCTAGCTCACTTCCCTAATACTCAGGATAATGACTGTACATTATCTCCAACCATGTTGTCTTATTTTCTGGCTGGCTGCCACAGCTGGTTTTTCTATTTGTGTGTGTGTGTGTGTGTGTGTGTGTGTGTGTGTGTGTGTGTGTGT
>NW_022280045.1:0-23072 GCF_004355925.1 Anarrhichthys ocellatus | reverse complement strand
GTGTGTGTGTGTGTGTGTGTGTGTGTGTGTGTGTGTGTGTGTGTGTGGATATGTGTGTGTCACTGCTTTCTTTGCCCCTTTATAATCTCCCCCTGGCAGCCACTGTTGATGCTTACGCACTGAATGAGCTGCTTTGTCAAGAATAAGCTTTGGTTCACTTACTTCCAGTTCAAACGTTGTCATTGCCAAATGAAACATTTCAGCGTTAAGCTGGACTTTTCATGGTGAATGAACTGAAGAGAGCTGAACTCAAACTTGCTGCGTAACCTCGGCTTGAGCTGCCACTTTGCTTTTTTTCATATGACATGGTAAAGGAAGGAATCTGCCTTTTTCATGATCTGTTTTTTATTTTTCTCTTTTTGCACATTGCTATATATATATTGGTTGTTTTCAGTTTTCAAGGTACACTGATGTGCTCAGATTTCACTCAAAACCTGAAACCCAGTTAGTACATTTTATCACTCAAACTATATTTTTTACAGACACTTTGCTTCATTTTAAGTGACAACAAGACTACAAGGCCCAGACAGGCTGCCTCATGTTATGGAAGTGTTGGATGAAGCAAATAACACAATGACAATTTGGTTATTTTAAGAGCCTTAACAAAAGTTAACAGTAGTCCTAAAAGTCACTCTAGAAGAAAGCACATAAAGCTGTTGGTGTCCCTCTTTTTTACCAAACTGATGGTCGAATACAGAAGAGAGGTCGTAGGGTCACCCCAAATCATAACGTTTATCCTGCGTTCACATGGAATCAGGCATACGGCAAACCAGATTTCAGAGAATACAGCAAACGGTAGAAGGCATTGTCATCCAAACATTACTAATCCAGTGGTTGGGTATAAATTGAGACTTTTAGTAGCCATTAATCTAATGAGCAATGCCTTAGCAGTCAATAATTCAGTGTGCCTTTGAATTTAGTGTTTGACTGAAAAGGTCTGAGGCCTCTGGTACATTATGTTGTCATTTTTGTACAACAAAATGTACGGAGACATTGTTGTACTTTGGTCTGATGCTGCTTTGTCAAAGGAATAACTATTACTTTCCTGTTAGGTGGTGAGAAAACAGACGAAAACATCATCCGTGCCTTTGCGTTTGCTGACTCCACTGCTTCATGTTACAGGAGCTGAACAATCTTAACTTTTATCTGTTCAACTAAAATGAGTATATGACATTGGAGTTGGTCTTATGAGACTGTGACCCGGAACAATTTAACAATCGTTCAACACTGTGCGAGTATTATGTACTAAGGTGACGATCTTATAGTGACTCAGACAAATGTTTGGCACGGATGATCTTATCACTTAAGGAAACTGATTTATGACTGGTATTCCGGTAGACTGACATGCTTTCACCTTTTGGAATGGCTGAAGGGTCAATGCACAGCTAAGCATTACATTTTTTTTCTATGTCAGCATATTTTCTGTGACTCATCTATTTGTCTGCCTCTACTCGTGTCTGTCTGTGTTTGCGTGTCCAGGGTCCAGCAGGAAAAGGTGGGGATCCAGGTCTACCAGGAGCTGGGGGAGAGAAGGTATGATCCCTAAAATGGTTTGAGCTCAGTGGACGATATTAAAGTGACGTAGTCGTAGTCATCTCCTTGTTTGCCTGTTGTGATACTTCTTCCTTTTTAACTTCTGAATAACCTAAGGGTAACCAAAGGACATCTGGACCAAAGGTAATATACATCAACATAGAATAAGCCAAAATAAATCTGCTGCCCACCATGTGCTCGTGTGCATTTCTATTTCATCACCAAAGCAAACGTGTTTGAGGGACAAATCGCTGTTAACCGGGCAGCTTTTTCTTTTGATCTCTGCAGGGTGAATGTGGGTCTGGAGGTACAGCAGGGTCTCCAGGGCCACCGGGGCCAAGTGGTCCACAAGGGAAGAGAGGTCCATCAGGTCCCCCGGGACCCCCTGGCCCTCCAGGAACCAAATTCTTTGTAGAGGTGACCCAACTTCATACCAAAATCTACGCACACATATCACTGCTGTTTTTCCAAATGTATTATAATTAATAAGGATGTCAGTTCAATGTGTAACACCAGACTGTGTTTTTGTTTGCAGGATTTGGAGGGATCTGGGAAGACGGACATGCTGATTGGAGCTGGAGTCAGAGGCCCACAGGTCAGTGCGAGTGTGTGTGTTTGTATATAGAGTGTGTACATTGTTTCATATAGAGTAAGTGGGTTTTTTTCTTCCTTTTTCTAGGGTTCCCCCGGCATACCTGGCTCGCAGGGTACCAAGGTAATACATTTATGAAAATCTGTTAAATGTAAGCATTAAAAAGTAGCTAGTATTCTATTTCTAACAACTAGTAATACTTAATGTATGATTCCTCTGTGGTTTATTGCTCTGTATTGCTCAGTAGTTGAAAATGCTCCCTCATGTCTTCTGTAGGGGGAGGATGGAGCCACAGGTGCTCCAGGGCTCTCTGTCAAGGTAAGATGATTCTTAAATGGCACTGGCAATGGAAATAGTGCTATTTCCTCAGACTTTTTATGGTTTTAGTGTACCGATACTTTAACAGTGAGTCGTACCCTTTAGAAGTATTTCTCATCATTAGATAGTAGTTGGATTTAAACCTCACTAAGAAATGAATTACATATCATGTATGCAACGGCAGTTAAAGATGTAACAGTGAAATCCCTTAAAGCTCTGTGCAACCTTTGTGTTACCTCTGTCCATGCTGTGTGTGATTGTAGGGTGAGCCAGGGGACCCGGGACCTGAGGGTCTTCAAGGTCCTGCTGCACTACCAGGTGCTCGGGTAAGTAGATACAAATAAACTGATGTGGAAATGTCACGGGGGATAAACCCATGGTTAGAATGACAGTTTTTCTGTGTACTTTATTAATCAGTGGTTGTGGCACCTACAAAAGAGTGTTGTTTTTTTCATTTGTAATGAACAATGTAGGGGATTATGATGTCAAATTGTGTAATTACATAAATGTAACAAATCCAAATAATGCTCTGTTTGTCTAACATTCTGGAAAATAAGCTTGTTTCGCTGTCTTTCCAGCAAGACATGGGTCTAATTTCTGTGCATTCAGATAAGATGTCCAGGACGTGTTTAGCATTAACTTAGCATGAAAACTAGAAACAGAACCGCTAGCCTCCCCGAAATGTGCACCAGGAAAGTCTATTCAAGTGGATGTGACTACTTTGTACAGGGTTTACTGTTAATGTTAGCTGTTGATATTCAGTAAGTAGTGTGTATGAAGGCAAATCACTGTCAAGATCCGCGTGCGCAAATCAAACAGCCGCGCGCGTATTTTACTTTGACGAGCGCATTTACATCACTCCGCGAGCGAAATTCCCTGTTGTGCGAGCAAAAGTCGCTGGCGAAACTTTAACCTGCTCGCTCGCGAGTAGTTTTTCTTTTTGACAGTAAGTGGGCGGACCCAGTCTCCATTGTATCTCTACATGTACGTCTGCGTCAGAGTGATATCCGGTCTATCCAAAGACGAGGATTGTAACTGTTAGATGTAGAGATACAATGGAGACTGGGTCCGCCCACTTACTGTCAAAAAGAAAAACTACTCGCGAGCGAGCAATTAAAAGTTTCTTACCCAAGAGTGAATTTTGCTCGCGGAAAGTAAAATACGCGCCCGGCTGTTTGATTTGCGCACGCGCGTGAATCTCCTTTGCGCACATGGATTTTGACAGGGATTTGCCTTCAATCTGTCTGCTTGTCAAACCACAGGGGAAAGCAAGGACTTAAATGAGTGTGATGAATAATTACTACTCATGTTAAACAGTACACTAGCTTAGTTATCACATTTGTCATTAGAATCAGGAACATACTAACACCCACATACCCAAAACGTCTTGAATGTAGCAAGGAATTTAGCTGAAGTGCTAGTAGTAGGTAATTAGCTAGCTTGTTCGGAGCTAATCATTAGGTTCTTGTTTGGTAGGTAACTCATACACCTGAACTGCTCACAAAGAATATATCAGTTCCAGTCTGAGTGGTATAATGTGTCAAATCACCCTTAAGCATATGGTTTCTAGATGATGGTCAGCAACACATAAATAACTTTTTATTTCCCTTTCCTCTACAAACAGGGGACCAAAGGAGAAAAGGGCAATCAAGGACCAAAGGTAGGGTTGCCATAATATGTGGATATTAAGTAATACCTACGCTGTCTGCACAGTTTGTTCCACCTTTTTTGATGCTGTATGAAGCTCGATGTTTAGAAGCTGTGATTTATAGCTCTACCCTACAACACCAAACAGCAGACGGACACAGCTCGCCACTAGCTGGTGAACATAGTGGAGATTTTAGCAGCTGAAAAGCCAGATATTTCCATAAGGAGTTGGTAGAGACCAAAGATTGCCAGGTGGCCAGTACTGAACTCCAAATGAATGACGTAAATGAATGTAACAGTTTGTTAACAAGTTCTCCAGATCTGTTCGCTGCTCCCAAGTGGCCAAACAATCTGTTATTGTAGATTTAAGTAAAGTTCCCTGTTGGTTGTGTCATCACATTCGTATTCCTGTTTGCTGCTGCCTTCTAGATGATCTACCATTTTTTCAATCAAAGACTTTCTGTTTTGTGTCCTGAAGGGTGATTGTGGTGTCGATGGACTCAGTATCCCAGGACAACCTGGTCTCCCTGGACCTCCTGGACCTGTCATTAATCTGTCGGATGTATGTGTGCCCTCCCTATTTAGTGAATCATGCAAATCTCTAAATATACACTGCTGAAAGTGGCCACATTTACACATTGCCTATTACGTCTACAGCTGCTGCTCAATGTGACAGATGGGATCTTCAACTTCACAGAGATCAGAGGACCACCGGGCCCCCGGGTGCGTAGCACTAAGCTGTTAATGACAATGTCTCTTAAGATGGTACCGGCCTCCTTCGGCAATTGTTTAACTGTGAAAAGACAACAGCTGATAATAAGGACAGAAGAAATGTGATGAATATATTACCACCACTCACATCTGTGACATCAACAGGAACAGAAATATGCATCCGATACAGGGACATAGATCATCTATGATAGATGTGAACTACTAACGCAAGGAGCCAATACTTTACTACAGCGCTATGCATTTTTTAAGTACTTTGGCTGCAGCTATGTGTGATGATGCGGTGTATGAGCATGTCGTTCTTTGGCTTCGTCAGAAAAAGGGATCATTAACCCAGCACTACTGCTTTAGCTTGCATCTGTGTTGTTTTTGTCTGCAGATGCATGCATGCTTATGTGTAGATGTGTTTGTGTTGTCGGCGTGTTGCAGGGCCCTGAAGGCTTGCCTGGCAGAGCTGGATTTCCTGTAAGAGCATTTCGTAACACTTCTTCATGCTGAGCATTTCCATCACCTGTTGACTTTGTTGCTAAAATCGGAATGTCTACATCAGTAGTTTTGCAGTTCATGAGCGAAAATGAAACAATTATTTGAAAGCAATGTAACATTTTTTTTTTTTTTTTTTCTTTTTTCGAATTTTGCTTTTGCTGTCTTTGGGCTAAACAGCGTAGGTATGGTTTTGCCTCAGATGGTGGTTTTTCATTTTAGGTACTTATCCCTTCATAAATCCAAGACCAATGATTTTTTTTTAAAATATACAGTATATATCAACTCTAGAATTTACAAAGCTCCACTGCCTCACTTTTAAGTTGCTATTACCCTCACTGAACCTCCCAACTCACTCATTACCCTTGAATCACTCCTCAGGGCCCCAGGGGACCAAAGGGAGACAAAGGCCCTGCAGGTATCCAGGGACCAGAAGGGTTCAAGGTGAGAACTGGACAGAATGTGGATTATAACGCAACAAAACATTTTCAAACATGTAACAATTGAGACAAGGAGCCCCCGTATATACATATGCAGGAAAATATAAATAAATATATAAATGTTGCTTTCTTTGCGCTAACAGGGTGAGAAGGGAGAGCCGGGGGTGACCATTGCTGCTGACGGATCCCTCTTATCAGCGCCAAAGGGCCCCCAGGGGCCCAAAGGCATCAAGGTACCAGACAAGTGACCCCTTACCTAGAGGAGAATTTGAAGAGTGGATGTCAATATTTCTTGCCAAGTCTTCTGGTGTTGATGCATCAGCAGTACAGCAAATGTCTGGACGTGTTGTTGTTTATATGGTTGCTGTAATTCCTTAAAATTCCACAGCTCAATTTAAATATTCTAAACTACTGTCACGTAGAAGCTAGGGTAATAATTAACAGTTTTATTTTTTCCCTCGTAGTTTACTGTAGTTTACTAACAAGGTTGACACAAGGGTCGAAACAACAAAAATCTAACTCACTCTAAAAACTGAGCCCTATCAAAATCAATGGAGCTTCTTGGAGACTTAAATTGGGACCAAATCTGGGGTTTTGTGAATATTCCCTCAGTTCTTCAAGAGAAACAACTCATTTAAACCGAAAGAGAAACGAGCTGTCTTTGAAAGGTCTATTACTGACATCTAATGCCGCGTCCTCTTCATATTCTCGCCTCACATTTCATTGCACTGCGCTGTAATTTGCAGGGTGACCGTGGGTTCCCTGGACCTGACGGACGTATGGTGAGTTTGAATGCTGAATAGAACATAAATATCTATGAGCTCACATTTTGTAGTTAGGAGTTCTACACAAACACATGTTGTCATGAACTGGAATGAAAATCTGCGGCTGTAGAATTGATCTGTGCATCACTGTGTTTCTGTTTATTTCAGGGCCCGATAGGACCACATGGACAAAAAGGAGAATATGGCTTCCCTGGTCGTGCAGTGAGTACATTGTATTTGTTGTATATTGGTCTAGAAATGAACATCAACATCATAAATGTGTCTACTTAGGTAATGGTACCAAAAACTCAATGCGAAAAATTCATGATCCCAATATATATTTTTTAATATGAGGCAAAGCTGGAGTTATGGAGTTAGATGTCTGCACTCATTGGAGTGTTTTTGAGGCTGCTGCTACAGACCTGGATGAGTTCACTGACACTGTGACATCCTCCATCAGTTTCTGTGAGGACATGTGTGTGCCGACTAAAACCTTCTGCACATACAACAACAATAAACCCTGGTTTATTGCAAGACTCAGGCAGCTTCGTCGGGCTAAAGAGGAGGCCTACAGAAGTGGGCACAGCATCCTGTACAACCAGGCCAGAAACACACTGACAAAGGAGATCAAGGTAGCAAAGAGGAGCTATACTGGAGAGTTGGAAAACGTGTGGAGAGGCCTGCAGGTACTCACTAACTACAGGAGACCATCCCCCCACACTGAGGAGAATCACCAACTGGCTGACGTCCTGAATGTGTTGTACTGCAGGTTTGATAAGCCCACTTTTACACTTCCCAACTGCTCTGATATCAAACAAGCACCTACACCCCCTGCCACCTCCTCACCTCTCCCAACCAACCCCCCACCGGCACTGAGGATCTGCGAAGAGGCTCTTTCACAGACAGAAGATCAGCAAAGCCCCAGGCCCAGACGGTGTGTCCCCCTCCTGCAGAGCTGGTTGTGCAGCCTGACAGAGGCAGGAAGGAAGGACCTGCGGTACCTCTCCTTCACACACCGGAGGTGAATCAGCTGGTGGCTGAAGGAGCTGCAAAGAGCTGCCAGGGCGTCCCGCAGGAGGTGGGAGGAGGTGTGCTGGCCTTCTTGACAAGTTTGTTAAGTCTCTTCCTGTTGGCTGTCGAGATGCTGCTGCCCCCAGCAGACCACTCCATAAAAGATGGCTGATGCCACCACAGAGTCGCACTCCAAAAGACCTCAGTCTCCTCAGCAGATAGAGTCTACTCTGACCCTTTTTGTAAAGTGCATATGTGCATACATGGCCAATAAAGCTGATTCTGATTAAAAGCATTTAATGAAGGTTCTTTTACTAACACTGGATAGAGCACCATGTGTCGCTGAACGCTTTGCAGTACACACCTTTTTGTCTTTTACAAATACTGATGTGTTTCACTCTTTCTCTTCCTGTAGGGACGATCTGGTATGGCTGGGAGGAAAGGTGACAGAGGAGATTCTGTTGGCCTACCGGTAAGGAGTAAAGGAAAGGGAGGAAAATATCTGTGATCTCCTTGTTGTTAAGCCCTTATCAATAATGCATTGGAACAGTTAAGACGGATATGTTCAGATACCAACAAATAAGACACATCTTTGTGCTGTTTCAATCTTCAGATTAGAATTTGAATGGTGAAATGGCCAGTTTCTTGTTTTTTTAACATCAGGAAAACAGATTGTCCTTTAAGTTAGTTTTCACTTCACTTAGAAACTATCTGACTGTCTGAGAAATGTAACAGGGCACTGACACTAATGTAATAATATTCACTCTCTCAGGGACCTCCTGGTCCTCCAGGCCCAGCTGGACATCCAGGAAGAGTTATTGGGCTTAAAGAAGTAAGTTTCCTTCTGTGGCTTTTTATTTCTCTTAATTCGTCATTTTCAGTTGGTGGACTGGCATGACGATGATGTGATGCACAGTGAACACTTTGCATTGCAATATTTGAAAAGGCTTGCTTCACAGTTAGGCATAGCTTTAAAAAAAAATGCAGTTAAATGGCAGAAACTTGGAAACTTATTTTTATTGAGAAAATGCATTATATTATATCATGTTTGACTTCCATTGAACATCACTGAACCTCAAGTGTACATGTGGATTTTTTCTACAAACCTTTAGAATAACTAGAAAAATATTGTAATCTCAAGAATCTTATAAAAGTACGACACATTTGGGTTTAGACACAGAAAGACGTGTGATTAAGTATTGGAAGCCAGTTTGTTGTTTTACTCTTGCCTTAATTAAACCATGTCTGTGAAGCTCATGACTCATTTAGTCTGATCACGCTGCTCTTCTTTGAATTTTAAAGACAGTGTTTCCGGTGCGCCCCAGACCGCACTGCAAAAAGGGACGAGTAAGTCTGTGTCGGACCTTCTGATTGGTCTGTTTCACCTTGAAATCGGACCATCCGGTGGTTCTGTTGGTGTGTGGGTGTAGCAGCATGGCAGCTCTCTGGTCTGGGCTAAAACAGCTCTTTTTACTCCCTTCATTTTCTCCTCTCCTCCCTCCTGGCTTTTCTACTGTCCTAATGATCCTTACAAATGTCTAAATGTCTGTGGGTCTGGACCCCGTTTCATCAGGTGTTAACATTGTTGTTGTATGCAGGTTGTATCCGGTGATGTGTTTTATTACCACCACACACAGTGGTTGGACCTACACGCAAAATGTAGTATAAGTAGTGGATATGGATTAAAGATGCATTAGCCACCTGTAAATTCGGTGCAACCCAGGTTCATTAAAACCCAGATTTTCTGTGTGTTAAATCCAATGTGATCAACCTTGCTGATTGTTAATGCCGGGTGTTAAAGGGGTCTGAGACTGAATTCCACTTTCCTCGTCTGTCCTTTCCGTCCTCATCATCTTAGGGAAGAAGAAGCTGGGAGGCGAAAGATATGGATATTATTGATCCTCCTTCTACTCTATGTTCATCACAGTTCTTGCCAAATCCCTTTTCAGTTCAATCAATTCAAAGAAGGAGTCTATGGAGGCTATACAATGTTGACCATGACAGGCCTTTTCATTTGATTTATTCCAAAGAAAAGCTTAAATCCAATTGATTGTATTCAAAGGGAGATGTACTAAACTCTGGCCTGCCTTTCATCAGGTGGATAGAAATGTACGGTCTATTCTCACGGTGCTGGGTTTTTGGGTTCTGCTTTGGAAACTTTCTGCTTGGAGCGTCTTCTGTGGCATTCTGTGTAGCATATAAGGGGATCTATTGGCCGAAAATTGAATACAATATTAGTAAGTATGTTTTGTTCAGTGTATTATCACCTGAAAATAAGAGTTGTTGTGTTTTTGTTACCTTAGAATGAGCCGTTGATATCTACATATGGAGCGGTTCCTCTTTATGGAGCCGGCTGCCATGTTGTTACATAACGGGCAAACCAAACACTGGGTCGAGATAGGGCAATTCGCGTTTTCGTGTTGGCCACCATAGTTCTTCTACACCAGAGGTCAGTAATAGGCAGACCTCCGGATTCGCACCCAGGTGCTGTTGCGTCCAGACCCTGGACGTAAAACGATAGATAATTGAGAATTACTACATTTTGCAGAGTGCTTCTATTTCAACCTTTACGGCATTCGTTCAGCGCCACTGACATCCGTCGTAAATCACATCATGTGATGCTATTCAGCCAATCAAATACGTGTATTCCGATAAGCTTCATGAGTCGAGTGAGATTTACACATACTAGGGAAACGGGGCGAGAGATCGAGTAGTCGGAGAGAATAATACGTGAGTCCGAAATTATTTCACATGGCGTTCTCCAAATAGAGAAATGGGGTCAGCGAGGCCACAGCCTTTAACCAAGATAGACTCTTAAATTTGAATTCTCTCCACGGATTGTTCAAAACCAGTGTCATATGTTCAGAGACCGTGGCGATTATTAAAAGTGGCAATGTGAAGAGCCACTACGAGACACAGCACAACTCTTTTTTAGCAAACAGGCACAGAAAACAAAACTCGAGACTTCAAAACCGCAGTCCACAAACCAACGGGTGACGTCACGACAACTTCATATATAGGGTCTATGATTTGGAAATCATTTGTTAATGAACAACTCATCTGAAGCCAACAATGGAAGATGAATTAATTCTGACTTATGTTAATTGGAAACATAATGCTGATGATAAGGGAGTGGAGGGCTATCTCGATTGTATGCAGTAGATTGCATCCATTGGAATGTCGCTTTAACACCTTCTTTAATGCCATTGTCCTTTGCAATAGCTATCAATGGGATGTTTGGGTGCATAGCATCCTTCAAAGTAGTGGTGGCTAAGCTGTGGCAGGGGGCCTCTAGGAAGTCATTGATAGTAACGTACTGTAAAAAACATTTGTCCATGAAAAGAGGAACAGTTTTTGAAACCGCCATTTAGTGATGCAGATCTGTTTTGTAAAAACACCTGATTTAACCCTGTGTTCCCCAAGCTTTTGTACTTTAACCACCAGAGCCAAGGATGGGTTGTACGTGCTGCTGTCTCAAGCATGTGTCCCTTGTATTTAACAGGTGTTTTTTATGTCATCTGTCTTGTTTTTTTAATCATTCTTTACAGCTGTGAAAAAATGAATTCAAGCTATGTGTTCAGCAGTCTGTACATTGTCTACATGTGCACATACAAGTGCCAGCTATTGCCAATGTGCTGGTATCAATGTAATGTTAATGTGTGTGTGTGTGTGTGTGTGTGTGTGTGTGTGTGTGTGTGTGTGTGTGTGTGTGTAGGACACAGTGACAGGGGGAGATTCAGTCCGAGCTAAAGGAGATAAAGGAGATGTGGGAATACCTGGAGAGCCAGGCACACCTGGTAAGTCGTTTACAACAGACATCTCATTGATTGACTTTGACTTTCTCTCTCACCTAACACTTGGGTCACCATTCGGTTTATACGAAGCCCCGGAGAGGTGATGGAGGGGGGAAAAGTTGATGCTAGAAAAAAATGATTTACAAAAAAGTGAAAAATTATATATATATATTAGTGCTGGGCAAGGTAACACGTTATTCTCGCGTTAACGCATTCATTAATTAACGCCGACAATTATTTTATCGTGCGTTAACGCAGTTTTTTTATTTATTATTTTTTTGTTTGTGTGGCGTCACTTCCTGCTGCTGCCCCCCCCCCAGTCCCTCCATGTACAGCTTCTTATCACCCATATGTACCAACGTACATTTATAACAAATACCACACATATTACGGTACTCAGCGTTGCATATGTGTCTGACCTAAATACCAAAAAAAGCAAAAAAGAAATGATTCATTTAAATTATTTTTTTAGAGTTTTTAAAGTGTTTGTAATATGTATAATAAGCATATTATTTAGTTATCGCTCCTGAGAATTTGTCAAACATAAAAAAAGGAAAAAAACATGAGGTAGATAGGTTTGCAGTTTTCAAGGTGTACATTTCAAATTGCATCTATTATACATTAAGATAAAGTTGTGAACACCGGCTGAATATCTATTATCAGAATCATAACTGTATTTTAACTGCTACTGTGTAAAGGGAATACTGCTGTTAAAAAGAACCTTATTTGTTTAAAGTGTTTGCAAACCAAATGTTATTGCACTTTTGTTCATATAGCAGTACTTTTAAAATAAAAGTGCACAATACACTACTTTTGAATTCATTATTGAACTTTGCGCATAACAATGCGATTAATCGCGCTTAAAATTGTAATCGTTGCCCAGCACTAATATATATATATATATATATATATATATATATAAATGATAAATAACTGCTGGAATGTGTATCATTTACGCCTCGTCATTTTTCTTCTCAGCACCTGGCTTTCCAGATGGAATTGTGGTAAGTACTGATTCATCATCATCCACCATAGATCAAACGCTGACATGGTAACAGAGCCACTGTCCAGTCCTACATTAAGGATTGATATTCACAAACAAAACAGTAAATAGTTTGAGAGGAGAACAAAAATCAAACTGAGTCAATATTGACAATGAAATGAGCTTCCTCAATGTCTTCAGTAGGCTTGTTTCTTTGTTTTTGTCAATCCCTCAGGGTGCCAGAGGTGATCAGGGATACCAAGGCCAGAAGGGAGAAACGGGTGACGGCGGTCTGCCTGGTTCTCCAGGACTGCCTGGGAGGTCAGGACTTGTGGTAAGATCTACTAAAATACCATTCAAATGAGTAAGTACTCAGGTATTAAAATGATTAATTGTATCCAATGCATCGGATTACATCAGATTCCCCAATGTTGCTGTTGTGAGTTTGGTGCTGTTGAATATCTTTGAGGTTGCACGTACCACATAGTGAAAGTGTTCAGCTGAAATGAAATATCTCTTTCAAAATGTATTGAGGAATTGCCGAAATGAATGAGTCTGTCCGTATGTTTCTGTAGGGTCCAAAAGGTGAGTCCGTCATTGGCCCTTCAGGACCGGTCGGCCCTGGGGGTCAACCTGGAGCCCCTGGCTTCGGACGACCTGGTCCCCGAGGGCCCCCTGGCCCCGCTGGACCCCCAGGAATTGTACCTGCTTATGGATCGGGTATGTGATGGGGGAGAAGATGTGGAGCTCAGCTTCTATCAATACATCTTACGGACCTCGTTCATTGCATCTGCTGAATGTGTTTCTGATGTGTCGTTATCAGGTGTCAGTGTCCCCGGCCCTCCTGGTCCTCCCGGCCCAACAGGAGCGTCAGGAAATGCCAACCCTGTAAGATACCTACCATTGAGCAAGGCACTTTACCCTTGATCTGCTGTACTTTGACTTAAATAAATACACAGCACATTGTAACGTTTTATTATGTCCACAAGTTCATAATTTGCCTTAATATTGAACCTTGTTGTGAGAAATGTCCAGTGAAAATGTATCTGTAGAGGAGAGAAATTGAGAAGAAATGTCTTTTACTGGTAAATAATGGCAGTATGACGATCTGCTTCAGGTGACTACCTATAAGACAAACCACGCTCTGAGCAGAGAGACTTACCGTGCTGCAGAGGGAACCTTGGCCTACGTGTCTGAGAAGGGAGGAGAGCTGTACATCAGAGCACGCAATGGCTGGCGTAAGATCCAGGTGTGTATTATGTATGCACTCATTGTGTGGCCATTTAACCTAATAAAAGTGCACTTAACCATATTCTGTATATTCTGTACACATGACATCTATTGCACTTCTGTTCATCTTGATAGAGGGATCCCTCCTCTGTTGCGCTCCCTAAGGTTTCTTCCTTTTTCTCCCCGATGTGAGGGTCCCGGGACAGAGGATGTGTACGGATCGTAAAGCCCTCGGAGGCAAATTTGTGATTTGTGATTTTGGGCTGTTCAAAATAAATTGAATTGAATTGAATTGTCCCTCTTTCAGCTTGGAGAATTGATTCAATCTGGACCTTCCACCTCGGCCACGTCTCAGTCCCTCAGCAGACCTGGAGACTGGAGCAAAACGCACAGGAGCCAGAGCCATAGCCAGGTAGGTACACACACACACACACACACACACACACACACACTGAGTACCAAAAGAGCAGACCCAGTTGCGTTCTTGAACTGTCTGTAGTCCGGGATGCAAACAACTTGCTTTTTCAGTGAATGACGCTTTTATAAATTTTGGAGACTTGTGTGAATCATCCAGATTCAGGGTCCCCCCCCCCCCCCCACATGCTGTCAGGTTGTGTGTCTGCCGAGTAGAGAGCAGAGAATCGTCGTCAATGTTTGACAAATATTACAGTAGACGTCCTCATTAGACGGGCTACTTCGCAAAACACCCCGGTTGCAGCAACTTACATAATGTGATTTGAACATGTTCCGCCTTAAAATAACGTTGTTTACCAAGAATGCATTTATGTTTCTTGCAAAACAAACTGTCATTGTGGAATGTCTTGACAAACCTTGCAGTGAAGGTTTCACTAAATAGTTAATAGTTAATAATAATTAACCCTAGAACACTAACGTCGGGTGATTTTTAGTCTGCTCACTGACGTCATCGAAGGTAGGCGTGTTTCCCTGCTCCCATCCCTGTTCTTTTCAACAGGCACGTGTTTGGGTGATCTTCACCCGACGTTAGTGATTGAGAGTAAAACAAAATTCGGGTTGATATTACACACAGTGAGACTGTTTTCTTGACAGGGCAAGGCTCACATTGTTTTAGGAATGTTTTGTTAATGATTCCTTAATTTTTCACAAATTTTAGAGCCTTTTTATAGGGCCCCCATCATGCTTTTTTTCGTTTTATGAGATGTTGAACAGGGGAAAATAAAAGAAGAGTACTTCAATTTGCTATGTATTGTTGTACTTTAATATATTTTGATGAGAAGTATCAGGTATATTATATTGGGTAAAATATACCCGACGTTGGTGTTACTTCTGTTACGTTAGTGTTCTAGGGTTAATGTCAAATCATTCTTGTTTGCAAATGTTCTGCCTGGACCCCCCTAGCTGGCTACACCATACCCTTGTGGAATCTCCTCTTCATTTAAGCACGTAGCACAGGGCTTTGTCAGACGTTGTATTATATTTAGCCGTCACATTTATTTCAGGTAGCTCTCTCTTTTTTAACCATATATACAGTATGTAGTAATACATACATAAATGGAAACTCTTTTAGGAACATCTTTACATTTAGAACTACCTTTAAACAACCTCTTGATTCCTGCTTTTGTTGAATAGGAGCTTCAAGAGGGCAGTAGAGGATATCAGCCCACCTATAACGTACTACCACAGACCTTCAACGCTGTACCTGGGGTGAGTGTTACAAACACACGCACACACACACACACCTACCGACACATACATAATACCAAGCAAGGTAAAATCTCTTGGCCCAACACCAGCCTAACTCGCCATGCCCTACGATGCCAGATCTGGGATGTGTCATATTTGGACCAAGTATCTTTCCTCCTCTGTTTCCTCATCTGTTTTCCTCTCTTTCCCAGCTCCACCTGGTAGCGCTGAACGCCCCGCTGAAAGGGGACATGCGTGGCATCCGGGGGGCAGACTTCCAGTGCTACCAGCAAGCACGCTCCATGGGGCTAACCACCACCTACAGGGCCTTCCTGTCCTCTCACCTCCAGGACTTGGCAACGATCGTGAGGAAGGCGGACCGCACTGACATGCCCGTGGTTAACCTCAGGGTGAGGAGAAATTTCTGTTTACATTTCCAATTTCATTTTATAGATGATACATGAAGAATGAAGGCAGGTTAATGAGTGTGCACTGTTCACCTTTAATAGTTTAATGAACTATGGTTAAAGGAATAGTTTGGATTCTTTATAAAAATAAGTCTTAGTATGTCATAAAACAGTCATAAAAAAGTATTTGTATAGTCATAAAAAAATTATTTATTGGTCTTTTAATGGCTTTATTAAAAATACCACGTTTATGCAGTCTTAAGGAGCCCCCATTTTTTTAAATGCTCCATTGTTAAGATATTGAGGGCAAAAAATTGTCCCCCAAATATATATGTATTTAATTTCCTACACTGTATGTAGTATTATAGTATAGTGTGTAGTCAGTGTATTACCTGTAGTAGATGGTGGTTGGTACGCCCCCCCCCCCCCACAGGATTATATCGATTACAATAAGGCCAGTCACACAACACGATGCAACAACTATACCCTGCAACACTCGCCTCAAATCCTCTCTCACGCTCACTATTCGTACTTGTGAATAAATGTTTTGCAGTTTGAATAATGAAAACAACTGGGCATTATAAGCTTTTAAAAGACAATTTAGAGACAATTGCAAGTGACACATAATTGTCTTATGATTTTGCTAGGCAATTTAGCTATTAAGGCTTTCAGGGGGTCTGGGACCCCTCCCAGACCCCCTGTATTTTGCACACTGGTACGCCCCCAGTTTGTAGTAGCAGGCTGGACTACCAGCACAGAAGTAAAGCGATGTACTGCTGTGGACGGGGGTCAGCAGCAAAATGTATTATAGCCACCTAAAAACACAATAGCACTTTAAGAGTATGCTATGTTTATGATATTTTCACTACTTTACCTTGCTGTCAGACAGACCTTTCCAACGGGAAGCTGAACACGTTTCTTTTGTGTTGTTTTGAACAATGATACAAATGATCGGTTAGTTTGTTTGTACAATACAATCAAACTAACCGATCGAGGCAGTGGTAGACCAGCAACTCCCATGTTCTATTGTGAGTATTGTGGCTTTGAAGAGAGCACAGATAACAGCTTCAGCTCCCCATCGGAAAGCGTTTCCCAGCAAGGTAAAGCAGTGAAAATCTTTTTTTTAAGGTGGATACAATATATTTTGCTGCTGCCCCTCATCCACAGCGGTTCATCGCTCAGCCCCCACTGGGAGCGTGCTGACCGTCAGTCCGAACTATACCTTTAAGGCGTGTCACCCACTGTGTTCTTACAGGTTTAAAGTGACACTCAACAATCAACACAGATGATGTGTTTACTGTTTACTATCCATGCCTGTTCCTCCTCTCCTCTCAGGGTGAAGTTTTGTTCAGTAGCTGGATGTCCATCTTCTCTGGGAATGGAGGCACATTCAACCCATCCACACCCATCTACTCCTTTGACGGACGCAATGTGATGTCTGACTCAGCATGGTGAGTGAGAGTATGTGAGAGTATGCCAATCATCCATAATGATGGTTTCATGAGACCCCGAAAACAAAAGAAATATTTCTCTGCAAGCACACCATAGATCTCATGTTCAAATGGACAGCGGCTGTCATTGAAATGCACAGTCATGATATTGACAATAGTTTAAATATTTTGGGGCATTTGCCTTCATCAGATAGGAGCCGATTGGACAGGAAATGGAGGGGACATAGGGGATGACGTGCAAACTGTATAACATATCAAACTGCAGCGAGACTGTGTAGGTGATATAAATCTTTTTACCAGCACCTGCAAACATTCTTTACCTTTTCCCGGTCAGGCTTGCAGGGGCTGGAGCCCGTCCCAGCATGCATTTGTTGACAGACGGGGTAAAAACAATTGTCTATCACAAGTCTAAAAACACATCAGACACATATAAATTAAACACTTACAATAGTTCTGCTGTCCAATCTGAGCCCGACAGGTCCCGACAGACGGGTTGAGGTTTGGTCATTTTCAGCAATTGGCAATTAGATTAATTAATGGATTTGTAACCTTTGTTTTATTGAGTAACTACTACCTTAGTAGTGATTTTGTAAGATGAGGCTCTCTTTCTCTCTCTGACTGTACCAATCATCCGCCTCCATGCGTGTCATGTGTTGTAAGTAGGCAGACGATGCCCCATGATTGAGGAAAAGGGAAAGAGAGGGTGTTGCTAATGTTTTGCATTAGCCTGACAAGCTAACAGTCAGTAACACACGACTCAAATACAGAATAACGTAGCTTTGGATCTTGGATTTCGATCTCAAATGTGGTAGTACCAGCTTGGTTCAGTGGGGTTTTAATAACATGGGTATATGGGTCGGCTTCTGGTGTCAGTTTTAGGCGTTTAGAGAAGAACTCCCATGTAACCTCCACTCACTATGTCTCTCTCCCTCTAACCCCCAGGCCAGAGAAGCTGGTATGGCACGGCTCCAATACGGTGGGCATCCGTCTGACCACTAACTACTGCGAGGCGTGGAGGACGGCTGACATGGCGGTGACGGGCCAGGCTGCGCTGCTGCAGACGGGACGTCTGTTAGGACAGCACACCCGCTCCTGCTCTAACCACTACATAGTGCTGTGCATAGAGAACACGTATGTGGAGAACACCCATCAGAGGAGGACCTGAGGACACAGAGGAAACACACACATGTTCTCACACAAACACACATACACACACACACATACACACAGCATGAGTGCTGAAAGTGCAGAGTGGAAAATTTGACATACATCATTTAAACGGGAAACGCATGCAGGCACATACACACATCACGAGGACATGTCGCTGCATGGAAGTTACATTCAAGTACACAGACAAAAGGCACTTTTGTTTATCCATGCAGATAAAATACACACGTTAATATAGCAAAAGCAGGCGTCTGCACTCGAGCGCAGAACAAAGGAACACGTGCCCACCCATTGGAGTACCTTTCACTTTGTATAGTTTCATCTTTAGTGCCAGTGTGTAATCCAACACTGCATAATGCTGCCATGCATTTGTTCCAGTCTAGAGGTCCATTTATTTTTTATTCACTATGATCACGTGACAGCACAGCATATCACCACACAGGACATTGGGGGTGTACTGTATGTGTTGTTGAAGTGAAAGATGACTCAGTATATCAGGTACTGTCACTGACTGAGTACAGCGAAATGACTTAACAGACAACTCCAGTGCAACTTTGATCTCCTTAACTACAGAAGCCCTGAGAGACAAGTAAGGACAAAAGTGTTCCTAAGTGTGATTCAAATAGTTTTCTCAAAAGGTGGGAAAACGTTTTGCCTGAGGGAAAAAATAATGTCCATGCACGCTAAATACAAGGTACATATACTGTGTGTTAGCAAAGTAATGTAAGTTAAAGTTGAAGAAAACAAGAAAGCTTGAAATCCTTTTAGAGTATTGGGTAGTGGTGCACGTCAGCTTCCTGTGGCCAAAATGCATATTACAACAGCAACTTATGACCCTGACTATTTTTTTCGCCTGCCAACACTTTTCCCCACCTTTTATTACAGACGTAAGGATCTTCGAACGATTATCCTGCCAAAACATTATTCTACTTATAAAATGGATCAACGTTGTCTCACTTGCCTCTCAGGGCTTCTGTAGTTATTCTTTACATATTTGCTGATCATTTTCAAAATGATCAGCATTTTTTCAGCCACAGTTTTTTAAAAGGTTTTTGTTCCTGTGTTTATGTTGCTGTTGCATAACGATTTTTTAAGTGTGAATTGCATTACCTCACAATAATAACCCATTCTGAAACAAGTAATGGACACTTGATGACACTGTGGACAAACCTGCCAAATCCTCTTCATATAGGGAAAGGAAACCACCGGCTGTTTAGAGAAGTAGAACATATGTACATTGAAATGTATAATGGCAAAATGGTTAGCTATGATGTAAAGTATACAGGACGAGTTATGATTTGTAGTAAATAGGACTGTCACTGAATTTTGACCTAATTTCAGAAGATAACAGTATTGTAGTTTAGACCCAAGTGTTACGTATCTAAGCTAGAGACATGCGATATACACTGCAGAGCAGACTTACAGTTTTCAGGATATTATGCTATAAATAAAACATTCTTGGTAAAATTCTATATTCTAATATTGTCATCAAACCCCATGTTAAGATCAAAACCAACACTGTGTTAGTCCATCACTTAATACTTTCCAACTCTCCTTGCCTGTCTGCGGCTCTCAGCCCCAACACGATTGGTTGCTACTGAAGACATAAATCTTAAAAAAAACGAGTCACAAATGAATAATTTATTAATATTTCAGTAATTTCCTAAAGCAGCTGGGCACTGTACTTTACATGCAAACAGGAAGAAATAGTGCATTTGTTTGGGGACTTTTCCAGTGGTGGATTAATACACAATTGTGTATCTCTAATGGCTCTAAATGGCTCTCTAATGGCAGCAGGACGGTGTTTGTGGGATAGCATCAAGATAAACTAGAGTGTGCATGTTCATTGTAACGGACAAACATGTGCCCCAGAGCAACAGTGTGCTCATTGATATGTTAGTGAAAATATCGGATCTCTATGGTAGAGAGGAATATCAGGCGTTGGATACACACAAAATACTTATTGCGTTGGATTTGGACTTTAAATATTTGTTAACAATGAAATATTGACTATCACCAGACTTACGTTTAAATATGAGCACAATTTGAACCATTTGAAAAACATGCTGTACGTGTCATGAGATAGTTCTTTTTATTTGAGTGACCCTTTTGATGTCAGATATTGGTATCCGTCTTCTTGTAATATCTTAGATGCAAATACGCTATATGTAAATTACTTGCTCCCAGCAAAGTCAACCAATCACAGCATCACTCACGTTTCCTCCATTTTTTTTTTCAGGCCACTGAAAAGCCAAAAAAAGAACTGGCTGGATTTTACCAAAAACATTTTACCACTAAGATCTTCTCTCTTAATTGTTGAAGCTACAGATACGATATGATTATTAAAGACATTAGCAGCGCAAGATGAAACAAAAAAGAACCAAGTCATGTTTACCAAGAATCTTAGCTGCATAGAGAGGACACAGATAATATTGAAGGATTCATTCATAAACGCAGTATGGTGCCCCCTGCAGAAAACTTTGTTTCGTTTACATTTTGTCATCACTAATTGGCATCCCATAATCCAACATTAAAGATCGAATGTCTCAATTTTTTCAGATTTTCTGCTGAACTTTAGCCCTGCTGCTTGCAATAAATGATTCAATTAGTGTCAACATTAACATACGTGCGTTAGTAATAGATTTGAAATCAATATGTGATTTTTTATTAATTTATACGGTAGCACAGTGTGACAATCTAGCAGCTTCACTTAAAAAAATTGATGAAATTGGAACATGTATATATATGTTTGTTTTTGTTGATATTGTTTAAATGTTTTTGTTTTTACACTGTGGAGGTAGGTTTTGTATGACACACACTAAATGACTGAAGGTTTTTACTCACCAGGCGTTGATTGAGATGCAGTTCCAGCGTTCTGCCTGTAAAGATGCTGAAACGAGCAGTCTTGAAAATGTTTTGATTTTCAAAGAAGTAGTAGTTTTCCTGATTGTGATTACTGTTCAAACAGGACTTGAGCTACTGAGGAATGAAGACGTTTGTACTGACTGACTGGTGCGTACTGAATAAATGTCTTATTTTGTGGGTTTTTTATTTGGTGAGTCCTTCAGTTTTCTTTATTCTATGTCCAACATAGGTTATAAAAAAAAGTCATTATGTAGTGTGCCATAAAAATGATGTATAAAACGAGATGGTAGAGTATTTCAAAGAAAGTCATCGTATACTATGTCGAAAAGTCCTAAAAAAGTAACAGTATAATATGGCGAAAAACATCATAGTATAGTGTGTAGAAAATAGCATAAAAAAGGAATTTTAATTATGTTGAAAAAGGTAATTAAAGTTATAGTATATTGTGTTGAAGAAAAGTTATGGTATAGTATGATGAGAAAATGTCATAAAATTGTGTGTGGTGTGTTTCGGGCTGATCCAGAGAAGAGCAGTGGTAGAAGTCGTGCACGAGGGGAAGCTCCTCCGCTTCAAAGCATGGTTGTCTCCTCGCAGGCTTCAATTTTACAGAGAGCAGAGAGAATCTACGTGGAGTGTTCCTCAGTGCTATTATTTGAATGTGTTCACAATTCACACGTTTCCTACATACTTGTAAAGTAAAAAATTATTAAAATTGCAAACAGTAAATAAACGAAGGATTTTACATGGGATAGCTTAGTGGCGTTACTGTCACGACAACAACATTAAAGTCAAAGTTCAGGGTAAATCCACTCTTTTTACAGTCAGAGTCATCACAACTCACAACACTATATAGCCTGAAACATTCACCCAAATAGTTTAAGAAGCTTTTATTTAAATAAATACATTGATAATATAATAAATCCAGTGGTGGGCCGTCAGGGCCTGCAAGGCCTTCTCTGCTGGCCTAAACAGAATCACAAAGTTAGAGCTATTTTATCATTTAATAATTTTTCTTAAAGTATCAAAGAGAAAATGAAGTTGTCCATTTGATTAGATTGAATTCAGGACCCTGTTAAAACTGTCATAGCCTGATATTCATTTCAGATATTTCCATACAGTTTCATCAATAACACACTTATTTACTTGCAGACAAACAGCACAGCTCTTGTGCGTTGAGTCATTGTTGTGTGCTATTAAGAGATTCTTTAGGTTTGAGGTTTGGCAGGACCTGTTAGTTATTTTCCTCTCATAAATACAGATACCTCTGTCACCATTCATTTCAGCAAAGTCAGACCTTGGACTCTTTCTGTGCATTACATTATTTACTGCCAGGTGAAGGTGTGATGGCACCTGGTCAAGGTTGTTTTCCCTCCTTGTGGCGAGTAGGTACTTAGAGAGCCAATCAGCCATCAGGATTGTGAAAAGGACGATATCATGATAAGATGAAAGATAATGTATTTTTCAAAGTACCAAAGACTGATGTTGAATGTTGCATTACTTTTAAGAAATGAAAAATCTCATATTTCAAAATGTCCTTCCGCTCTCTGCAGTGCTGTTCAATTTTCACAAATCACACGAGGAAATAGTAGTTATAATTACATTCACCCAGCTTGTTGGCCCAGTTTTACAGCCTCAAAAAATGTATTGGTCTAATACGTCGTTAAAAGCCTTGTTGTTCAGAGCGTGTTCTTACTTATCTTGTCTCATTAAGGAAATGTTGAAGTCCCTTAAAGCGAGTTTCTGGCCAACATTTGGGCACAACAAGTCAAGTGTATCAGTGAAACCCAAGCAGCTCTTCAAAGCGGGAAGTAGTCACACAATGGTTAAAAACTGAACTATGACCAAGATCTGACTTTCTGACATTTTTACCAGAGAAAGAATATCCCACCGAAATGTGTCATTTCTGAGAAAAGTGTGAAAAGTTTGGAGGAACAAATGGATGAAAGCAAAGCTTCAGTAACTGCACCCTAGCTGTGCAGTAAGCATTTCATCCGCCA
>NW_022280044.1:9205766-9227085 GCF_004355925.1 Anarrhichthys ocellatus | reverse complement strand
ATACTTCCTATGTGTAGGAATTGCCTCCATGTTGGTGTCATTACTGGTGTGCATGTTCTACAATACTCTTCTTGCTTGGGTGCTCTGGTACCTCTTTCATTCTTTCCAAAACCCCCTGCCGTGGAGCCAGTGTCCACTCAACGACAACCTCACAGGTAACAAGAAACCCCACCAGTTAGCTATTCTTAACACGTTTGTCTGCAATGCTTCCTATCACAGTGACAGAAGAATTGCCAATAACCTTATATGCAACATTTAATGTAAAAAAAAAAACCTGTTAGAGTGACTCTTATATTTATAATAAGTTACAAGTTGCAAGAGGACTCTTAACGATCAGTCTCTGCGTCACATTTCATAGGAAAACTACTGGAATTTTATTATTTTATGGCACAAAGGAATCTTCTAACACAACATCAAATAAAAAGAACACGCTTTTGCTCAGTGACAGATAGTGAAATGTGGGACAGGTTACAAGCACAAATCATGGTCTCATTTGTTTTCAGTAATCTTACCAAGATATTAAAATGTTTATTTAAATACTACATGATTCCGATATTTTTAATTAAACTATGCAGAAACACATCTCTTAATACATTTTAGTACTGAACTCAATTTCAAGAGTTAATGCATGTTAAAACAAAATAAGAGCATGTCTGTGATTGGAGAATTGAGATATATTCTCTGCTCAGGACGCCATTACTCCACATTATTTTTACATTGCAAATAGATGTTTACAACTATTAATGCTCTAAATTCCAAATTTAGCACTTTAAAGATTAAGCCCTTACAGAGTTTCATAGATGTTGTCATTGTCTTTTCACTTGTGTCCATATAGGTTATAATACGGAGTGTGTGAAGAGCACTCCAGCAAACTACTTCTGGTACCGTGAGACCCTGAACATCACACCCGACATCGAGACCAGCGGCTCTCTGCATTGGTGGTTGGTGATCTGTCTGGCCAGCGCCTGGTGCGTGGTCTACATCTGCTTCATCAAAGGCATCGAGTCCATGGGAAAGGTCTGTCAATGCGGCGAAGAACACAAGTCCTATTTCAACATCGACCACTGTACCATACATACCCGACATCACTGCTGACAAACATACGGTACAGCCTTCATTAACTCTTTTCTTTCTACATGTTACTGTGTTTGCCTGTTTCAGGTTGTGTATGTGACAGCCATCTTCCCTTACCTGGTGCTGACTATTTTCCTGATCCGTGCTCTCACTCTGCCTGGAGCTACTGTTGGACTGGTGTACCTCTTCACTCCTGATGTGAGCTTGTCCACTTGGTACTACAGGTGATGTAAGATTGTATGCAGGGCACGATGACCTGATGTGCTGTGTTTGCCCACGCTGCAGTGGGAGATACTGAAGAACCCTCAGGTGTGGCTGGACGCTGCCACCCAGATCTTCTTCTCGCTCTCTGTGGCCTTTGGAGGTCTGATAGCTTTCTCGAGCTATAATCCAGAGAGGTAATGACTAAAACTATACTCTCACAGTATCATTTTGATGATTTGTGTGTCACTTTTATTTGTTTTGGTATTTGTTCTGTTTCCATTAGAAACAACTGTGAGATGGATGCTGTTCTAGTGGGGGTGATAAATAGCGCCACATCTCTCTACGGCGCAATTCCCATCTTCTCCATCCTGGGATTTAAAGCTAACACTGCCTACAACTCCTGTGTGAAGGAGTGCGTATCCACACATATTCTATGCTGTTCAAACATCTATTGTTTTTCTAGCCGATACTAATGAGGGAGATTTTCTTTTTTGGTCTCTGATCTACAGAAACATCTTGGCTCTGACCAACCACTTTGAGTTTTCAGACCAGAACATAACAGCGGAGAACTATGATCACTGGTTGGAGTATCTAAATCGTACATCTCCAGGTGAGGTGGCCGGTGTGGACCTGAGGCTCTGTGACCTGCAAACATTCCTTGACCAGGTATTGTAACGAAGGTTACGTCATTGTAACCCTAGTTCTATAAGCACAGGCTTCTGCCTCTACCGGACTCTATGGGTGAAACTCTCCTCTAATAACAAGCATGCCTTCGTTTTCTGCAGTGAGTCAGTTCATGCTTTCGTCATTACTTTCTTGCCTCTCTTTCGTCTCCCTCTCCCAGAGCGCATCAGGTACCGGCCTGGCTTTTATTGTGTTCAGCGAAGCGGTGGTATCGATGCCAGGCGCGCAGATATGGGCCATATTGTTCTTCACCATGCTCTTCAGCCTGGGTCTCTCCTCCATGTTTGGCAACTTAGAGGGTGTCCTCGCACCCATCAAAGACCTGAAGCTAGTGCCCACGTGGATCCCTGATGGACTCGTAGCAGGTAAGCTTCAAGGGATAGTTCGGGGGTTTTGAAGCGGTAAGCTGTGATACATTTTCCTGCTGCCTCCTCTGTGAAAAAACTTGTTTTCCCTCACTTCCTTAGCGGTCATCTGCTTGATAGCCTTCTTGATGGCTCTCCTCTTCACCATGGGTTCGGGGAACTACTGGGTGGAGATCTTTAACAGCTACGTGGGCTCTGTACCTCTGCTCATCGTTGCATTCTTTGAGATTACTGCAGTCATTTATGTCTACGGAATGAAAAAGTAACTTTTTCTCCTCCTCTTCGATACTCTTATGAGATTCCTATACACTTCAGATCTCAGTGTGCTAAACATTTTCTCTGGTCCCCGTATCCCCTGACAGTTTCAGTGAAGACATCTACTTCATGACTGGGAAGAAGCCCAACATTTTCTGGAAGGCATGCTGGATGGTGATCAGTCCTTTAATGCTCCTGGTGGTGTTGATTACCTACGTTGTCGTCCAGGCACAAAAACACCCAACTTATCCCACATGGAACCCAGCCTATGTAAGTACGTTGAGGGTACCGACATGCTCAGAAAAAGAGACTCTGGTTGCGGCGCTTATTTTCTAAGGGGACGCATGCGTCCGTATACGCTTTCCCCTCATTGGTAACAATTGAAAAAGGCATTATTGACACAACTTTCATTGCCGTCAGCATCATCTTTAGCACTTCATGTGCCAAACGGCACACAAAAGTTAGCAACTAGCTGGTGACCATAGCAGCTAGAAAGCCAGATATTTACAAAGTGGTTGGAGGAGACCAAACACAGAGCTGAAAGAGAGTGAATATTGTACTTGTTCTTGCCGTGTGTTCTTGGGCGGCACCCAATCACCCAAAAGTTTCTTTCTTAGTTGAGCAGAGGGACTTTAAGTTATGCTAAGCTAACCAAATTGCTAACCTGCTGTAGCTTCATATTTAGCACACAGATATGAGAGTGGTATTGATTATAAAGAGGGAGAAATAAAGAGAATCAGCAAATTTCACAAAACATGAAACTATTGTTGAACTAAAATATTCTTTATTTATACTTTGTTGTCTTTTCCTTCAGGAACTATTCCCCAAAACTGAGGTGAAGCCCTATCCAGACTGGGTGTTTGCAATAATCATCCTGCTCTCTGTAATACCTGTGCTTCCCATCCCTCTGGTGGCTCTCTACCAACTGATCTGCTGTAGAATGAAGAAGTCCTCCGCTCACACCGACCTAAGTCCCTCCTGCAATGACGGCTTTGAGGTTGAAACACAGCAACAGACGAATCAGAGAGCTTAAGAAATCACGTTACTGAACAAATCATCCTAATAGTTGTCACTGCTTCTGTTCAGCTGACATATAAACAGTCATGTTTACATTTATCAGGATTTATCAGACACTGACAACTGTGATCCTTAATAGCAAAAGTGGATTTATTTAACAGTGAAAGTCTTTCCTTTGTACATTGTTGTGCATAATGTAAATGATGCCTGTGTGTTTCAACTTGATGTCACAAAACATCATTTAACGAGATCTAAAGCTTCCTGCTGTCACTTGAGTTATGAACATGACGGGCTGACAGTACTTCTGTGAACTTAGTTACATTCAAATTATCTTCCATGACGTCATTACTTCTTTGTGGAAAACTACCACAAAGTGTAAATCAAAGTCCAGAGACACAAACAGCAATGGGATGACGCAAGATCCAGAACAGTGGCTGAATGATTTTCAATTATTACGTATTTATTGTGTTTATGGCTGAGGGTTTAAAACTTTAGTGTTTTATGACTAAAGACTGTTTTTCTTTCTGTAAAACCTCTTCCTCGACACTGAAGATCAGATAACTCCAAATCACAGATTTCAAACCTGAGGATGAGACAAGAAATAGTTTTCTTAATTTTGATAACATTCAGTGCTCAAAGAAATAGACAAAACTCACAACACAACGACAATAGTTTAGTCCAAGCTGGACTGAATACTCATCTATACCTTTGAGCTGCTGAGGGTTTCGTGGAGCTGTAATTGGGGCTAGCTGGTAGTCTACATCTGGATGGCCAAGAAGTCGACTGGGGTCCTGCGGTTAGTGGCCTGTCGAACCCTGGCCAGCCTCATATCCCCCAGACGTCGCTCTAGACTGCGCTTCCCTGTCAAGATGACAGCAGAAACTTTGATGGTGAACTGTAAAATTCATCCACCTGAACTATTTCCAGCACCTGTAAAATGTAATTAAAGGCGGCGATAAATAGATTTATGTATACGTGAGATCGTCTTGTGTCTAGTAGAACGGTCGGGTTGTGTTGACCTTTCACCTAGTCCACATTCAAAGGGATTGACCTACATACAAGTCGTTATGATGTTTTCATATTGTTCATTTATGGAATGTTTTCTCAATGTGACCCATGGCTCTACTCTCCTGCAGTTGAGTAATTTCCCGGCTCTAAACAAACACGTTTAGTGTGGCTGTATTTATGATTAGGCGGCAAAGTGCGATTGCGGTGCTCATTTTGGGCCCTCTTATTGCAACAGCAAGGCAATGATGACGGTTTGAGTGAGCAGAGACAATCACAAACACCTCTAGTGTATGCCTGCATAAGTTTCAGTTTACTACCCACTATTTACATTTAGTGCAGATTGATATTTGCATTTAAATACAACTTAAATTGCGATGATGGCAAGAGTCTGTAACGGGCAGAAGAAATAGTCACTGGAAGCAAATCTGATGCTGCAGAGTGCGTCATGTTCATATTTTAACAAAAACAAATCTCAACCTTTGGCCTCTTCTCATTAAAATAGCTTTTGTACAAATTCAAATGTGCCTTCTTCGGGTTCTGGTCTTTGGGAACTTATGATTGGTATTTTCGTTTCAAAGACATTTTAAAGAACTATAATCAACAAAAGTATAACAGATTAATCGATAATCTAAATAATTGTTAGTCGGAGTCATGATTTACTGTTGTGTGTTGTGCAGAACATTGTATTTAATCTGTTTGTATGAAATATGCTTTATAAACTTTATCATTATCATATTTTAAAGAATACGTTGGGACAATAGTGCTTGTCCTCTCGTGCAGCCACAGGACAGGTGGTGTTGTTGTGTGAGGGTACGTACGTTTGTGCAGGTGTGGGAGCAGCCCCTTGTACAGAGGACGGTGTTGTGACAGCACTAGCAAGAAGGAAAGACAGAAAAGCAGCTCCACTGCTTCGTACTGCACAACGCCAGTCTGAGCCTTACTGCCGAGAATCAGACCTGAAGAACAAATTATGAAAATAATTTTAGAACTTGATATTGCTTAAATATTTGTTTTTTCCAGATGTATAAAAAAGGGGAAATGTTGCCTTTGTTGCTGAGCCTGATGAGCTGATTGGCATATTCGGCCATATCCAATATCATCTGCAGGAAGTAGACGGGGTTCTTAGCAACCGTCTGACCGAAGGGCAAACTCTGGGCACACACATGGAACCTAAAGTGAAAAGAGAACACAAAGACCGGGGCCCTACCCATTCAGATGAGTACATCCTGAGATAAGAAAAGGTACAATCAGTCCTCCGCTCAGTGAAGTTATTGATTGATACATTCGATAGTTAGAGCATCAATATAAGCAAACAGCTATTTGCTGTGTAGAGATAAAGTGGAGTAAAGTCAGAAGTGTATCGCTCATCCTCCGTTTCCCCCTCAGGTTATCACTATTAGCTCTGCCAGCACTTCTGTCAATAGAAATGCTGCCAATTTCATATACAACACTTTTAATAGCAGATTAAAATGAGCACATTGGGGAAGGGAAGTGAAAAGTGAGTGAAGATTTGTGTTTATCGTAACTGTATTTCAATACTACGTGGGCAATAGAAACTAATTATTTGCATTGAACTGTCCATTTCACTTCTTTAATCAGAATATTAGACAGTTAAAAAAGTTACCGTACAAAATTTAGATTGCAAAGTCAGGTTCTTTACCTGCATGCATGAAGCAGCACCAGCTTGTAGATGTTCTGGTAAACCGCCTCAAGAGAATTGGTCTGAAAAAGAAAAGCAGGAAAGCAAAAGCTGCAGAAATGAAATGAAAAGTGACTGAAAAAAGAAAGCAGTACGTGTGTGTGTGTGACTTCCTCTTCACTGATGCATCTTAATCAAGTGCAAAAAGGAGTATGAAAGGTAAACTATCTTTAACATTATTAACTAGTTATATATTTTCTGTTCCCTGGTCGGTTTGACTACCAGTCTTGAATGCATTTACTGATATTTACTATCAATTTGCTCGATTTTATGTAAGTCATAAACTTGGTTGTCGTTAAACTTGACAAGTTTACAACTGTTATTTAAACTTTGTTGCTGTTTCAGAGTAACTTCCAGCTGGTCATCTTGGATATTGTTGACTCTACATGTTATTAAAAGCCCTTCAAGACACACAGCTGATGTGTGTTTGTGTTGCTGCTGATGAACATTTATTGGATCAAGAGCCGTTTTGAACAGAGGAAGTGGAAGACCTAAACCGTTGTAGAGGTCCCGTCACTTTACAAGCTCTTCAATTTAAAAGGCTGTTTTTAAATAAAAGGCGTCGCTAATTCCCTGACCTTCAGGTCCAAGAACAAGGCATGAAACTTGAGTCTGAGGATGGCCATCAGCTTCCTCCTCATCTGCTGTCCGGCTGAGTGGAACGAGCCCAAAGTAAGGCTGTAGCGCAAAGACAGGCCTGCGTAGCTGTGGGAGACGGAAAGAAACAGAAAGCAACTCGTAAAAAAAACAAAGATCAACTGCAGAAAATGGAACTTGCCATTAAAAAAATATTGCAAATGGATATGTGGTTGTACTCAGTGTTCTATGCAGGAATATTAATCATCCGTGAAAGACCGGGAGTCGTTCTGCAGAACATTTATGAGAAGGTATAAAGTACAGGAGGGGGGGAGGGGTCACTCAGCTTACAAGAAACCATAACGACCTCGAAAAAAACACGATAACTTACGCAAGAAGCACACTTGAGGCAATAATTCTGCAGTATAACTTTCGAGAGGCTTCACCTAGAATAGTCTTTGGAGACGTCCAGAGACTGCGTGTCCAGCAGCAGTCCACACCAGGGGAAGAGGCAGTGGGGGGGGCAGCACATGGATGCCGGGACATGAGCCCACGCTTCCCGTCACCTGAAAGTTCGCCGCCACCTTCTGCGGGTTGACCACCAGACCGTACTGCGGCACCCCGGCCATCAAGATCCTACACACGATGGGAAAGTGCCGTTAACAAGTGCTATATTACTAATTCTGAGCCCCTTCCGTTAAAGGGATGGTTTGGTTGTTTTGAAGTATCGGGTGTTGGGAACATCTTGTGCTCCATGTCTAGCTTTCTCAGATGTATTTCCCATTCCCTCAGTTTGACAGATGCGTCAGAGAGGCAGCGATAGTGATGCTGTGTTTACAGATCGGATGTGGGACGGTAATTTCGGAAAAGACATGCTTGATAATAAGTCCCAGCAGATTAATAAACAAATTCTGCCATCTGCCATCTGATGGTGGTGCCTCACTCCCCTCCCTGCAGGACATATACAACACTCGCCTCACCCGCAAAGTGACCATGATTGTGCGCGACTCCAGCCACCCCTCACACAGTCTCTTCAGCCTCCTGCCCTCTGGGAGAAGATACCGGAGCCTCCGTGCTCGCACCACCAGACTCTCAAACAGCTTCGTCCACCAGGCTGTTAGGAAGCTGAACTCTCTGAACTCTCTCCCTCCTCTCTTTAAGACTCCCCATGTCCAACTGCTGCTAAATACAGATTGATAGTTTTTTTGTTCTTTTTTCTCTTATTATATATATATATATATATTGTCTAAATGTTTTTTTAATCTATTGCACTGTATTCACTTTATATGTTTATATGTTGGACTAGAGAGAAACGTCTTTTCAACTCCCCTGTATGTCCAGTACATTGTGGAATTGACAATAAAGCAAACTTTGAACTTTGAACTTTGATCCAAATTAGCAGTTAAACAACCCGCCGAATCCCTATGAAAGGGCGTGAGACTGCGGGGCCGTGTGCACACACAGAATTTGAAAAAGAAAAGCTTGAGAGAACTAAGTGAAGAATACCCAAACAAAGGTCTAAAGAGACCGGAGCACCGGACAAGCTGTCATATTTAGCAGCGTCAGTAGTGGACATAAAAGAACACAGAAAAAGATGCGTGGGATACAATCACTCGTTCAGTGTTTATCTCACGTGTCTAAACAGAGCAGAAGAGAAACAGAACGCGGGTGAGAGAAAAGATAAATGTTGTCTGAGAGCCCTTGTGAACAGTAAGATGTGTGGAAAACTTGTGACATACTTGAGGAAGGTTTGTGCGTTGTGTAAGTCGGGCGTGATCAGAAGGAAGTCGTCCACCAGTCTCATCAAACATCTACAGGACACACAGAGTGGAAAATAACACAGACAGTGAATAACAAAGAGCTACAAAACCAAAAAGACTGCCCTCAGCTGCTGCAGATGTGTCATTACATCTGTAGGCGTCGATGTTGGCTGAAGTACATAGCCGGCTGCTGTATTACCCTTTCTTTTGAGTCATGTCTTTGAACAGAAGATTCTCCATGTGACCGTAGCAGAGACAGCAGAGCAGACTGGACACAGCCGATCCCTGAGGAATCCCTCGGCACTGACGGTATGTTCTGAAACACAGAGATACAAAATCAGGTTGTACATAAAACGGTGCAGAATAAGCATGAATATTCCATGTTTCTTGCATGTGATCATATTGACAAATGAGCGAAGACATGCTGCTCACATATTGGTCTGCATAATGTTGGTTGTGCTTACTTCTTGCCAAACTGAACAACGCTGCCAGTTAGCATTTGGGTGAAGAACTGCAGCGCGTCTCTGCCATGAAGATCTGAGCAGAAATGCTGAGAGAGAGAAATGAAATGCTCAGGTTAAAAGAATTATTAAACGTCCTTTCCTGATCTAAATCTTTAGACTTACCTGAGGATGTCACTCTCACCTGCTCTACCAGAATGGCATGATGAACTTTTCCTCTTTTCTGCAGTGACGTCACAAAGCCCTTCATGTTGCTGGATCCCATGTTACCATCCAGGAAATCTGCCTGCATTAACAAACATGATAAACTCTCCAATCGGAGCCGACATTGTGTGTGTGTATGTAAACAAAATGCAGGTCTAAGGCAACTTAAGCATTGGCTTCACTCTTCAGAACCGGAGGTTTCCGCCTGTGTGTAGAGTAAGTGAGTGTGTGTGTGTGTGTGTGTGTGTGTGTGAGAGAGTGTGTGTGTGTGTGTGACGGACCTGTCTAACAAAGGACTTCTTCAGGCCCTCGTGGGAATCAGCCCAGATCTTGGCATAGCGACGGCTGGTAAAGAGTTCTTCCTGGACAGGTGTCAGAACCTGGCCAATCACCTCAATGAGTTTGTCATGAGGCAGACTCTCATAGGCTCCACTCACATCCACCTTAAACACACAGAAAAGAAAGAAAGAATGATGGAAGAAACAGCATTTAACATAAGACTTGAATCTTTTTTTTACAATTTAAACGGTGCTAAAACTATAGTATAATGCTTATTGTAACCGTATCATCACAGACATGTATTATAACATTTAGTCAGTCTCTGCCAGTGCAATTACCAAACTAGCAGACAATAACCAACCTTAACAAAGTAGAGGGGTTGTGGTTCAGCCTTCTGGGCCGGAGCTAGAGAGCGTACCACCTTGTGGATATCCGTCATCCCCCACACGGTGGAGCCCAGGAGGGAAGGAGTGGAGCGCACACAGGCCCGCAGCACGTCCAGCAGGTCCCGGACACGGCCCCGGTAGAGCTGCAGGGGAAGAGAAACGTCCTGAATGCATAAAGATGCACCGGTGTGACTTTTCTTTTAGTCCCAATACAGATACCCGGGCTTTGGGTATCGGCCGATAAGGAGCTCCAATCGAATCAAATCCGAGTGTTTAATTAATCAGCTGCATACCTCACTGTGTGGAAGTGACTGGGATCATTCTCTTACGTACGCACATGCGACTTATGGATTTGCATGGTAAAAATAAAATGTCTTTATGGACACGTACCCTTGTTTTGGCATCTGCTCCTATGACTCGTGTTATGGGCCTCAGGCTGTCAGTCTTGGGAATGAAGCGAAGGCGGGAGATGACGGTGGCTTTGGGGAGAGCTGCCACCTGAGTCGGAGTCAACTCCTCCATCTGACCCTTGGAGAGGTGAACTCTGGAAAAAAAAAAATAAATAAAAAATAAAAGTTTGTGAGCTTGTGTGTCTTATCACTGCACAAGTACAACCGTGTGTGTGTGTGTGTGTGTGTGCGTGTGTGTGTGTGTACCTGAAGGCTAAGTCCTGCAGTTTAGCCCAGACTTCCTGTCTGTAGAACCTGATGGCGTTCTTCTGGCCCACGCTCTCTGTGACGTAGAAGCAGGCTCGAACCAGACCTACGACGTAACCGTCCAGAAGCCAAGCCAGGAACTGACCCAGGATGTGTGTCCGGTATGAGAGCTCACTGGGCGGGACCCTGCCTACAGATGAGAGTGGTTTGGTTCAGTCGGTCAGAATACAGGTGGCAGGTGACAGAAGTTCACCGACTACGACAATCTTACCAGTTTTACTGATCTTCAGCCAATCGCAGTCGTTCACCTTCATCTTCCACATCAGTTCAGCCAGTGAGAGACGCTCAAACTTGCCACTGGACAGAAAGCTCCTGACCCGGAAGAAGAACTGAAGTCTGTTGTGGTCGGAGCCCCACAGCTCCCGAGGGATCACAGCCGAGAGGCATTCCCTGACGAACAGGTAGACCCGGGGACGTGCACAGTGTTGAGGCAAGAGGGAGCTTAATACCCCGGGTTCGGCATCACTCCCCTCCACCGCTGGGCACATCCTCTGCAGTATTCTGCTGTAGGGACATCTCCTGTGTAGACGCAGCAGCTGACTGAACACGGGGACCATGTTGAAAAAGCGCCGAGGGAGTTTCTTTGGCTTCCTCTCCAGATCGTTCAGATACGCCAGCCCCTCAAAGAAGACTGTTCGCACCAAATCTGGCCCTTGTAGCCTCCTGCATCCACCGGCGCTCGTCTTCTTCCTATTGAGGAGGAAGCCACGCATGCCTCTTCCCCCGTACAGGAATCCCAGCGTGCGGATGAAACACTGCGAGGGAGACAAAGGGGGGAAAATCCCCGACCTCCAACTGGGTCCTCCCTCCACGGGAATCACAGTTGTTTGCATTTCAACAGGCTGTTTGGAGCCAGTGGGGCCATGTTCCAAAGGCTTCATGGACAGTGGTGTTTCCACAGACACGGGCTGTCCTTCCTCCACTGTTTCACTGCAAACCTGTTGCTTTTCCTGTGTGGGCTCTTGCTGTCCTACCCGTCTCCTCTTTCCCGAACGAGTCATAATCTCCTCCTCATCCTTCTGGTCAGTATCCCTCTTTCTTTTCCCCTTCTTTCCTCTTACATCCCTTCTGTTTTTTGTCTTGCTGATAGCAGGATTCCCAACTTCCTGTCTCCTTTTCAAGCTTGCTGCACCGCGATTCCTTCCACACCGAGCACCTTTATGTCTCCTGGACCGAGGCTGGACATAAAACCCAGTGGAGGCAGTAGACATGGACACCTTGTCATAGACGGGAGCGCCGCACAGCTGGAAAACACATGAAGGAGGAACTGCCACAAACACGGAGCAGCTCTCCAGCAGGTACCGCGTGAGGTCCGTGCCGAGGCGTATCGTGACTTTCTTCCACATGTCGCTGCCGTGGATGTAGGCAGCACTTTGAATTACATCTCCTTGGAATTTAAAGTGGTCGGCGTCCCGCTCCTCCTGAGCCACGGACAGAAAACTGTAGCCATGTGCCAAGATGTTTCTTTTTCTTTTCCTTTTCAGACTGTTAACAACAAAGGCCAGCAGTTCAGGGAGAGTGCAGATCTGTGGATTGCGTACAATACACAACATCAGAATCAAAACAAACCAACATAAGAAGTGTCTCTCTTTATATAATTAAATCCTGATGTGTTCCTTTTCTTTTTGCATAATTTCAATCTCTTATAATCTTGACAGCTTAGTGGTTTGTGCATTCATAATGCCTCAAGAATGTATGTCTTATTGTAAATGTGGCATTTAATGCAAAGTTTATTATTATCCAACACGGCTACTAGCCAATATATGCATTGCTCTCTTATAGTTTTTATATATATGATAGTTTTGTATTCCACTACAAAGTTCACTGTTCATATAGACCATCCACACTCCAAATGTGTCCCAGTTTATTTCCTGTTGCTGTGTATGTGGAAGACATAAACTGACAGGAAGTAAACATGGACTCAAGCTGTTGCCTTGCAATGTGTTAACAGTTATTGTTGAACTACAAGTATGATATCCTGTCTCAGAACATGTCTTTCACGACCAAATCTGAGGGATACAGTTTTATGATAAGTTATATTTAACACCACTCCAATGCACTGCCATGGGCTATATCAATAAAACCCTATCAGTTAGCACGAGCGCTAACGTTTTGTTTTATTATTTTATTTACAAAATGATTTGACATTATATATATATATATGTGTATGTATTATTTAATTTATTTCTTAGGTTATTTTTATTTGTTGATTTTATTAAATATATATACATATATAGTATATACAATATATGTATATATACATATATATACACAATATATGTATATATATATTTTTAATTCATTCTAGTTTCTTTTTATTTGTTGATTTTACTAAATTATTTTACTAAATATATATATACATATATACTGTATATATATATATATAGCCTACATACAGATATTATTGTATTGATTTCTTAGTTGATTTTTATTTGTTGATTTTACTAAATTATTTACCTAACTATATATACATATATATATTTTTTTATTTTTTTTATTTTTTATCGTCTGACTGAGCTTTCTGTCATTGTTATTATTGTCTTGTTTTTGCTGCTTTGTCTGTCAAAGCACTTTAAACTCTGTTTTTAAAGGTGCTATATAAATAAAACTATTATTGTTATTATTAGACGCTGCGGTCGGACGTTACGTAATGCTCGCTATCGCACCACCTCTAAGATATTACACTCACGGGACAGTTACCTGGTTGCAGCTTGGCACCTGTTGCAGTTCCTTGTCAAAGCACACATAAACACCGCCGACGAAGGACCTGAAGCGGCTCGTGTCGGACTGTTCAACGAGCACCGCGCTCCGTCCTTCTCTGAACACGATGCGGTCCGCGAACTCCTCCAGCGTCTGTGTGTGCTGATACAGAGACCGGAGGATGTCGAGCGTGTGGGACAAATCAGTCGTGGACATACTGACGGTAAAAAGATCCGTTGTGTGGCTTAGTCAGGACATGGTAAACACAGCGGGTAGGTCAGCGAGCATGTTTTTGAGCTTTATTTAACGTTTAGGACCCCCGCGTCGTCCTCAGCCAATGAGAGACCAGTTTATTGTGACTGTCCAATCACAGAGCCCGATACTCAAACGTGTATTTACAGTCGACCAATAGGCACCAAGAAAAGGCATGTTGTCTTTTTTTCATAAATATGTGAAAATTGACAGCAAAATAGTGTATCCATATTAAATAATCTTGCTCTCACTGTTTCACAGCTGTTTATTTGACAAAGTCTTCCTTCTATTAACAAACCGCAAGATAAACAAATGGAAGTCATACACCAAACACAACAGGGAAGCTACTTGAAGAGGTGAGGAAATATTTAAAAATAGTTTTAGTTAATTGCTTTTGAATTGCATGAAGTCACAATAGAATCTGTAGTGTATCCATTCATTTTATTTCATTCATGGTGGAAGTTTGCCTCTGCCAGAAATCTCCTTAGGTTAATGCAAAAATAATTAATAAAATAGAAACTTATCGACCTATTATCAATAATATAATACTTTATTTACAATGTGCAAATAAAACGAGCAGTTTATTTTTTTATTTTAGCAAAAAGCATCCAGAGAGCCTCTGTGTGCAGAATGTTGCATCTCTGCAGTGTTTCACACATTTTCACAGCTCACTGTCCGTAAATATCGTACAGTAAGGACTGGAGTAAAAGAGAGTTGCAAGTCTGCACAGATAGTTATTTAAAGCTTTATAATGGGTTCTGGTGATGCGGTTACAGTGAATGTGCAGGGTGGGTGGTGGGACCCAATGTGATATCTTTTCATCAGGCCCAAAATCCTTGCACAGCTATGATTGTCCAGCCCCCGTATTGAGTTAATCCGGCCCTGCTGAAGGTAATACATATTGTATTGAAGAGTGACATCCATTGGGACCTAATAGAAAGTGAAGACTCTCCCTCTGCCCGTGTGTTGCCCTGTCGGTAGAGCTTCATCTTCTTAAATATTTCATGTACCCTGTTTTATTTCAGTTGACTTACTGCTTAGCACACCACACCAGTTACACGGTTTACATTTAACACATTCAGCAGGAGTGACTTGTCACTTACACAAAATCCAGATTATGAGAGGGAATAGTTTACATCCCTCAGAACACACAGTGACCTGCCTCACAGGATAACATGGTCTACAAAGAGTTAATATAAACGCCCTGCCCACATGCACACATACCATCACAGATACAAAAGTTAAGCTGGTCAAAATATGTGAGCATAAAACCGGAAGTTTAGTAAATGTACTTTCATAATAAAAGCGTTTGTCACTCGCAATGCTTTCGTATAGTGACCTTTATTGTGAAATAATAAACACTACAAAGGAAGTCACGCTGTTTTTCACACAGTCAACTCAATTTACCGCAAAGTTCCGGGAGTCACTGCTAACGTTTTTTGAGGGGAAACTAAGTGAGGATTTTCTTTTTAACAGTCCAAATAAACAATCTAATGATCGAGATTCAGATTCTATCTAAAGACTAGTGCGCTGTTGAAGAAAATATGTCAAAAACAGACTGCAACGCAGCTACAGACATGACAGCGGCGGTAAGTTTGTCTGATGTCAGCTGTTTCTTGTTAAAGCGCGAGCAAACATTTGCATACATTGTGTCTCTTTTCCCTTCAGATGGAGGAAACGATGCAGCGACTTCAAGGACGATTCCAGGCGATGTCGCAGCAGCTGGAGTCCAAAAATATCCTTCTTTTTTTTTTTGGTTAGCGGTTCCTGTTACCACCTTGTTCATGTCAACAGGAACCTCTTCACTGCATGCTGCACTGTACTTTGGCGTTTCCGGTTTGACGTTCTCTCAGAAATGACGCAGTTCGCTGAGGTGTGCAGAACTTGGATTCGTTACCGGTGTTGTGACGAATCCTCTTCCCCCCTTAGTATAGTATATAATGACACTCAACTGTTTATTAAGTTGAAATTAATGCTATCCAAATGTGCTAAAGATCTCTCTATATTACCATATTGTTATTACTATATTACTAACTTAATTGTATGTATTGTGTAGTTGCCGTCTGATTCTAACATGCACAGCTCCTGCAGTTTTCCTTCACTCCCACACTCGATGAGATGGGAACCCGCATCGATGACCTGGAGAACAACGTGTCTGATCTCATGACACAGGCCGGCATGGAGGAGCAGGCCGTGTCCAAGTGACCGCCGGCCTTCCATACATCGGTAACATGAGCTCTCGTCACGCAACCGCCACAAACTGAGGAGGCAAACAGTGATGTCACTTTAGTGGCGACTACAAAGTCGCACACGGTCATCAAGAGTCTTGGAATGAAATGTTTTCCAAGGTGCTGCTAACACATCTGTGTCTCTAACACTAATCACAGGTTTAGGAGTTTTTTTTGTTGTAACTTTTTGAATTGTGACGACAAAAAACCTTTTTATTTTTGTTTTCTAAGCATGTTCAATCAGATTACAGCTCTACTCTGTAGAGATTTATTTTACACAAACATGGTTTCCTTTAAATTCAATGTTTTCTAACCAAACAATTCCTCTTTTTACACTCCCGCTGTAACAAACACATCGAATGCACTCACTACCTCATGCAACCACGTCGTGGTCCTCTCCACTGTCACAAACTGTAAATGTGTGTGTGTGTGTGTGTGTGTGTGTGTATAAGAGCACACTATGTGGATGTGTGTACAGGGACCTGCGACGTTAAGACACAGTTGCTCTGCAGTGCCTCTCGTCGCGGGAGGAGGGATATATTAAAATGTTTCCACCAAAGACAGCCTTAGGCGTGTCGTGTTAGCAGCCAAAGCTAAGCTAATAAGTTGAGCTGAACTCGGACTTGAACTTTTCTTCGGCTGCACTCTGAAGCCAAAACTCACACTTTACCGCGTCATTTCTATAAGGGTGTCTTCTCTTCTTCTTTCAAATGAAGTGTTGCATATGGTGAATTTATAGTCTTTGTACAAACAGATGATTTCAAAAATGTTCACTAAGCGCTGAGCACAATATTAGCTCACTTAAATTAAATCGTGACATCATTGGAAGAAAATATAGTTTTGTGTTAATGTGGTGACAAAAAGCCTTTTGAATGGTTTAAACTGCTGACTACATGTAAGTTATTTGTTCATAAAACTACAGCGCACCATATCTGGTTCTCCTTAGCAGTCACACCTTCATAGTGTCCCAATGGAACGGTTTAAACATGCAACTTAAAGTGAGCGGTGGGAGCGGTGAATAACAGGTTGACAGAGATTTGCAAACTGAAGGATGTATATTTTTTATTGATGACTTTAACTTGTCTTGATATCTGGGAGAATATTGTTTATCACATCTATGCAATTTATTTCCTGTCATAATTCATATCACATGTGGTTTCCTCTGCTGTACCTGTGTAACCACCGCTGTTTAATGCACATGGTGCTCAGATCAGCCACCAGATGAACTTCATGTTTAATAGATCCTGTAGTCCTGTGACTGTTTATCACTGCACCAAAGTCAACATGCTACAGCCAAATAAAGACTTTCTTTAAAAACAGCTTCAGTATTTACCTGTTTATTTATTCTTTTGCTTGAGGACTCACTTGCTGACCTCGTGATGGTCAGAGTGCAGCCGATATGAAGCTGTGTCCCCCTCTAGTGGTCACGTGTGCTCATTGCAGAGAGTCTGTGTCGCTGACCTTGGTCCTGAATTCTCTTTGCTCAGTTTGCTCCTGTATATCTGTGAATAAGGATTAAATGAACAGTCATTTTAGTCAATTTGATGCAGTAGTATTCATAACAAAAAGGACTACCCTCACACTTTCTTATGCTTTTGTTCTGGAGCTGTTTTTCATGGTTTGCTGTTCGGCACTTTTGCTCCAAATGAATGGAAATCTACAACATATAATAATTTATATTTTTAAATACTTTGTCTTTAGGTCCCCAAACAACCTGAAACTAGAGTGGAGGCAGTTATAGCAGCACAGTCATGGTGTAGGAATCAGATGTTCAACATTTTCACATTATGTTTTATGTTTATTTTTATTCAAAAAGCAACAATGCAAAGTGATTAACATGAGCCCCTGAGTCCATCATATATATGTGCCAGATTTAGCCATAAAGGGCTAATTTTCATCTGCGATAAAGTCAACTTTATGAGTAAGTTTTCCTCAGGGGCTTTTACGATCTTTACAGCACACAACATCCTCTGTCCTTGGACCTTCGTGGCGGATAAAGCAAAATTAATAAATATGATGTATGAGGCCATTGTGGTTGGTGATGCATTTGCAGTGTGTGTGCTGTAGATGGCAGTACTTATTAATCTCGGCGCTGCTGCTCTTTCATCATGTTGCATAAAATGCACAGCCACAGAATCACCTCTCAGACCACCAGAGAGAAAACACAAATCAACCAGCTCACACGTCCTTGGATCTGTGCGAGGTGAACGTGCACGCTGTGTGCACGTACGTGCGTGCACGTGTAGAGAGAGAGAGACAGAGGTGGGCACACGTGTGAGTGTACTTCAAACACTGACTGGCCTTGCTGTCATGCTCGGCGAAGCCAAAGAGCAAGAACGCTGCTGACCGCGTTTCTGTGGCAACCTGTTCCGATGCAGACACTTGTCAGCTTGTGAATGTGTGTGTGTGTGTGTGTGTGTGTGTGTGTCCTTGCTCACTGCACAGTGTGAGCGCCGCAGACAGTTTCAGCATTGCAGGATGCTACTCCAGCAGTTGGAGCGGTAAATGGAGTCCACACACTCTTCTCCCCGCGGTGGAGTGCTGAGTGGGTTGTGTGGAGAGCCGTTGGCCGGCTGAGAGGTTCAGTCCTGTGGACCCATGCCGGGTGCTTTCCACTGGGAGGGGCGGGCTCTAATGGCTGCCTGCATGCTTAGCGCCCTGCACTGGATACACAGGGAAGCACTTTAGAAAGTGTGTGTGTGTGCGTGTGTGATTGCATGAGAGTGTGCACACTTGTCCGCCCTATTTCTCTCCCGCCCTCCAAATGCTACTTTTGCACACTTCACTCAGGACGTGAAACACAAAGTAAATGTCAATAGTCTAAAGTGGCTTCCTCTCTTCTGTCATTATCCATGGATCCTTGCGTCTGTCAGTATGTCTGTCTATCCGTCTATCTATCTATCCATCTATCCGTCTAATCATATATCCATCTATCCGTCTATCTATCCATCTATCCGTCTAATCATATATCCATCTATCCGTCTAATCATATATCCATCTATCCATCTATCTATCTATATATCCGTCTAATCATATATCCATCTATCCATCTATATATCCGTCTAATCATATATCCATCTATCCATCTATCTATCTATATATCCGTCTGATCATATATCCATCCATCCATCAGCTGATATTTAAAGGTGAGCAGGTATATGCGTGTGTCTCATTGGCTGTCAGAGGTTTCCGTTCCTTGTTGTGAAAACACACATGCACATATGAGAGCAGGATGTGTGTCAGTTCTGTCAGGAGTGAGATCAGAACAATATAGATTTTAAATATGTGCTGTTTAAGGACACATTTCCTTCCTGTTTTTTTATATCCTCTCAGACATGTGATCTTAAGATGGTTAGTAAGTGTCACCATCATGGAGGTGCCCAGGTGGAGTTTCACTTGACGTTACTTAGTGATGGTTTGTTGTTGAATTTGTTATTTATTAACGCTGCTGTAACTCGTCTGTGAGCGCCAACCTTCGACCTCCAGGTGGAAAGTCCTGAACCGCACAGACAAACCAAAGAGAGATGAGAGGTAAAAATAGATGGGCTCTCTCTTCTGCAAGACACAAACACACACACACACACACACACACACACGAATATGGGGGACACACCTGTGTGTTGCCGACCACCTGAGGCTCTTTGATTCCTGGTGTGCTTTAATCTGCGCTGTGCTGTTGGTTGCCTTTGAAGTGAAAACCCTTGTCACCTTCGCCTCTCGCTCTTTCTCATTCACTCTCGCTCTCTCTCCACACACACACACACACACACACACACACACACACACACACAAACAAAGCACAAATGACCACCACCTGTTATCTTTGTCATAGCAAACACAGAGCCGCAGCTCATCCAGGAGCCCGTAGCTCTCGTTCACATATTCTATTCTACGGTGCCGTAGGTGCGTCCTAAATTTAGCCCAGCAGTTATTTTAGGGCCTTCGTAAAACATACATCACCTCCTGTCTGTGGTAACACATTTATATCTACAGGAATAGAAACGGGTTTCCAGCTCCATCCTGCCACAGCAGTCTTGTCATGGCCGGAGGAAAGAACAGAGGTTTGAGTAGAGAACAGAGAAGGAGTCTGATGGGGAGAAATGACAATGTATTTTAATATAGAATAGATGTATTCTTTTTTCAACCCTTACCACCTCTCATAAGTTATACAAATGATTAAAATGCATCTTTTATTGGAAGTACTTTGTCACAAAAGTTAAGAAAAAGAAACCTACAGGAAGAGTTCTACATTTTGCGGAATGCTCTTATTTGCTTTCTTTGCTGAGAGTCATCCTGCGTTCAAGTCAAAGTCTGAGTTTCCAGTTGAAATTTCCAACTTCCAACCTCCAAGTGCTCCAGATGCACGACGCCAAACATAAAGGAAAAGCACGACTGAGTGTGACAAACCAGGTTTACACACAAACAAACTCTCAGTAGCATGTTTCTGTCATTTATGACAGAAATATTGTTCTGCAGAGAAGATAACTTTCAGACTTGCATGAAAACGTCACTAATATTTGCATGTCAGGAGGTAGTTTTAGTGATTATTACATGATGTTACTGTTACTTTATTATGAGCTTTGAAAGCGTGTTCCACCCTGTGGGTGGCCTGATTACTTTTTGTTTCATAAACACACGCTCATGACATTTTCAACCCTAATAGTTCACTGCTCCATCATATCTTATTTATATTTTCTGACGTATTTCATCTTCTTACTTGTTTCTTTATACTTTATATGTTTTTTAAACTGCTCATCTCTTCATCCATCAGCTCTCCATGTGCCTCTCTTCACCTCCTCCATCACTTCATCCATCTCTCCCTCTGTATTCGTGAAATAAAGGGTGTGTCCTGTGGAACACAAGCCAGCAAACCGACCCCGTCTCTGTCGCCATGGAAACTGTGTCAGCTTAGATAGGCGTGTGTGTGTGAGGGTGTGTGTGTGTGTGTGTGTGTGTGTGTGTGTGTGTCAGTCAGCGACATGTGTGTGTGTGTGTTGTGTTCATGTGTATATCTGTGTCAGAGGGACATATTTCCTTATAATGTATCATACTATCCATTACAATCGTAATATTGCACCAAAACTCGTGACGCTATGTTGCTTTGTATTGAAAATATTGATATTATAATAATAATTCCATGACTGGATGACGGCAGCATCAACTGACCGTTTGCTAAACCACGATGTGCATATTTAAGACCCGACCATGGGTTTTGTTTTTAAAACAAGTCAGCCAGAGACAGCCCCCCCCCCAACCCCCAACTCATGGAGCTAACATTAGCTTAGCTCAGCTAGAATCTACCAGCGACAGGTGTCATTTCAGTCGACAAATGCGATTACAAAGGAATGAAAAGCTGTTGTTTTTTTTTAAATCAAGAATTCATTGTTCAAATAATACCTTAAAAATATGCCCCTGTTATCGTTTGGCCTGTTTCAGTTGCCTTGCAGATGC
>NW_022280044.1:9080452-9205666 GCF_004355925.1 Anarrhichthys ocellatus | reverse complement strand
CCACACTCTCTTACTCATTACTCATCAGAAGAGTTAATTAAGGATGTGTCAGAAGACGTCTTTCTTCCTTTAAGTCACTGGAGTGGAATCATTGTCCGATTGGAGGTGATCGTCATGGTTGCCTGACCCGCTCCCCCCCCCGCACACACTTCATCTCTCCCCGTCTGCTCCTTTATGATTAAGCGGTTCAGTGCCTGAGGTGGTACATTCATTGGTCTCTGTGAAGACAGGGTCATTAACACCAGTGAACTCCATCTAGAGAGGTGAGAGTCGTTAGTTTATACTGTACTATGAACAGTGTAGAAAGCCTGAGGGAATATTGGATTTTTATGGCCAATGGTGATGTCAGTTTTTGGACTAAATTATCAAGTCATTTTGCGCTCATAACATATTTAAGTTTGGGTTTTTTCGTCTAGGAGAGAACTTGCCTGTGACACACAAAAAAAACACAAAATAAACCTGATGTTTGCTTTAAAACATCAGATTAGACAGCATCTAGTTCAGTGTTATATGAAACATCATGGGACAGTTAAAGGTGCAGTGTCTAGGCAATATCTGTGATTGCAACCAATTGAATCCTCTCCCGTGTGCCAAGCGTTTAGGAAAACTACAGTGTTGTAACGAAAACACAACGATTATTATTTTCAGGTGATTATACACGAACGAAATTCAACACACTATAATGTTGTTTTTGAATCTTTGGATTCTGCACAAAAACGTGCAGATAATCAACAAACGAAGCTGTTCGTCTGACAAGCAGTTGAAGAGTCTTCAGTGAAAACTGCCTTGAAGAATAACTTAAAGGGTAACTTCGGTCATTTTACAACCTGTGTTTGGGTCAAACTGACAACAATTTCTGAAAGTGGTCCGGCTTTGAGAGAGAACACTGTAGACGGCAGCAGCTAACCGGGCGGCACCGTGATCTATTGGGTCAAGTTTTGGCACTTACGTCCGCTAACAGCACTTGTTTTTACCACGACAGGCTCTGATTGTTATTATAAGTGTCTGACATTATGGAAGGAGTCTCACTCAAGGAGATGTCAAGTTCTGAAAGCTCATGAGGTGACGAGTTGCCGGAAGACAACAGACCTTAGATATCAGAACTGTCGGGTGTGATTGTAAAGGGATTCTTTGATTTTGTGTTGCCCCTTCCAAAAAGTTTTAGCGAGACAGATTTTAAAAGAACGCTCATAATCTATGCAGCAGTGGTCTTTCACATGCATTGCATATGAGAGACCAGTTCTCTCATCACTTAAAATAACTCCCCCACTTCAGAATAGTGAGGTAATCCTCAATAAACACCTGCATATACATGATGCGTAACAGCCGGGCGGCAACCGCGGTTCTGCCGAGTGAAGCCGATGCTTCATGTCTTAAACCTGCATTCTCTCTAATGGCCATCAGGGGGCGACTCCTCTGGTTGTATAGAAGTCTATGAGAAAATGACTCTACTTCTCTCTTGATTTATTACCTCAGTAAACATTGTAAACATGAGTTTATGGTCTCAATCTCTAGTTTCAAGTCTTCTTCAATACAGCACGATGTTCATTTAGTACATTATGGTCCATTATGGAACTCAAGGCTTCATAACGGCGGTCCACAAACCAATGGAGGATGTCACGACTACTGCGTCCACTTCTTATATGCAGTCTATGGTAACAGCTCTTCTGCTGGTCCGATGCTACAGTGCTCGTATTGCCTGAGGCAGCCAGTTTCTGTCTACACCATCAAAATAAAATAGCCAGCGACAGAGAGGTCGTCAGGAGACATTTTCCCTAACCTCATTACGTCGCCCCGCAGACCGGAGAGACAAGGAGAAGTGGAGAGGAGAGAGGGCGAAGGAAAGAAAGGAAGCGTCAATAAAAGGAGAGATGGGAGGAACGTCTTCGGTCTTCTTTGAAAGGTCACTGGACTCAGACAACCTGAAAGATAACGGTAAAAGTTGTAATGCACTACAGACTTGTGTAATGCAGATCGATCGACAAAACTGAAAAACACACACGCACACACACACACACACCCACACACAGACAGCATTCACACGGTGTGTTTAATCATTGGTGTTGGTAATTAGCAGCTGTAATTTCTTTCTCCGAAACACTAATCATCATCTCTCTCACATAAACACTCTCTTTGTCAATCTTGACAGCCGGTGAGAAGAGGAATGAAAAGAGGAAGAGGAAGGAGAGATGAGGAGGAAGAACAGAGGAGATGAGTCAGGATTAGGGAGTGGGGGTGCAGGAACACAGCTTGAAGGATTTCTTTTTAAACACTAACTTGTCCAGCTAACTTCAGATAAACAAGAATTATTTTTTGTTTTCTCCCAAAGAGGAGATTTTATTTGGGTCGCCAAATAAAATATCAATATATCCTCCATAATGTTTTATTTAACATTTCTACCTGCAGTACTCTTTTCAGCCACATGAAGGAGCCTGAATGTGCGTATTGTTCCGATAATTGTCTATTTACATATCAATGAATCTAATATGAAAGGCTGCTGAACATTCTGTTTGTTTAACTGATGAGAGGAAAGTAAACAGCAGCCTGTTAACTAAATGCATTCATTTGGTTTTATTCAAAAAGTACATATTATATTGTTTAAATTGTATAATGTTTTAATTTAAATAAATATCTGTTTCGTCACTATCGACCACCAAAGGAGGTAACACAGTAATGATTGAGCCTCTGATGACAGTGTTGTAATATTTATAACTGCGACAGGTGAATCTCTCCACCCACTCCTGCTCTCACAGAGATGACATTCAAGCTTGAGACTTTTGAACACTTTGTCTGTCCGACCATCCCACTGGAGCTCCGTGTGAAGAGGTTTTGTCACGCTCCTTCCTTTGCTTCAATCAGTTTTATTGCAGAAGCACAAGAGGTCCTTGAAGGGAAAACAGAAACGTCGGTGGTTTCAAGTGAGTTCTGGTGAGGACAGTATCTTTGGGCTGATCAGTAACAAATATGAATTTGATATATTTCTGTGCCTCTGCACCAGAGGCATTCAAATATATATATAATAAAATACAATAAATACAATTGAGGTGAACTGCGACATGGAGGCATACAACCACGAGGCGGTAATTTGAGTATTTATATGTAATTGTAGCATCGGGGCTACAAAATAAAAGACAATGTGTCAAACACAACACAAAACACAATCTCGACATAAAATATATATTTTTAAAAGCCACACTCCCCCATGCAAAAGTTACAGTGGCAGCTTTTTCTCTGCATCAGATCGGCGATGACATATTGCACGCATCAAAAAACGGAATGGATGAATGTCGAAGAAGGGTAAAGAACGGAGAGGAGGACAGGAGGAGCGGAAGCGTCGGGGGAGAATGAAAAAAAGAGGAGAAGGGATGGAATATAGCCGGAAGGAGGCGGGCGAAGGCAGCCCGTCCTTTGTGGATTGTGGAAAGGTCAATTAGACAGTTTACAGGCCGCCGTCGCACAAAAGTACACGCCACACACACACGCAACCTCAGACGCACACTGAGACACGAACAGAGGTTTGAATTTCATTATCAGGCTGCCAACCTGCCCATCAATTAGCATGAGTAAGATTGTATCACCTCTCGCTGAGGGAATAGGCCTGAGATCACAGCTACGTGCAGTGATACGCACTTACTGTATCGGCCAGGTGTTTCTATTACAACCGTGCAACGTTAAACAAGGCATTTTACTTCACTTGTGTTGCAAAAATGTATCTGTGAAGTCATAATTCCACTTTTTCTGGGGGAGGATTAATCAATTTGGGAATCATTTTAAAATCATTTGTAATCAAATGATACGAAGCAACATGAAAACCACCAAAAAACAATCAGCAGTGCCAAGTAGTTCAGAGAGGAGTGGAAGGAAAGTACAACAGTGAGTGTGGAGATTAATGGCAGGATGGTGACGGAGCACATGAGAGATGAAAGAGAGAAGAGAGAGAAGAGAGGGATGAGAGGGTGAGGACAGGCTCGATGGGCCGTCTCCCGCGGCAACACTGTTGCCGATGGACACACACACACACACACACATGAATATTCAAAGAAGTAAAAAGGGAGAGAGCTTCATGCTATATTCATGCCATTTTCAATAAGGCATATTTCAATTAGAGGAGGAGAGGTTCATTTATTATCAAGTAATGCCGTTTCAATTATACATTTGTGAATTAGAGGAGATAGGAGGGGAGGGGAGGCTGAAAGACAAAATGGAGAAAGGAGGAGGAGAATTTGGTACAATACTTAAAGGAATAGTTCGACACTTATTTGCCGAGACAACCTTCTCATCTAACGCTCAGCAAAAGCAAAGCTTTACAGAAATCAATAAATCGAATGCTCTACACCAAAAAAAGTCTTCCACAAGCTGCTAGCTTGACATCCAGCATTTGTAGCAATAGCCACGAAAGATAATGCTCCATAAATGTAATTATTCGATGAAATTGTTTCGTAGGTTATCTCCGTAATCATGAACGAGGTAGTATAAGGACTGGAGGAGCCCGCTGCTTGATCCCCGTGTGAAACTAGAACTTTGATATTTGTGTCACGTAACTTGCGTACTCTAGGAACATTACTTCCGTGGTGATTTTAACCCAAAACGAAGATCTATTCCTAAACCTATTTTTGTTGCCTCAACCTAACCTAGTGTCCGAGAAAGAATTCATTTAGAAAAGGCCGTAGCCTACGCATGTAACGAGAGACAATTGACACGTGTTGCTGGCTTTCGTGGGAAAACGCATGAAAAATGAGGAGGAACTTTTCGTAGGATATCCTACGAAACGTTGTATGAAGATACGATGTTTATAGATAAGAACCATTGTGAATTCAGTCGTGAGTGGGTCATGAGAGAAAGCGTTTGGGAAACACAGGCAGAGAGAGACAGGAAATGACGAGAGAGAGGAAGAAGAATGTAGACATTGGACAATTGTGCAAAACTCTGGAAAACGCACGGAAAACGAGGAGTAACATTCGTAAGATATACGAGTAATTGTATGAGGATACTTTGCAGTGTTGCCAACTTGGTGACTTCCTCGTTTCGTAACTTTTGGAGCTAATGCTGCTAGCTGCTTTCATAGGACAAGAGCTGGCAGCACTGGACTGGGTATGTCCGTTGTATAATTTAAAAAATCTTGCTAGCTTCTGAAGATTACCAAACCCATAGCTTTAACATAGTTTTATACTTTCAGGCTGAACCTGCTGAGTTATCAGAGTCTGTTTCAGAGTGATTGATGCTTACCTTGGATTGAAGGACACGACACACGGCATACAATAAGTGTGTGTTGCAGCGTGATGGACGTTTACCTTGTGCGAGAGATTATCTCACTCCCAACGAGAGGCTCTGTCTGACCTTGGCTGATTCTACTGTAATGTATTTTCCTTCCCTTCTGTTATAACTCAGTCTCATCACTATTTCTCCATAAAACACACACACTAACACATTATTCTGTATGACTGCTGCAGAGAAAGATACAATCAATAAGGCAAGATTTCTGTCGCATTAAAAAGTGTGAAGATACTTCACTATGAATTGAAAGAAAACTGTGTATTATCTTATGTTGTCTTTGTACATACATGTCAGATCTGCGGCCCATGAATGTAAAGGGAAATACCAACATCATGTGCACATTTCATTAATATCATAGCTGTTTTAATGCATTTTCAGCGTGAATTAAACAATGCCGGGTTACTATTTAATCTGAGATCTGTTAAAGTTAGCTATCATATGTTTAACTCAAATGCTTTATTGTTATAATATGTATCTTACATACATTTATGTTTAATAGAAAATGCATCTCCTGCAAAAAATGCAAAAAAACTGTGGTATGCAAAATTGTCTTTTAATATGACAAACATTAAATGGCACATTTCGAATGTGATCAACACAAATATTTGTCTCTGAATAAGACTACGTATGCATATAACGGACGCTATAATCGATGGATTTTGCAAATAAAAACAACGGAGTGAAAAACCATGTCAGCACAAAAGAAATCAATACATGCACTAGATATGAAATCATTACATAACCACGTCAGGCATTATCGGAGGCTCTGCCCTCATGGGACGAGACAAAAAGAACAAAACGATTCTCTGCCGCTACTCCCTTAAAATGACATTTGTGCCATTAAGAGACAAAGACAGAGTTCTTTATCTCCCAGTGACACCTGGAGCTTTTCTCTCACACTCAATAGATGCAATATGGGAATGTTCCTTTTTTTTCTGACTTCCTTGTATTGTTCTTGTGAGTCTGTATCGGTTTGACTTGCAGTGGAATTCTGGTATTTCCTCTCTGCTTTGCTGGAAAATTTGGCCCCAAAAGAAGAGAAATTCAAATACTTTTGATTTTGAATTTGTCTTCCAGTCCACAACAGCATAAGTGACCGTCGATCATTACTGTAATTGAGCTCTAAATATGTTTGGAAACCTGTTTTTCTTTGGACCTTCTGCATTCTACTGAGTTGTTAGATTTAATAGGTTTGTCAGTCCACAGTTACACCGCTATTCCATTAGTGCTTACCCTAGTTCAAGGTAAATTCCAGCTTGTTAAAGGCAATACTGTGCACTTGACACTGAAACAGGAATCTGTTAAATCTGCAAACATTTGGATGCTATGCCTCCATTTTCTTTTACCAGTGACTTGTGATTTCTTCTAATCTTATTCAACCGTTGCTCACATTGATCTTTGTCTTTCTTCTTTCTGCAGATACATTTGAAAGCTGGCATCATTCAGTGAAGCTCAAACACCATGTGGAGTAATAAGGGGGACTTAAAGACAGACGTCCTTCTTCATCACTTCATTTTGAGGACCTGTCTGTTGGGTCCCTGTGTCAAATCTTCTTATATTAGGGGGCCAAGTAACTACACAGGTGCACAAATTAATGTAGATATACACGTTGCATTTTCAAGCTCAAATCAATCTTCTGCATAAATTAGGTTAATTTGCACGAGAAGTAACTGCTCAATATCAGAGAGTGGCCTCTATCTCTCATTGCCAGTTATCATGTGTTTTGTCATGTGTTTTTTTTCCTTTTATTCCTTCATAGCTTTTCACAATATTGCCAACCTCTCTCTCTCTCTCTCTCTCTCTCTCTCTCTCTTTCTCTCTCTCTCTCTCTCTCTGAGAGCGTGGTGCCACACGCGAGGGGACGCGAAGGCACAGGCGCAAGCTATTGACAAGCCGCTCCGTCGAATCAGACGAAAAGGATCCACCTTGAAACGGGGTCCCAGCCAATCATCGCGCGGGGGAGGTGGCCCCTATGCAAATGTGTTGGCATGGGAGACGCAGCGGTTCATTCATCTTCTTAAACAGAGAGAGAGAGAGAGAGAGAGAGAGAGAGAGAGAGAGAGAGAGAGAGGTGAGTTAAACACGAAGGTTATTTTGCATGAGGGAGGAACTGCTTTGGACCAAAACAGTGCGGTGAAATTAGCTGCAGAGCAAAGAAGCGGAATCTTGTTTTAAAGCTGCGAGGAGCTTCTTCTTCTTCCAAACATTACAGAGTAAGTGGAGGACATTTGGTGTATTTGTGCCATCATGTTATTAATGTGTATGTAAGTGTTGGTCGCATATTCCTTTTAACTGCTTTTGAGTCCTATACTGAGAGAAACAATAGGTGATGAGACAGGAAGTCGTGGTTTTACTGGTCTGCAATTCAATTCAATTCATTTCGTATAGCCCAAAATCACACATCGCAAATGTGCCTCAGAGGGCTTTACAGTCTGTACGTATAATCAAAGGTGTGTCTGGTGTCTTCAGGAGGAACTGAACCATTAACCCGAGTGTTACACTTATTTATTACTACAAATGACTCAAGTCAAGGTTGCAATTATACTGGACTGCCTCATTGAGGGGGTTCAGTGTCTTGCTCAAGGGCACTCTGGGCTGAAGAGGCAATCCAACCTGCGACCCCCTGTTTTCAAGAAAAGGGACACTCTGTTGACCCGATCCGCTGTGGGGGCGGCAAACATGATCGTGCTCGTGTTGTGCCAGAAGTCGGTGCCAGAATGTCCTTCATGCTCCCGGAGCAATCAATAGATGAACCAAATAAGGCTCTCTACCTGCGTGTCGCACCACTGTGTCTGGACTCCCTGCTCTGCACATATAGTGCATTAATACGCATGCATATTGGATCATATGTGTTTATTTGTCTGTGCTTGAGGAATGCAGCTGCAGGGTGTGGGTGCATTCGGAGTGGCTGGTAGTTGCAGTAACTCCTTTGTGCATAAAGAGTTGGTGAGCAAAAGTCATTTTAAATTGGTTTGCACGAGTAAAGTCAGAGAGAAACACAGCAGGCGGAACAAGTGGTTCAGTTCTATCTGCGTGACCCAGTCAGGTTCAGGTTCAAGTTACTTTTATTTGTACCCGTAGGGAGACTTGGTTTGCAATAGAATAGTCCTCTGTGAATGACACCAGGTCCGGCACCATTGATAGGGACCGGCTGGTCCACATTACCGGTGGCCCTTCAGCCTGGGCTGTGCATCAGAGGGTCATATACCAGATGAGTTATTGCATCACAGCAACTGACCCGCGGTTGTGTCTGCGTATTTGCGCGCCTCGCTGGATCTATGCATCGATTGTTTTCATATACGATGCAAAGCAGCAACGCGACGTTGCACAGCGACACAAACACACCAGCGGTGGGCGCTTCTATATGACAGACAGCTGGCGTCTCGGTTTGGCTGAACAGTGGCGGATCTTTAGTGCACGACGGGTGTCGGTGCCGTGAAGGACGCACACTCTGTCACATTATGTGTTAACTCTAGTGATGCATGAATGTATCAATGCAGATATAAAATGGTTTTGCAGCAGTATGATTGCTCTTCTTGGCTCTTCATTAAGCCGATACAGTTGGTCCTGTTCTGCTTTATAACTGCAACCCACGTTTACACTCTCAGAAGATGGTGCATAGTTTAAGAGCCAGGCTGTCTGAAGTGGTGCTGAGCGTCCCACCAGGGAGCTATCACAACCATCATCATTCTAAACTGTTCTGCTATTTAAAGAGCCTCCATTTCACTTAGAAAAATCACCAATCAATCCCTCTGTTCTGCATAAGAACTGCAGGATTGTTCACAGAGAGTTTTACAGGAGATAATAAATAAACACTCAGTGGGCGCTTTATTAGGTACAACTGTACAAACTATTCCAATTCAGCAATAAACTTTATGTTCAGATTTTGGTAACATTGTCAGAAACTGTTCTGTTTTTTGGTCTTTCCATTTCGACACACCGGGGGAGCAGAATATTAGGAACACTTCTCAGTATAAAGCGATCCATCAGTAACTACGACCTGAGGGCTGAAACATGATGGAATTAACACCTTTGTGACTGTGACAAAAAAAGAGCAACCCTTAAAGGCATCATACAAGGACAGCAGAAGTTGTTTGTATTGCATTAGAATAAACAGGTGTACCTAATAAAGTGGCCACTGAGGGTTCATTCTGTGTGTTTCTCACATAGACTGTATAAGTCGTAGACGTCGTCACCGTGAAGTCACCCATTGGTTTGTGAACCGCTGTATTGAAACCTCGAGTTCGGCATTTTGACTGTCGCCCTCCTGGCTTTTTGGTTGTCACAGATTTTGACTAAATGAACGTCATGCTGTATTGAAGAAGACTTGAAACTAGAGATTGAGACCATAAACCCATGTTTACAATGTTTACTGAGGTAATAAATCAAGAGAGAAGTAGAGTCATTTTCTCATAGACTTCTATACAACCAGAGGAGTCGCCCCCTGGTGGACACGAGAGAAAATGCAGGTTTAATGCACTTCAACATTGGCATCACTGATCTTTTAATACATGGACTAACAACAATAAATCGCTTTAGGAGTGATATCAACGTCACATTTTTGAGTTTTAGATGTTGGTATTTCCATCAAGGACTGTACTTCTAACTGTTGAGAGCATAGACTGCAGAATCATGCCTGATGGTTAGCTGCAGAGCTGCTCTTAAGCTGTAAGTAGACTCTGTCGAGTGATAATCCAAATAAAGAACACAAAGCTTTCACTACTAAACGCTTAAGTGCTTTCTCATTAACCTTTACTTTAAGACTGTTTATAAACATACGCTCCCATCGCTTTTTTCTCATTTATGCTATCTCTAAACGGTACATTGTTATTGTATATTCTCAATCAGTCTTTCCACGATTTACAGAAGTGCTACTCAGTGGTGTATATTGCTATAGAGCCTCCATGTGATCCACCACCATCATTTTGGTGTCTATGTTCTCATCGCATAAGACGAGCAACAGGCTTTTTACCTAAAGATGCAGTCAGTGGATTGTTTGGGTCTCTGCAGGGATGATAGTCACAGTCATAGCTCCCTGTCATTTACCACAGGAGGTGGAAAGAAGCTACAGTTACACATAACAGCTCATTGATGGATCGCTGGATGGGGGGATCACATGATCATAGCGACTTCCTCTACTCTGGAAATACCTATTGATCCCCCGTTTGTAGAGCACACATCAGCTTGGAGTAACATGTTGCACTACAATGACCTGCCTGCGTCCGTCCGTGCATGTGTGTGCTGTTTGTTTTTCCGCTGTCTTCATTCAGCAGTAGATGAATGATGCTGCCACACCCACGGCCAACCACACACACACACACACACACACGCACACACACACACACACACACACACTTTTTTGTATCTCTTTCTTTGCCTCCCTTTGTATCACTTCCATTTTGTCGTAAGCCTGTGACCAGGTGTACTATGCATGTCTCATGCATCACCGACTCATTGTGTGTGTGTGTGTGTGTGTAGAAGGTGGCTGCTGCATGTGTGTGTCCCTTGACTGATTGATTCATCCATTCCTGTCACATGCTTTATTACCCAGGGAGACAGATGTTGGAAAATGAGGATGGGTGTCTGAGTGTGTGTGTGTGTGTGTTTGTGACACACACTCATGGACCAGCTGATAGTGGTTGAGCAACAACAAAGGAATGATGAGTGAAGGAGATTGGCGTAACCGGCTAATAACTAATGAACACCCACAGTTATCAGTGGACACCATTGATGGAGAGTTCTCCAGCGGCGTAACAGATATAAGAGAGTAATCGATGAGGTGACATACACCAGTGTGAGGATCGTACAGCGAAGACAGAAGTCATTTATTTTATTCAACACAATTTCAATTTATTTATCATTCAATGTATTTCTTTGGTATTCATTAGTCACATTTGGACTTTGACCGTGTGACATTTATAAGACTGGATGGAGAAGCATTTCAAGCTAAATCGTGCAGCACATTTGTTTTATTTGACCTTAACACTGAGGGGGTCAAAGTGCCTATTGCAATAAAAAAATAAAAATTAAAATAAACTGGAGTATGGCTTGAGCATATTTCTAATAAATTGCACATCTTAGTTTAAATACTAGCTGTCGACTAAATTTATTGAAATTATCTCCGTCTCAAACTCTGGCACAGAAACCAATATTTGATCATTTCTGCCTGTTCCTTTAGTTACATCTTAATATGAGACGAACAGATTTACATTTAATTTACAGTAATCTTTAATTCAGTACTCTAGGTCCTGAATAGAAACCAATATGTGTGTTTGTTTTAAATTCATTCATTTACAGATTTACACATTCCTCCAACAGTCTTAACTCAACTGACACAAAAATTGCCCAGAGGTGTGAATGTGGGTGTGAATGCGTCGGCCAGTCTTCACTGTATGAGTCAGTCTTGTGATAGACTGACAACGTGTCAGGGTAAAGCCTGCCTCAGGCCCAATGCATGCTGGGATAGTCTCCCCTGGTTTAGAACACTGGACAATAACATGCCTCCATATAGTCGGTTACACAGATATTCAGTCAGAACAAATGGAACGAGGATTATTACACCTGCAATCTTTAATGGGACATCACTAAACTGTCTGTGCATTGTCTTGAAATGTATTTGTTTACATCATTCCTGTGGGTGCTCATAGAAAACAAAGCATCTCTGCAATGTCTTTGATTATTTTATCAAGACATTTCTAATAGTACACTTCTGATTAAATGGTAACTTGCATTCATAAACCAGCTTTCTATTCTTTCGACCACTCAAAGTGCTGCAAAATACAAGTCTATGGTTGAATTAGGGCTCGTTCGAGATGAGCCAGTCCAACTTAGAACCGATCACTGGCGATCGCCGCACAATGCATGCCGGTCAGGTTTGTGTCCGACTTAATCCCGACTCGCTCTGACATCATGAACACGTGGTCAACGATAAACTCACGAGATCGAGGCGGCCGCCGTTTTTAGAGCCAGGCGCCGCAGTAGCTCTCCACCGACTGCATGACCCAATGCATGATGGGAAACTGATAATAATAAAGGTTATTTTATACAACACATATCAAAGCGAGCAGCAAAGTGTTTCACGGGAAGAAATAAAAAGAACAAAGGATAGCATACAATACAGATACACGCACCTTTCCACATAAATATATATTTACAAACACATATGAATAAATCCGAACGAAGTCTGCAGACTTTAAGTAGTCTACAGGTCGGATCCAACAGGAAGTAACTGTTTCTTTGATTTCCTGTTTATTTTTGAAGGCGGCTGTAAACTGTCCGATTTGACATCATTTTTTTTTTCCCAATGCCGCCTACTGCTCTCGCCCACTTTCCAGGCGAGGTGCAGCTCATGTCCAACGAGCCTATTCATTCACCGATGGTGGTGCCACCTGCTCATCAGGATCTTAACTAATCATTCTCACAGACACATCGATGGCACAACATTCAGGACCAGTGTGGGGTTTGGTATCTCGCCCGAGGACACCTCGACATGCAGACTGGAGGGGTCTTGTTGAGTTATCGGACAACCAGCTACCTCCTGGTCAGGACTTGGTCTCTGTTTGGCTGGACTTGACTGGTGCAGAAACAGTTGTTACTTGTCTAAACAGGTTTGGTACAAAGGAGATCCGTGAGGCAAAAGCGAGGTCAGGAAAAAAACAGGCAGAGATCACAAAACCCAGGAACACAAGCATAAGGAAATAAGATGAAATGGCACTGAAGTGAACACAGGGGTTAAATACTCTGGGCAGGTGCAGGTGATTAGACACAGGTGGATCCAATCAGGGCGGGGCAGACAATCAACAAGGCGGGAAAACACACAAAGGCAGGAAGGGAAGACTCTGAAATGGGAAGAAAGAATAGACAGTATACCCACTGTGTGTGTGCAAATGGGGCATTTGTTCTTGAGCTTGTATGTGTCTGGCGCTCTCACACCTGAGCCTTACAACCAAACAACTGTCCACCACGGCAAATGCAATACAGGAAAGCGTGTTTTTGTGTGTGCGTATGAGCGAGTGTGTGTGTGTGTGTGTGTGTGCGTGCGTGCGTGCTGGCATCTTTCCACTTCTGAGTTTAAATGTGTCGCCGGAATATTATTAGCCACATTGTACAACACTGTGCAGGTTTGACAGGGCGCAGACAGAAACAATAGGGGACAATTACAGCAGCACTCAGACATGAGTCACCCAGACTTCAGTAAATGTGCGATAAATAAATACTGAAGTGAATGAATGATGTGTTTCTGAGGTATATGGGAGATAAAGGTTATGAGAGAGGCTGACTCATCAGGGCACACAACTGTTTCGTCCCCCGTGTTTCTCCCCTGGCTCGACATGCTGCCTGGTCTTAAATTTGAGTTTGAACCGCCCTGAGGTGAGCTGCGTTTCTATAGAGATGCATCCTTCCTGCGCCAGTCACCTGAGAGATGTATGTAGATTACAATAATTTGGGGATCATACTGATCGGAAGCAGCACCTCAGCACCAACGTGGTCTCTTAACATGTCCATCCATTTTCAGATGCCAGATGGAACTGTTTGCCAGTGAGCCGGTGCAACTGTTGTCAAGACAACAAATTGTTCTATTTCACCTTTGATGGTTTGGTGAGCTGCCATGAAGACCGACGAGGGTGTGGTGAATCGTCCACCGCTCATCAGATTTATATTCTGTATTATTTCTCTCACACACACACACACACACACGCTTCACAGTGTATGGCCAGGGCTGGTATTGGACTGGTATCCTATTGATTGTTCTCCTATTGCTGCTACAGTCCATTGCACTTTTTCCACTCTCTCAAAGGTTATTGGCATTGCAACCACACACACACACACACACACACCCACACGCACACACAACCACACACAGGAAACGACTATTGCATCGGAGGCATATAGCTTCCCATTTTTGCTCCCTTTCCAACTCAATTACAGCTTTTCCCGGCAAATCATTTTCACTCCCAGGGACACCGACACATTTCCCCCTCTGGGCTACGTTGAGTGAGAGAGAGTGCCTGGGCCTCATAGTAATGACAGTGTAATCCTGCTGCTTTGCATTCTTGCTTCGTGTTGCTTCGCTCTGGCACTTTACAGAAAGGAAATTTGCTTTTCTTAATAAAAAAGGAGAATAATTCTGGCGTGATTTGAATAGAGGTCAAACCCTGAATTAGGCTGTTCTCATTCACCATTCGTAGCTCTACCTGTGAAAAGTAATGCATTGTAATCCGTATATATGCCACAAAATTCATATATACTGTATATATTTTTTTTGTTGTACATAATTGCAAACAAGGATGAACGCTGCGTAGGGAGGAAAACGGGGTGGATACAAGACTGGACTTTTGTCCAGGAGACCGCTGTTCGTGTCATGTAACTTACCTGCTTAGGTAATGCCACTTCTGTAGTTATTTTAACCAAAACCACAATCTTTTCCTGAGCCTAACTATGTACTTTTGTTGCCTGAACCTAACTAAGTTGTGTTTCCTGTGAAAAGAGAAGTTTATTTTTTTGTATGTAACAAGCTGGAATTGACATTGTTGCTGGGCATTCATAGGAAAACGCACAGGAAATAAGGACTAACATTTATGAAGATATCTATAAGAAACGTTGTTGGAGGACAAGTTGCCTGAATACCGCTTACTGTTTCACACCATTAGATTGTTTGATTGTTTTTCTTATATTAGTCAAATCAGATTTGTTTATGTTCTTATATTATCTTTCTGGGACAGATTTCTCCATATCTTCTGGTATAAATCACCAGAGCACAAACCTTCACCATGACACCCGATCACAGCATAGGTTGGCTTTAAAAGTTACTCTCACCTGTTCGGAACCTTGTGACATCACACCTGTACATCACTGCAGCTAGGTGAGAAGTTTAAACACTGGTGGTCAGCAAAGAAAAGATATTCAGGGGGTGTTACGTTGTATTTTACTGTCTGTGATTGTTGTAATTAGTGTTTGTGTGTCAGTTAGCAGTGTTATCTTCTTGAGACGTTTACGTGTAATTTGATCAGAATAAATTCCCCTGCTTGCCGCTCTCCTAACCGTGACAAGACCCTTGAGTTTAAGAAAACTGCCATCAAAATGTGAGCTTCATTACTAAAGACTCTGGCACGCAATCATCTTTAACTGAAGCTTATCCAATCAGCTGGATTGCCATCAAGCTGGGCTGACAAACACATAGGCACAGCAACACACGCACGCACACACAGTCTCCCACGCATTTACAACTCAGATTAGACTTTGTGTTTGCTCTCAGTCTGACGGCTGGAATGAACATGCGTTAATGCCCCTTCAGACTCAATGAGATACATGTCTTTCTCTATTCAACGCCTGTTGGGACAATTTTCTACAAGCTCTGCTTATCTGCCAGTCGCCTCGTCTTTCACCGTCCTTCCGTCTTCCTCGCCTTTTTCGCTCCCTGGTTCCCTCTCCACGTCGATTCGTTTTCTCCCTCAGACGTGTGAATCGTTCAATTGAGTCATCCCCTATTTATTTATTTCTCACACAGCCTCTTCATCTTTTCTCCCTTCGTCCTCTCCTCCTATATCGTTATATATCAGTGTATGAGTTAGTGCATTGCCCCTTTGTGATGGAAGTAATATGTCCTGGTCGTCCCTGGTTGAAGCTGGCATATTTGTATGTGTGTGTGTGTGTGTGTGTGTGAGTGTGTGCTTGGGCCTCCACCACGTGTTGACGTGAACAGACCTTTAAAGACGTCATCGTGCACGACAACAGCATGTTGCCCGGCCGATTGATCCCTTTGGTGGGATGTGCAGAGCAGGTGTTCAGGGCTGAATTAGTATATTTTTGGGAAACTGCAGCATTTGGGGAATAAAGCATATTTCATGTTTTGCACCAGAGGGAGAGAGCAGAAATAGGTTGGGCCCGGGGCCTCTTTGCAGGCTGTTATGGGTTTATCAGAGCTAAAACTGGACTGAGTAATTTAGTACTGAAGCTGATACCAGGCTATTCGTTCCTAACTCACCTCCTGGGTGCAACATAATTGTTCCTGAGATTCGCAGAATAATCAAGCTGAGTTGCCAATTTGTAGTACTTAATTCATCCAGCCTCACATGGTGTTCATGTAAACTAATTACTGGTTGGGAGGGTGCTTGTATGGTTTTGTTACGCCCCAACCAATCAGTGGTGGTTGCCAGGAGTAGTTTCATGACGATTGAAGGAATGTAAAGCAGTTTAAAGCAGCATTACTTTTTTACGGCCACTTGGAGGCAGTCGAACAAACTATAAACACAACCCTGACATATTATCATATAATCTTACACATCCAGCAGACACAAAGCAACATTAGCTGTCATTTGTCACTGGCATTTTGTCTCTGCTTTGGTCTCCACCATCTCCTGAAAAACACATCTGACTCTTAAGCTGCTAAATGCTCCGCTATGTTCACCAGTTACTAGTCTGTTGTAAGTCAACTTACAATGACCTTGCATGTTTGTGGCAATTTTTCTGTTGCTTTTTTTCATGGATAAAGCCATTCTTCTGGCTCAGGCACAGAAAGTTCAAGTCCCTATTTTTAACCCCGCCTACAAAGCTCTGATTGGCCGGTTTGTTTTACAGCTCGTTTCAGCTGATAGCTAGCAAAGAGCAGAACACGAGAACTTTTAAATCTTGAAAGAAATTGTAGAGTTGAGCAGCAATTCAGAGGTTTGAAACCTGCCAACAAAAACGTAAACAGAAGTCCATATTTTATGCATCACACCGTCTCTAGTCTTTGTTATTCTTAACACAAGGACATCGTTATTGCAACACACTGCACACTCTAATTTGACTTACATGTCAACACATACAATTATTTTTTACTGCACTCAGATAAGCATCACACTCTCTGTGGCGGTCAAAATGGCTGTTATTTGGAGAAAATGGCAAATAAGCCACTTAATCTGTATTCTGAATGCATCTCATTGATTCCACAGGGATTTGACTCATTCGCTAAAAGAAACACCCAGAGTTACTTCCACATAACCTCCCACACCTCAATAGTCTCCCACAATGGATGTCTGCCTGAGGTAGATGAGCTGGCAGAGACCTGAGCAGCCGGGAGCAGTTAGAATGAACCTACGGGTTGCCTGTTTTGCTGGCGTGAACAGTGTTTATTTTGATTATTTCAGTTTCCAATGTGTTGGCTCGCCTGGCTAGTCACACCTCTCACTGGCATCCACTGGAAACTCCATTATCTGCTTCATTTGCTTCCCTAACAGAGGGATAAATTCTCATCTGCCTCAGTCAGAGGCGAGACACAACATTGCAACTCTGTGGAGAGTGTTTGTGTGTGTTTGTGTGTGTGTCCAGCAGGGTACCAGCCAAAATACACCCACAGCTTGTGTCACAAGTTTGTATACTTGTGATGTGTGTGTCTTTGTTGATGCAGTCGGTGATTTACAGAGCTACTCGTGAGTGGACATCAGTGATCTGGGGATAGTTAAACCTCCGGTCTAAGGCTGGTTTACACCAACAAGGATTCATTCGATCATTTGATCAAGATTAGTTCTAGTTTAGCTAAACCAGGTTCTGAGCTCGAGCATTGTTGCACAATTTAAAACTAATCTCGGTTTAGTAAATCAAATTTAAAACAATCAATAGGGAGATAATATACAGGTCATGTAATATAATATAATATAGACTGCTATAAATACATTTGTGTGTGTCTATTAAGTATGCTGCAAAAAAGTCAGTTAGTGGCTAAGGTAATTCATTCAAGGCAAATGTTTTCAACCGGTTCTTTGTCATTTTAGTGCAGGTTAACGTTTCGGTGAGCACAGTACAGATGAACGAGTTCTACCAGCGGCTGAGCAGAGAGCGCGAGCGTGGGCGGCATGGAAGGAGGCCGGGCGACGTTCATCTGAATGTTCTGCCCACAGAAAATCTGTCAAGTTTCCGTTATATTTCTCCTTCTTCGTCCTCCAAAATGTACCTGCAAAATGCTGAAATATTCCGTTTCATTGTTAAATACTTCACTGTTCAGACGCTAAAGACACTCTAACTTCTGTTTCACTTGGACTTTAAGTGAGCGAGTGAAGTGGAACACGTCTAGTTTAACTATAGTCCCTCGAAAGTGACCTCCTGCCATCACAGGAAAATGTCATTACAGGTGATGCTGCAAAAACACGAGCACCTTTGTGTGATCTTCTGCCTCAAACATCTGCCTGAATCCATCCTGCAGCAGTTAAACTTGTGAAACTGTGTGTGCATGTGTCGAAGCGAAGACAAGCGCCTAACCTAACCTAAAAAAATCCTGAGTCATCTCTGAAGGGATCCATTTGTGTCACTGCACAATTTCAAAAGTCCTTTGTGGAAATGGAACACTTAACGTTTGCTCTTTTATGCTCGACACATGCTGGGCTCTGCCGTCAACGTGATAATGGTGGAAGCTATTTTCTGGCAATAACAAAGTCAGAGATGTTTGAATCGTACAGGACTGCGGTGAACAGATGCACACCCAGCCGACCCGTTCAGTGATTGGAACTGCTTTAACATTTATCATTCGGTTCATGTTTTATTCTGTTTCTGCCTGAACATCACTCATTCTTTTCTTTTCTCAAACAACTGTAAGACGATTTTCTGAGAAGAGAGAAACATTCTTTTTTTGTGTTTCCACTTGATTAGATCACAGGCGACCTTTTCAAAATGACTTAATGCTGGAATGTCCTGTGTCCCACTAATGTCCTTTACTGCTCTTCCTCCAAGCTCTTGGCTCTCCTACAGTGACTCACGCTTGTCACAGGAATACAGTCCAAAATATGTGTACAGAGTGTCTTGGGGTTCAGTTGCCCCTCTCTGCATGACTCACTCGACATAAAGCGTGAAAGGATGATATTGCAGCCTCTAAACTGTCCCCCGTCCACTCTCTCTGCAATTTAGAGGAGGATTTGTGGTCGCTTGGCTCGGCTGCGTCCTGGTGTCAAAGTGCTAAACGCTGTCAGACAGGGCTATGAGTCAGGGATGGCGTCATGAAGGCACTGCAGTGGTCTTCAGCCATGTGAATATGGTGAGGAGCCGGTGTAATGGACCGTTTTATGGCCAAAATATCAGTGATGCTATCAGAGGCTTTACTTCCACAAGGTGATTATGGAGGATAGATTGATACGAGTCATGAGCCACTTCTGGTTTCCTAGTTCCATGATGATACAAAACTGCATCATCTGCATACATGTGTGTTTGAACTTCAGTAAAAAGTAAATGCATGTCATTTGTATGGACACCAAACAGGAAAGGGTCTAATATGGAACCTTGGGGCACACGGATATTATCCTTCAGGGTCAGAAAAGCAATCCTCAAGATATCTAACGAGATATCTAAAGCTTAGCGACTAAAATGTCATGTTTGACAAAAGGCCTAAGAGCACTGCTCCAACCAAAGCACCCTCATCTACCTTTGACTAAAGACATTACAAACAAATAGCTCACCTCACAAGCAAAATATCGCTTTCACTATCATTTTAAGTGGAATACATTTTTGAAAATAGGACTAAATGGCTTGCTAAGAAAATGTATTGTCGTGCATATATGTGTGTGAATGTTTTATACTGTATATTTTGACATTTAAAGCCACATTAAGACAGTACAGCTCTGCTCTGCATGTGTTACTCTGCAGGTAATTCCTTGTGTGCATCGCTCCTCAGAGACCTGTGCTGTAGCAACAACACAGGGGCATTACTGCTGTTGCTGTGGTTTGTCTGGCACATCCTCACCCTCTCTCTCTCTCTCTCTCTCTCCCCTCTCTCTCCCCCCCCAGAGAGGTGAAGGATCATGGGGAAACACAACAGCAAGCTGGCTCCGGAGGTTCTGGACGACCTGACCAAGAGCACCGAATTCAACGAAGTAGAGCTGAAGCAGTGGTACAAAGGCTTCCTCAAAGACTGTCCCTCTGGCATCCTCAACCTGGACGAGTTTCAGCAGCTCTATGTTAAGGTGAGGTCAGAAGAGAGGCATGAAGTAACAAGTAGGGCTGGGGTCTTTACACAGTGCGGGGTAACATTGTGTTATTGCCTGCAGTGAAAATTGTTCTAAATCTTTCCATAATTATATAAAATGAAAAAAGTTACCTTTGAAATGATTCAGAGCATAGTTGGGTTGTTACATAGAAAGCTTACGTTGTTTTGGGTCGGAGAGAGCGACTCTTTTAAGGCCTGAAACTCCCTCAGAACATGCCGGAGCCTTTGAGACGGCACAGCGCCAGAGAGAGGCTGGCTCATTTATCATTGATGCACAAGGGTCAAAGATATTTTTAATCAGTTTGTCTTCCCCTCTCTGTCACGTGCATGTGGCTTGTACATCAGGTATTAGTCTGTCGAAACTAAATGAGGCAATTTTTCAAAATTTGCTGAAGGATATCGGGCAGGAAACTCTCCTGGCCCCACATAAGCGGCAGGAAATGGATGGATTGAGTTCCAACTGCATTAAGAGTTCAGATGCATTTTGTGCACAAGAAGACTCCAATTGGCCCTTTCGCTAAGCCCCGCCCCCCTCTGCTACTCCGCAACGCTGTCAGAACTACCAAGAAGAAGAAAAATGTCCAATTGTAGTGCAGGATAGACGCTTCACTTGTCAAGCTGCTAGTGTAAATACAAGGCGCTGCCATAGCTTCATATTAAAAACGCTTTAACTGAAAAACTCTGAGTTTTTGGAACGTACCGCGGGGGGGGGTGACTCATGGCTCAGCGTGGGCATCTTTCATGAAGCACAATGTAACCATCACCTTATTTTCTTTACTCTCCAGTTTTTCCCATATGGTGATGCCTCAAAGTTCGCCCAGCATGCATTTCGGACATTTGACAAGAACGGTGACGGCACGATCGACTTCAGGGAGTTCATCTGCGCCTTGTCCATCACCTCCAGGGGAAGCTTTGAGCAGAAACTCAACTGGGCCTTCAACATGTATGATCTGGACGGGGATGGAAAGATCACACGCATGGAGATGCTGGAGATCATCGAGGTATGTGCTTGTGAGGAGGGAGCAAGTGTCCTTTTATTAAGGAATCAGATTGTGAGGTTTTACTGGTTCTTATCTGAAATGTGTTTGAAGACAATGTCTCACTTTCTCCCCCCCCCCCCCTCCCCTCCCCCTCCCCTCTGCAGGCCATCTACAAGATGGTCGGCACTGTGATCATGATGCGTATGAACGAGGACGGGCTGACCCCGCAGCAGCGCGTGGACAAGATCTTCTCCAAGATGGACAAGGACCACAACGATGAGATCTCCCTTGAAGAGTTCAAAGAGGCCGCCAAGTCCGACCCCTCCATCGTCCTACTGCTGCAGTGTGACATGCAGAAGTAGAGAGAGGGATGGGTAGAGAAACAGAGGGAGGGAGGGGAAGAGTTGAACTGAAACAAGAGAAGGAAGGAGGATGAGAGAACAGAGGGGGCTCGGGAGGAAAGGGAGGGTTGCAGTTTTGGGAGGAGGCGGTAGGGAAGCTTTATTTTTTCCTTTTTTGTTTTGAAGCAGTGATGACAGCAGTTGTGACGCAGTGGACCTCTGATTGATGCCATTCCTTTCCTATAGGCCGTCCCGCCGTGCAGTACACTCGTGCAGCACCTCTGCTTCGGTCTAGCCGGGTGTCTTAACTAATCCAATCTGATGATCTGTGAAAAGAGGACATTCCTTCAGCTCCTTTCTAGTTTTTCTCCTTGGAGGATTTTCACACTGTGTTACAATATACTGCAGGTGCAAAGGTTCTCCGTCTTTTTAGAAGACATGCACGTTCATCTTATTTCTCCCGACTGAATGGTTGGCCAAGATCTTAAAAAGATTTAATTGCAAGTTACCATAGATTTCAATGGTCAGAAAACGTTTTGTTGCGCTCATTAGCTTTCTTTATGGAAGTTAGATGATAGGATTGATACCACTATCATATGTCAAACGTTAAGCTACAGCCAGGAGAAGGTTAGCTTAGCATTAAGACTGAAAACAAGGAAACAGCTCGCCAGACTCCGTTCAGAGGTAAAGAAGTCTGCTCACCAGCACCTCTACAACTCACTTATTAACATTTGATATACGAAGTGTGAAAACGATAAGTTGCAGTTTTAAAACGGGGCTTTGTGGAGGCAGTGCTCCCCGCCAGGAAATGGTTTGGCTTTTAACCCCGGGTGTAACTACAACTGGTCGTTTTTACACTTTGGGTTGTTCTTTAACTTCTGGAGAAGAGCGTGGCTAACTTTTTGCCCCGTTTCCAGTCGTTATGCTATGCGAAGCTAAATTCTCCTAAAGTTTTCTGGCTCCAGCTTCATATTTAGTGTAACAATATGAGAGTGGTATCGACCTTCTCATCAAACGCTTGTCAAAAAAGCAAATAAACATATTTTCCAAAATGTTGAACAATTCGTCTAATGTGGAAACACAGCTGGTGTTTGGATGCAGTGCACCATGGGATAGTTTAAAAAAAGGAATGCCATTAAACCAACAAAGGGCCTGTTGTTTGGTCCACATGGTCCAGCTAGAGTTAAAAATGGTTTGTTGACAGAGAGAGAATTATGTAAACGACAATACCAGAGGCTTTGTGTGTGTGTGTGTGTGTGTGTGTGTGTGTGTGTGTGTGTTACGGTGCCCACATGTTTGTGAGTATGTGAGTATGGACATTTCACGGGCGAAAAATACACTTTGTGACCCCAGATCAAACTGGCCTCTCTGCTTGTGTCTGTGTTTTGCGTTCACTTAATCCATCAACAGCCAAATCCACAACCAGTTACATGGCGCCTAAAGAAAAGCGTTTCCCATAGATTACAGCACGGTGTCTGTCCACACGCGCTCCCTGTCCGAGTGTGAGGCGGGCAGGTGACGAATGTCTCAGACGGCTGCCTCCAGCAGCATGGTGAGGCATACTGATGTGCTGCTCAGTGGCTTCTGGCTGCGCCTAAATCAATATCTTATCAAAATGATGACATTCTTTTTATACAAAGGCCATGTAATTAGGTTAGAGTAAAGCTCCTTCACTTAATGTTCTCTTTATGCCTCTCTTTGGGATTAGCTTTATTTTAATGCCAGTTCAACAGGAAATGAACATTTGACATTTAACTTCACATTACTAATAGTATATAATAATTGTTAGATTAAGAAGACGAATGACATGAAATCACTGCATCAGCTTGTCGTAATTAAAGCCTGCGTGTAGATTTTAATGTGATTATCTTCACATTTTTCTGCTGCCATTAGTTTTTGATTGACTGATGTGTTGTTTTCCGTGGAGTGCATTTCTATCCCCAATTATAACACTTGGAGAAACCAAAGTCAGAAATTTGTAAACATTACACACTGCGGCTTTAAAGCCCCATAAAACTTCATCTTAAGCATTTCTTAACATACTTTTTACTACTAAATCGGCTAAAATCAAGGTTCAAATTTGGAAAATAACATCTTGAGTTCTTATTTATTATATTTTATTTTTGGTTAGGTACTTGAAATAAGGTCTGTGGTTAACACAAGCTTAAGAGATTTTATGGTTTTGTTCTACGACATGAAACACGTCAGTACTTACCCACTCTTGAACTTTGTGAAGCGTCTTCAAAGAGGCGGTTGCTAACAAGTGGCTAACGTTAGGTTTTTACTTTCACATTTACTCTTCACTAATCATAAAAGTGGTGTTCATTTGTGAAGATCATCTTGCTGAACAAACACGTGAAAGTATCGCAAATAATTGTTTGCCGCACAGCTAATTTTCATCAATGATCCAATGATGAAACGACAACAATGTCTCTGTTGAAATAACCACAACGTGGACAAATAGTCGTGTTTATGTGGAACTCAAACACTCGATGTAAGAAGCTGATTGATAAAATGTTTTCGATACCTTTAATTAATGTATCAGAGATGCAACCTGTCTTATGAACGACGACCAAAATGATTTTATAACAATGAAATAACTTGTTCTTTTGAGTTGTTTCGTCATTGGATTGAATTTATCTGTTGTTATAGATCACAGATTATTAAAAAAAAATACAAAAAAATACAAAAAAGAAAGAAAAAAATAAGTTTGTATTAGTTTTGGTAATTATTTAATGAACATGTTTACATTTAAGCAGAACCAGAAAAAGGGAAAACATAAAGAAACATATTAAACCTGATCTCCCGAAGGAGCCACTAGAACAACGTGGAGCGGGGGGGGGGGGGGTAATCAGGACAGTAACAGTAACGGTATTTCTCGGAAAGGCCAAACCTGCCTCCGCGATTCAATATTGTTTCACATGAAAAGCTGATGTGGACGTCTCCCCCTTCCTCTCTGTCCTGCTCTCCCCCCCTTTTTGTCTTCTTCCTCCCTAAATGTCAGAGAGGAAGCGCTTTGAGGTGGAGGGAGAGCAACTTTGCTGAGCTCAGATCTAAAAAATCAATTTGAAAAAGAGCAAAAGGTTGAAGAGGAAGCCTTGGGTGCTCTGTGTGTGTGTGTGTGTGTGTGTGTGTGTGTGTGTGTGCGCTCACCTGTTTGTGCATGTAAATGATGGCAACTAGAACATGTGTAATGCGAGCTGTACATTGAAAATGATTGCAGAAAATAAAATCTGTGCAAAACACAAATTTACGATACTTCAGCAAGATACTCTTCACAAACGAACATCACTTTTATGATGTTTAAAGCGTGGTTTAGGCTTAGCGTACAATGAAGCATATTCCTTATTAAGTTTGAAACTATTGTTATCACTGTTGGTTATTGTTGGTGTTATGTCACTCTTGAAAGCTAACTATATATTCACAGAAGTAAATACACAGTATTGGCTGCAGATTTTCGGTCTGCAGAACGTAGGAGAGACCAACTTTCCTTAGAAATGGTGATGATCGACATTATTGGGTCATTGAAAGGTTAGAAGGAGAAATTAGTTTAAAAAAAGATAATCAGCGCTAAGAGAATCAGACAGAAGTTAGTTTGTGAACAATTGACCAGCCTACAGTTAGTATTAGTTGCTATTAACTTCCAGGTCAGTCACCTGAGTGAGGAACCCCACAACTCTTCAACAACTGTTTTACTGAATCCCACGAGCCTTGTATTAATAATTCAGACTCATTGGGTCAGACCGTTGCGTCAGACATTTGACTTCCCTCCTGTCAGCCAATCAGATTCATCTCCTCCTTCCCACCCAGCCAATGAACATGCTCCCTCCCTGACGCTAAAGAAGGAGCCTCCTCTGTAATGTAATCATACAACTCAATGTACATTGACGATACGAGTGTCATCATATTTAAGAATATAAACAAATATAATATGTAAATGTACCACTAGCTTAGATCTAATTTCATACGATGACACAGCTCTGTGTGTGTGTGTGTGTGTGTGTGTGTGTGTGAGAGAGAGCGTGAGCCTGAGTAATAACTGAGTGCTTGTTAAAGCTCAGTGCGTGCTGTATGCCGGGACACTTTTGCGGCCATGTGTTTTGTATTTGTATAATTTGTGTAACAAGAGATGCCTCAAGTTTAGTTTAACTTTGTAAAAAGTGTGTGTGTCACACCGAAGCACTGAGTATTATTACCCACCTGCACCTGCTTTTTGTGGTCTGCTGGTGTTCGGTTTGTACCGTCTCCAATAAGAGACGCGTCGCTTTGTTTGCTGTAGCCTACTGTTGCCGTTCTACTCACATGGGTGAGCATCAAAGATCAAAACTGACAACGTTGTTATGTGATGCAAACAACCTCATTAGTCCCTTCAGTCTTGTGTTTCAGTTTGAGTGAGATAAATTTATCTTTCCATTTTTAATTGATGTCATTTCACGCGCAAATGTTCAGTTTTCTTACCTGATGTGTTTGTATCCAGTGAAAGAAGGAGCAGGACCCGTCGTTGGTGTGAGAACATCCTGGTACGAAACACACGTACGTTAAAAGAGCGTCGCTGACCAAGCTGCGTTATTTGCCGCCTGAGAACAGGTTGAAAACGCGCCACATGGGTGCTTTTTAACTGGCAAATGTTTTCTTGCACTTATTTAAGAGAAAAACAAAGACATAAACTTCAGGTTGACACAACTACAATGAACGTCTCGCAAATTGTTTGCAGTCCACGAATATTGTCACCCGTAAAGTACAGTGTTTTGACTCACAATGTTATCGCCATAGACTTGGTTCATCAGACTATCTCACGTTGTTTGATGAGAACAGATTGGCTCACAAAGTGGCTTCGCCATGTGATGATCTCCACCCTCCTCCGCTGATTAGCTTCTGTCCGTCCTCATTAGCGCTGGTTCAGCGCGAGGGAGCCACTTTGACTTTCCTCTCCGGGGCTGCACACACAAATGTACTTCTGTTTTGTTGTTTTGATTGCTTTCGCATCTGCTGTTGTTGTTTTTTTCATGCAATATCCAATTCAAAACTACTTAGACTAAATTCAATATTTACTCCTTAGATTTTATGTGCCAGAGATGGGATTGAACTGAAATACGATTGCTGTGTTTGTGTGAGGTGGAGTTAATTAAACATGAAGTGATGCAGTGCATTAGTACTCAGAGCTGTTATGACACATGAATATGAACATGAATATTTTACTTTTATTTTGACAGGGGGGGGGTCATATGTGCTCGGTTGTGCAATATAAATATATTCTTCAACATTTCTCTATGATGTTCATGTAAATGTCTATTTGTCCAGTCTGATGATTTTGCTTTTGTTCTCTTTTATTGTTTTCAATATTGTTAAGCTCCTAGAACAAAGACAATGTAATTATTTTTGTTACATAGAATAAAACACATGGATGTCGAGAGTTGTTGTCGTCTCATCTTGGCCCGAGTGCTTATGATCGCATCTTCACGTATTTAAACACACACACACACACACACACACACACACACACACACACACACGACAGTGAGCCAAGAGTATGAGTCACCATCCAGCAATGATGTCACACTGCTGCAGTGATGTCACCAGTAACGCTGTTCTCATGGTAACCATGCTGAGGCCGCAGGCAGGGAGACGAGCGCATGAACACACTGTCACGCCTGCATTAAACAGAAACACACACACACACACACACACACACAGAGAGAGAGAGTCGGGATTTATAGTGAAACTTAATGACTGCGGAATTTAATTGTGCCTCTGGTGTCTGTGGACGCTCATTTACTCAGCTGGAGAGCGATGGAGAAATAATTGAACACAATGAAGTGACTCGTGAAGATTAGGCTTTGCCTTTGTGACTCAATATGGCCGTTAACTACCCACGAGAGACGGAAACACCAACAGACTTTTTGTTCTGAATAAAAATGAAACCCCTCCTGTTGCTTTGTTAAAGGACAACGCCACTCAATTCAAGCTCTTGAGTTATGTGTGTTGTTATAAAAGTCTCGGAGACCCCAGAAACACTGACAGCACTTCCATATAATGAAATATAAGTTGCTTAAAGGTTAAAGCTTGTTTAATTCATCAATATTTTACATTTCACAGGTTTTCTACAATTCTAGCTCTTTGCTTTCTGGGTTCAGTTAATTATTTATTCCCCTGTTTAAATGGCCATTTGGCTAAGCCGTTGCTTTCCATTGCCCCTTCCCCAGCCAGCCATCACGGATCAATAGGAGTCTATTCTGAGCCTATTCTGTATCAGGCTTCAGCCCAGTGGAAAACCAAACATCACAAATGTGCCCACAAAGGCAGAGCGGTGGAGAAACAGTGAAGCACACTGCAGCAATAGAGGTCATGCTGAAGAAGTGCAGTGTGCAAGAGCAGCCATAGGATGGGGCTGTAAGCTCAGCAACACTCAGCGCTAACGTCCCGACATCCTGCCACATGCAGAGAGAGGCCGTGCACTTGTCAGTCGTTAAGTTCATTACAACGTTATTGTGTCAAATGAAAAACAGAAGAGAAAGCACCAAGGTGAGAAAGACAGGGAGACATCTTAAACTATTATTTGGGGGGAAAGAGGATGACAGACATTAGCATTCAACTGCAATGCACGCTCACATTCACACCTACGGGCAATTTCGAGTCTCCAAATAACCTAAGCTGCATGTCTTTACCCGGCAAACAAATCTTCCGTATGACAGTGGGAATACATTTTTGGGGGAAAGTTAAGTTATGGGACTTTCTCCCGTCTACAACTGGCAAATGTCGACTTGAATTCATCCAGCGAAGTAAAGACTATAACCTAGGATTTTTTTTTTAAAGCATCAACGTCGCTATACCTCCTGTCAGCAACCTGAGTCACATGAACAGCCCAGAGTCAAGGTGAGCAGTGAGTTATATAGCCTTGGTGACATCACGGCCGTGTCACGGGGACTTCCTGTGGCCCTCGTCCAATGAGACACCAGTGTTTGGTTTGACCCAAATCTCACACAGGTGAGATTTTGACGGCTGATGGGTGTTGGTGCGGTTAAACCACTTTAGGCTTTTGAAATGCAACGCAGGGCCTCTTCCTTGGTTTCAGCCACACGGTGAAGCCCCAACACCTTCCTGATATGAGCATCTGTTTTATGTCACAAAACTAGTTACTAAAACTAACTTGTGGTTTGAAGATAAATGAGCTTTGAACGCTACATTTGTATAAAAAGTATATCGACGAAGCAGAAAGACATCTGACTGTTGTGAGCGCTGTGCTGTGTTCAACATGCATGAGTGAGCACACTAATGGCCCTGTGTTGAACTCGGTGTACAGCCTTTGTTTTATATGAAGGTTACATCCATTATCTGCTACCTTTATGCTGATTTAACTCTCCATTCCCCGATCAACCCCTCCCGTACTCACCCTCATTCTCTCAACCTACTGTCTTTACCAGCTGACACTAGTTCTTACTTTCCTATGCCTTTTACTTATTTCCTTCCAATTCAAACCACTATAAATGACTAAAATCCTCATGTGAAAATGTATACTCCACCGTTCAGATACGAGTGAGTATAAGAACAAAAGATATGTCAATTAAAATCATGTAAAAATTCTGCCGATGTCAGGTTAAAAAAAAAAGACAGAAAGCATCACCTGATTTCCCCCTTCTTTCATAATCATCTCACTTATTTAAAAAAAAACAACCAAAAAACAATTATAATTACCCTCCAGATTAACTGCCTCATCACGAAAGCTATTTTTTGCTGTGTACTTATGTGTCCCATGAGCCTCTTGGGCAAATTGCACCATCAACAAGAGACAGCAAGGGGCTGTGTGGGGCAGAGCCATGCTGAATAAGGAAGCAGGGCTGTGATTGGCCAGTGGGAGGACGGGAGGGCAATGAGCGAAGCCAGGGAGCAGAGAGAGTGGGACAGAGAGGGAGGGGGGTTTACTGAGCGGGGAAAGAGAGAGAGAGACATTCAGAGAGAGCAGCAGATGGACTGCTGCACAGCCTGCATCACACTTCCACATAGGACAGACTGCACGTGTGACAGTGTGTTTAGGAGAGTGCTTATGAATGAGTGGCGGTGGAGCAGCAAACATCTTGCATGTCCTCTGGAATTGGACGCAGTGAGCAATAATCCTCTGAAGGCAAGAAAAAAAAAAGGATACAGACAAGTGAAGAGGAGACAGAAGAGGGAACGCTTCTGCTCTTCACACTTCAGCAAACTACTGTAGCGAGGCCGTCATCAATGGGAGTATCGCAATAAATGCCACGGACTGCAGCGGGACATTTTGCTTGTTGAGCTTGTTGACTTTGCAGGAGGAGAAGATCGTGTCTTCATCAAAGGTCGAGGAGTCAGGAGAGGTTGGAGGGGCGCCCTTGGGACCAGAGAGAGGGTGATTCTCTATGGTGACGATGAGTCTGGACCCTGTGCAGGTGATGAGCGGACACGTCAATGAGCTCAAAGTTTCCCCTTCGTCCAACGGGGACAGCAGAGGATCATGGGAGGAGAAAGAAAAGTTTGCTCAGGACCACTTGGGCCTCACCACCATGACAAAACCAGTAAGTCTCACTGACCAGTTCTAAATCTCCTTCCACATGCACCTCTGTCTGTGTTTGTTAACAATCTGGGTTTTTTTTTTATGCCAAAGCTAGAATGTCCAGCTCTCTTTACAGGACAACAAATTCCTTTCCAAGATACATCTGTCCTCCACTCGTCTATCCTTTTACTGCTGTCCAGCAAGTATTTTTAAAGTCAGATGTTTACGTCGCCCACATGCAGCTTAAAGTGTAGAAGGGGTTAGCCGGGTCAGATACTGTAAGTTGAGTGTCTTGAGTTATTTGAGGTCAGAGGGGTTTGTGTCAAACATCTCTTCTAAATTATGAACGGAATGGCAGACACATACAGTATGGAATCTAAAAGTTTAAAAAAAGAGATGAATGAGCAGAGGAGCCACAGAGTGGTCATTTACTTTCTTCAGAGCGCATTAATGAACATGACATTCATAATTTTAGAGGCTCAGCTAACGAGCTAACGAGCTAACCTACATTTTGTTGTCCTTATTACTCATCTTTAACACTGGACTTCAATCTGAAGGCTCAGTTCTGTTACTTTTCTAATTACAGTATTCGTCATAAAAGTAATGAATTCAGTCTGTATTTCAAAATATGAGTATGACACTAAACTCATAGCGGATTAATAAAAATATATAAATTCAATATTTTGCATGTAAATGACTGAATGCTACAGCAGTGTTCTATAGGACTGGAGCGTACGTTTTTTAACTGACACGTCAGATGTTTTTCAGTGGAAGTGACTTTAAATCTAATTTTGCTTACTGTAATTTATAATGTGAACAATTTCACTACTTTCCGTATAGCTAAATTGAGTTTTTAACCCACCAGTAGGTCCATAGTTTTCCGGCAGATTTACTTCTGAGAGACTTCTGAGAAGTGAAAGTGCAGTTTGCAAAGGTTAATATGAATCCCAGTTGACATTCAGTGGCCGGGTTTAGTGTTGTTTATCACATTGCAAGACGTCAACATACTGTACAGGACACACCAGCGTTTCCAGAGACTCAGGGGACAGCATGCTGAGCAGATTTATTGCAACTAGGTTCATAAAACTAAACAGATGAGTGACAAAGTGTTAGAGGAAACGAAGACGAAAAGAGAGAAAGGTAAAAATAGAAAAACAACAAAGAGTGAGCAAAGTACTGAGCGAAGTGAGGGCAAGGTACTGAAGCTAAAAGCAGCTAAAATATGAGTAATCTCTGCTGCTTGAGGATTAGTGCGGCCACATGGTTGTATTTTCAGACTGTAAACATCCATTACATGACAGTTTTACTACTTAACTACCCATCCAAATATTACTGCTCGACATGACTGTAGATATGGCCTAATGGACAGTGCCGACAGCAACTGCATGTGTAATTACATGGCAATATGACGGTTGTAACTGAGCATAATGAAGGCAGAGATGATGTTCATGTTAGTCCAAAGTCCCATTAATATCACCACATTAAGCCTGGTGTTTTTTAGGATTATGCATACTGTAATTTTCATAATTTTAATTAGCATTAAACAGCCAGGTCATTGTAATTAAGTAGCATTCATATTTAATTGAATAACGACTTCATTCTCTGCTCAGGTCAACATTACTCCACTATATCTTCACAGAGACAATATCTGCTGCTATATGAATCATCTGATTGTCATAGAGAAGCTTTAACTTTATTGTTATTTAGCTTTACTTTGTCTTGACAACAGTTCTATCTTCCTTCATGGTATCACAAGTACCATTATGAACATTTTAAAAGGCTTCCTTCAGAAAAATAAGGATCAAAACATGCTGGCACTAATTAAGTACTTATATTGAATCTTATCAAAATCGCTCTATTCAGGTTGATTCTTTTCTCTATAAGAAAAATTAATTAGCATTGCTGTTACTGGCAGAGTCACAGTCACCGTCCTGTGTTCCCATATCTGCCAAGGGCAGAATAGACCTGGGCCTGAAAGGGCCTGAATAGACTGCATCATCACTGGCCTTTTACTTGTCTATAAATATCAGCCCCCCCCCCCCCCCGTCACTCTCTGCTCACACTTCAACCTGTTTATTTTCCCCACTGCGTCCCCTCTCTTATGTTTCAGTCTGTTATCTGACACGTAAGAGAGCACTTTCCTCTTTTATAATCTCAGATGAATGGCAGGGATGTCTCACAGCCTCAGATGTACAATGCTTAGACAGATGACTCATGGATCTGGGTTATGCACAAACACCAGACCTGCTGATCTGGCAGAGCTCTGACAGGATTAATATCCAGGTTGAGGAAGAGAAGAAGGGGAAGGTTCAACGACAATTTCCTTATTTTGTGCTTTAAGTTGCTGTAATTCCCTGGTCCAACATCAAATATACTAACAAGGCCAGTCTTCATTCCCAGCGGGTTTAATCATATCTACTTGCCTAATCAATAAGTAGGAGATGATTATGGTAGCTGTGGGTTCCCCTTGCAGAGGAGCCTTGTGATCGATGCATTCCGAGTTGGTAAGAGGCTAACTGAGAGGGCAGGCTGTTAACACTACCAGTATCAAATCACAGCAAAGAACTGCCCTCTGGGATCACACCCGGACTGTGTGACACGTTATTCATAGAGTAAACTGACTCTAACGGATAAGCTGCACCAAAGGTCTCGTACATCTGCAGGACTGTGTGTGAGCAGTATACTCTTAAAGAGACCTAAAGGTGCTAAATACAAAATATTATAATACTATTTAAGATACAGTGGATTAATGTCTACCTGAGCAGAGAGTGAAGTCACAGTCCCTCTCTGTTGTTGTCCAAGTTTCTCTGTGCTTTGTTTGCATAGCCGGTCCGCCTGCGCATGCATGTAAATCCCAGTGTAAGCGCCCCACTGGCTATTTAACCAGCAATACTTTGCCCTGCGCTCATACGTGGTCACGGAAGCCTAATGCCCACCCTCCAGTTACCTCCCTCCGGTTAACGCTGTTAGCTCTGTCAGCATTGTTAGCTGCTATCCGCCGGCCCAGCTGTTGCCATGTTGAGAGCCTTGAGGAGGAAATCTCTCAATCATAGTGGAGAGGCTTGACTTGACAAAAACAGGAAACCTATAAGCCAGTGAAGGGCTGCTGTACCGGTACTTGACTAACTGATGCGTCGCCTTTTTGTGTCATATCAGTTGAATAACTCACATCCTAAACATCCGTAGCAATAAGGTTACTCAGTGTATTTATTTGCACAGCATCAAGTCCATCCACAGTGTTGAACTTATATACAAGACAGAAATTCAGATGCTGTATATTTGGGTGGGTTTGGGGATTGTAGGGATTGTCAAAGAAGCTTAGTTGTAAATAAGTGTTCTCTGACTAAATAAAAACAAACTGTCATTCTGCTAAGGTGACAGGGAGACGAACCCGGAAGGTGGAGGGAGGCGTGTTTTTTGTAAGTATGTCCCATCATCGTGAGGTTACCTAACGACTGTCACCACTGCTTTTTCACCTTCTCTTAACCTCCTCTGTGATGGATGTCAATGTGCCTGCATGATCACGGACACACCCGCTCTACTAACCAACAACCTGAGCCGATGCATCGTCACGTGTGCTGTCGTGTTGATTCATACTGTACTGGATGGTTACAGGCTGGACTGAGCTAATGCACCAGAGAGCTGTGTTCTTATCACTTCAGCCACAGAGAGATACGACTCTTTGATTTGTGTTCTCATGCTACTGTTTTTTAAATCTTTTTTTAAAATATTAGTTGACATATTATACTGAAAATAAAGACATTTAAAAAAAAATTCTCCAAACTTTTGTGTAATGCACGCACTGCTCTCATTCGAGGGTTACAGCCAGTGTGCGAAATAACCAGTGGCAATCTGGGGGACCCGTCATCCAACACCGACTCCGACGCGGTCCTTGGCTCGGCTTCTTCTCAGTGCCGTCCTGGTGTCCATGAAGAGGAGAGACGATGTCCGGCTTTGTTTCCTGATTCTCATGAAAGCCACTGGATCAAATTTGTCCGATGGGGGTCCATTTAGGTCCACAAAAAGCCAAGAAGACATGCTCGCTTCGCGCAACCTGTTGCATCTCTGAGTGTCTGCGTCATTTACAGCCGAAAATCATCTCTCACACTCACTATTCATATTCATGAATAAATGTTTTTCCCTTATAATAATGAAAACTGCTGGGCATTAAGCTTAAGACATTTTAGTGACAAATAATTGTCTTAAGATTTTAGAGACCCCCCGGAATTTTGCTATTGAGGCTTTCAGGGGGTCTCAATTGTCAATCAAGGGATCTCGGACCACCAGAGACCCCCCCCCCCTGTATTTCGCACACTGGTTACAGCTGACAACGCCTTCCCAACTCACTGCATCATCGCGAAAGCTAGCATCGACCCTCAGGTTCCCCTTCAAGTAAAATAGCTATATTAGCTCTGTTAGAGCTGTTAGAACTGTTAGCTGTGAGCCGCTAACTCAGCCTGAGCCATGTTCAGAGGCTACAGAAATGCCGCCTCTTGCCATTTGTAACATTATTTGTACATACCCCCGTGTTTGGATAGATTGCCATATGAAGGCAAAGTCCGCAGGGGGGCGATGTGCGTCTTTGTGTGGCAAAAGCTTCGTGTCATGTTGCTCCATAGTCAAATTGATTGAGTCTTAATGTGAACATTCAAAACAAATGTGTGCCTCACAGCCAACTGTAAATGCAAAAGAATGTATGACATAAGACGACGCTCCAATTGTTAACTGTAAGCATGTATATGAGTGTTATCGTCTCATCAAACTTACTTTTTAATCTGATTTAGATGTGCGTCATGATTAATCCTGTGTGTGTGTGTGTGTGTGTGTGTTAGCAGGTAAGTAGGTGACTTGTCAGCAGGCAGCGGTGTTGTGATGGAATAAGGCTAAATAGAGGGACAGTGAACAATTTCCCCTGTCCAGCCTATGGCCTATTTACCGGGACGCAGCCACAGGGGCATGCACAAACATGCATGTGTTTTATTACACAGATTTCTGCCCCACTGCACAAACACACACTCACACAAAGACATAGACACATATTGACTCAAAATCATGCATTATCCACTGCTGTTATGTGCTTTTGACTTTTTGCACTGCACACTTTTTTATTTTTCCAGTAAAGTATTATCCAGCAGTGAAATGAAGTCTACATTATTTCTAATATTCATTACTACAGGCAAAGTGCATGATTTAGAGCCAAACAAAAGATACTTGAACTCATATGTGACGCACTGTACAGCACATTCAACCACACATTTAGGCAAACTTGTGTGCACAGGTAAAAGCCTCACACACAGACGTTCACCAGCACATTATTGTCCTTTAAGTTAGCCCCCTCTGCCCCCTCAATGCTCTACCCAACAACCAGGCATCGTCTAAGTTCAGCTGCCAACTGTGGGCATTAATGCCCGCTGCCCCCAGAAGAATGCAGCCCTCCCCTGCAAAAAACTGACACCTGAGCGTTAACACAGTAGGCAGCACGAGGCCACTGTGCCACCTTGTAATGTTCATTAAAGTTCATGGGCACACTCGTCACTTTCTAACGCACTTCTAGCCCAGCATGTCAAACTATGGTCGCAGTTACCGCGTAGTTCAACATTGAGAATTGCAACAAAACAACCTGATTGAGGAAAAACCATCATGATAGAGCTTGAAATAAGTCCACAAACTAAGTAAAACGTAAACAATTTAACTACACGCTAAACATGCATAGTTGTCAGACGCCAAGGAGAACTGACCAAGCTGTGCTATTTGAGGAGTTGGGAGTGAGAACGTGTTGGGCCATACATGCAAAGTACTTCTTACCCCCATGATTAGAGACAACACCATTCTACTCACGATAGATCATACAGGTTGTTGACGTTGTAAAGTAACAGCATTACAACAGATAACAGGCCTGACAGTAAGTGAAATGTATCATCAATTTTGCCCCACAGGCCTCTGACTCACCTTCCCAATGTGTTTTCCGGTCATCAATGGTCGCTCATCCTCCCTTTTTTTCAGTTCTTCTTTATCCTACCATTTTTCTTTAGCCAAAGCCCGAGAACGCAGTGACCATTGCGGTCTCTTCTCGGGTCTTGTTTCGGACCGAGCGGGAGCAGAAGGTGTTCGAGCAGAAAGGGGTCGAGGAGTATCTGAGATACCAAATCGAACACGAGAACGAACCCTTCGCCCCTGGACCCGCCTTCCCTTTCGTCAAGGTTAAAGTCACACAGACATGCACTCACGGACATAACACGTGCAGTACAGAGATTCATCTGAATGAGTATTTAAATGTCATGCTGTCCAGCTTCTTAGCTGACTGTTGCTGTATCCTGACAGGCTCTGGAGACGGTGAACGTTCGTCTGCGGGAGCTGTACCCACAAAGTGAAGAGCTGTTTGACATCATTTTAGTGACGTATAACCATGCCCATGTCGGAATCCGGCTCATCAACACCATCAACCATCACAGTAAGTTAAGATTAGAGATAATCATAAAGATGTGGCCCTCACTCACTATCGAATGATACGATGTGGCAGGCAGAACAGTGGTAACAGCCCATTAAGATATCAGATCAGTATCTCACTCCCCATGAAACTGCACATGGATGTTGAATGTAAATGGAAAAATATGTGAGAGAAAGATTTAAGAGATCACAACTATAAAGGCATTTACACACTGTGAAAAAATAACTACACGGAAAAATGCAACAATTGCAGCACTTTTTCAATAAGTCTGAGTAAACTGCTGTATAGCCTAAAGTACTGTGAGACATTTTTGAGTTTCTGTTTCGTGAAATGCTTTGAGTGAACTTGAGTTCCCTCTGGTAAACCTTTGTGAAGGTTGAAAGAAGTAATAAAGTTTGACATCTTGGTTCGGACTACCGAGCCTCCGAACAACGTGATTGGTTGATGCCTTTATTTATGGTGCGAATGCTCAGAAAAATTGACCTCACTCTAAAAAAAAACACGTCGCTTTTTCACTGCGTAAAATGTGCGTTCTGTGTAAAAGTATTCATGAAAAAATCAACAGTTTCAAAACTAATACTGATGTCTGAATTAATCTCATGAAAAAAACGCCTCCTGTGTCTGAAGGCCTTAAGATGTTAAGACATTGACATAATTAGACAGGATACTGGAGCTGAGACAAAAAACAAAGTGTGTGAACAGCTGACTGAAAGGGTCCTTCCCAGGGAAATCTCAGACCCATCTTCCTCACAGACCACTTCCTGTTCAGGCCGGGGTGAGTTCATGTCCTTCGGGATTGTAAAACTAATCCAAGAGTCCCGAAACAAAAACAGGCCAAAGTAGAGCCACTTCAAAGCTGCACGCTGCCTCCCAGATGCTTCCATGTTAGATCTCGCTGGTGGCTCTCTGCGTGAGGGGCCTTACCAATCTGACCTCTGACCTTTCCTACACCGCGACAGGAAAACATGGCCTCTCTGATGTCTCAGGGATAAGAGTTAGTTGAACATGCTGTGTCAACCAGCAAAGTGTCTCGACATGTGACAGAGTCATAAAAATGATGAAGAAAGAAACTTGCTCCTTAGCTTTTCACCTTTGAAACTGAATGGGGCCACGTCAGACAAACATTCAAATAGTAATTTATCGCTCATCACCTGCTTGCTATTTTTAACAGTTGCAGGATGAGGTATAAAGTTACTCATTGCTTTTCGATGACTCGGGACAACTATATTGTTACGCCATGGCTGTGAATGACAATCATAAGTGCCCGCAAGCCATAACAAAAAAGGGAGATTCACCATACGAACATTTAACAAAGGAAATCAGTGGTGTCAGTAATGTGTGTGATTCATGAGTGGAGGATGTGTGTGTGTGCGGGTGTTGTAAAGGTGAAAAAAAAACAACATAAAAATAAATTAAAGCAACAAAACTAAACCTAACAGGAGAGAAGCGAAGCTGCAGCAGCAGCAGAATGCCGGGTCAGCCGGAGAGAAGCAAGCTGACAGCTGCATGCAGTCTTAAAAAAGCAGCAGCAAGAGCACAGACTGGCCTCTGCGCAGGCACCTCTTGTCACCAATATCACTGATGCTCGGTATATGGGTAACTGTAATGTTCTGGGTGGTTTTAATCACTGGCTGTAGAGCACTCCTGTCCTGAGCTGTGCACAAACCATGACAATTTGTTATGTTTCCAGTCAGCAGGCTTTCTATTACTCCTGTGTTAAAGTTGACAAGAACTTGTCACAGGAACTTTGCCTTTTGGGGTTTCAGTAAGAAATACAGCCATTTTGCAGCTTTCTCAAACACGGTGGAGATGTGTGATGATCATGTCAGCTTGTTAGTGATGCTGACTTCAACCCCATTGATGTAGACAGGGGTGTGTGTCTTCACCTCCTTCAGCCCCTTGGTTTTACTGACATTGAGCAATAGGTCGTTCTTTGAGCACCACTCGGTAAGATTGTTGATTTCCTCTCTATATGAATTCTCATTGTTGTTTTGTAATCCGGCCGATGGCGGTTGTGTCGTCTGCAAACTTCACAACAGAGTGCGCTTCATGTCGGGGGGGGGGGGGGGGGGGGCGTGGGTGTACAACTTGAACAGGAGGGGGCCGAGCACACAGCCCTGGGGGGCTCCGGTGTTCAACACTGGAGTGGAGGAGGTTTGGCTGCCAATTTCAACGGTCTTGGGTCTGTTTGTCAGGAAGACCAATATCCAGTTGCAGAGTGAGGTACTGAAGCCCAGAGACATTTTATGATCAGTTTCATGGGGGAAATTGTATCCAATGCTGAGCTCAAATCAACAAACAACATTCTGATGTAGCTGCTGTTATTTCCAAGATGTATAAAAGCTGAGTGGAGAGCAGTGGAAACGACATCCTCTGTGTATCTGTTGGCTCAGTATGCAGACTGCTGAGGGTCCAGGATGGCTCGGATGTTGTTGTTGATGTGCAGGAGAAACAGTTTCTCAAATCACTTCACCACTTCACACACACATGGTCGTAGTCATGTAGACTAACACAACAGACTTTTTAGATAAAGGGGCAATGGTGACTGTCTTGAAGCAGGTGGGAACACTCTTGTGACGGTGATAAGTTATTTTATTCATCTAATTTGCATGTATACAACATAGGAGGACCCAAGGGCCAATATAACTGGCAGGTGCTCAAATTGAGATGTCACAAGGTGACATGATCGTTCCCAAAGGAAATCTAAAATTGGAGTCACAACATCACCTCATACATGGCTACTATATGCATAGCTGCTATGATTGTAAAGTGTAAAACTGCACAACGAAGCTGCTCATTCTCTGACGTGACAGCAGTGTCTCTGCAGTCCTGCCGATTTCCTGCTTTCCTATTACCATGTTTCAGATCTACTGAACAAGCAAATAAATCACACAAAGATAGATGATAAGACAGTTTTGCAAAGGGAAAGAAAAAAGACACAAAGACATCAATGGTGAGGATTTTTTCCATTGAGGGACTCCCACGCTCCCGCGCCCGTCTTAAAGGCAGGGGGATGCTTGGGAGGTTTGAAATGATGTGGTGCAGTGAAATGTGGGGGCCAAACTCACCATGGCCAGACTACAAAGCTAAATAAACCATTCAAAAAAATCTGTAGAGGACAGTTGGTTCTTTGAACTCCGCTTCTCTCGTTTTTTTAGTCTCCATCTCCATCTGCCTTCAGCCTGTTTATGAGTCATATTGTAGCCGCTTGTCTTTGTATCCACAAGTCTTAGTTCTTTTAAAACGGCACTACATAACTTTGCATTTCTGCTAATAGAGTTTGACATCAAGAACATGAAATCCATCAGGATAGCAGAGTTTTGGGCATTTGTCAAGACAGAGTCGATGGCTAATGGTACAACGATTTTATTCTATGTGATTAAATTAAATGGCAATAGGGGAAACTACCACTCTGATGAAGGCAAAATAGCTAAAAACGTTAAATATTAGAGCTTTTAGTGAACTGCACTTTGCTGTGTCTGCGTTCTCAAACTTAGAAAAAGGAACCAGACACCTAGTGTGCAAAGCCACAAATCACTTCAGTATAATGTCTATTTGTAAAAAAAAAGACACCAGGCAAGCCGGTTAAATGAGCAAAAGGCGAGCTTGAATAACAAGCTGGTAGCAAAAATCAAAAGAGACAGGAAACAAACAGTGAGGGTGAAGGCTGCAGCAATACAAAGAAAACACACTGAGGACTATCCGGTATGACACGAGGAACACAAGAAACAAACGCCGACACTGCAGAGGGAAATCACACAGACTACCTGTACACAAGGGGAGCAGGTTCATGAGACACAAGTGGAACAAATCAGGGCAGGCCAGACAATCACAAAGACAGGAAGTAAAAGAAAGCAAGACACAAGAGGAGAGGACTATGACAAGATGAATACTTTACCTTTGATTCATCATAAAAAGACCATTTCCCACCAGTTTCCGACCTGACTTCAACATTTTATTTGGGCATGCAGTGTTTATTTATACCAACAGAACACCCTTTGTTGTTGTCAACATTAGCATTCTCATAAAGACCTCTGCCCACACGCCTCTACACCTCTTTGTCTCAATCCTCTGTCAGTTGGAAACTACAAAGCTGTGCCTGCATCAATTCTGACCATTATTGTATAAAATATGTCTCTAACAAGTCCCTCATCTTTATGGATGAGCAAAACTACATTGCTGGAGAGCCCTTTTAATGTGGAATAAGTCTAAGACAGGTTTCTTGCCGAGTGCCGCTTCAGATAAAAAGCCTTAACCTTGCCGTCTCTCTTTTCATAAGCAGCACATCAATCTCCCACCGACGCTAACCTTCTCTTTGACTATATCTCCATCTATCATAGGCGTCATCTATTCTCATTCTACACAACCCTTCAACTCTTTTCAAACTCATTTCATCACATCAACCATCCCATCATCAGTATTGTTACTTTACTCCTGTGCCCTTTCTCCTAAATATCAGCTCATGCTACCTGAACCGCTCTGTGATCACAGATCTAATGACCTAGTATCAGTCTGCTGTCATTCTCCACATACCGTCTCTCCGCTGCTGTTTGGATCCATCAGCAGCGAATTCAGAGACTGCCTCAGCCAAAATGCGAGCAGACACTCTACCGCCAGTCATTCTCGGTCCACTCTTCCCCCCTTCTAGTCAGCCCCCTGTTTGGACCCTCTCCACATTTTAAGTGCTTGTAAGTTTATCCTCTCACCCCCATCTGCCCCTCACTTCACCCCCTGTGGCTCCTAAAATTGTGACCAATTAAAAGCTACAGCTCACAGCAGAAACGAGGATGTTTCTGTTTTTGTTTCCGTCACTTTGTTTCTGGATCTGATGGTTTATAAAAATACAAATAAAGACATGCATCGATATTTCATTAGCTCTGTAGTGCTGCCAATGTAAACTGGATGTTGGCTTTTAATGATGGACTGACACTTAAAACCTTGTTGCTGTTTGTTGCTCTTGTCTCCAGACTTGTTTATTGAGAGGTTTTGTATGACGGGGGGAAGCAGTCCTATTGGCTACCTGAAGGCCTGGCACACCAACCTCTACCTGTCTGCTGACGCCGACAAAGTCAGGGAGGCGCTGGCTGAGGGTGAGCCCACACACACACACACAGGAGGAAGTCTGATTTAATGTGGTTTCTGTCACTTTATAATAAAAGGTGCTGATCTACAGTAGAGCAAAGCTAAAAAATAATTTGACTGCAAACATTTTGGGCGTTAACATTTTTAACACATTGCACTAGTGCGAGGTTTAGACCCCACACCATCCCAGTTCTTAATCTTAACAAATGTTCTTTGGTAACGTTGTATGAATGGGATATAATTGCTGTTTGATCATTGTTGAATGACCTGGCTCAGATTCAACTCTTTGTATGCATGAACAAATACATACACTAAAGTGTTGCATACTGTACACAACGTTTTAATCGGTTGGATCTTCCAGGGTAAAATATTGGCAAATTTCTGGCATTTTGCTAGTTCTGGCTCACGTTACACTCTCCGCTAGCATCTTCCCCATCAGCCCCGTGATACGTGATGTTGTTGTTCCTGTGTAGCACAAATTAGCAAATGAATTATAAACAGAGAGCTGCAGTAGTCGACACTACAGTGACTGACATCTACTCCGATGCTGCAGTCACATTACCATAAACCATCATGGTGATGATTTCCCCCCTCTTTGTGTTTCCTTGATGGATTCCTGCGTGTCATCACATCCAAATTGTTCTGGCTTGATATTTGAAAACACGGACCGCTCTGTGCCAAAGAAATACAAGATGTTCCAGTAATACGCTGACGAGACGCTGGAAACAGAATATGTTGATGTGAAATTCGCTGGACTTGAGCTGACAACCGCTTCTGAAGGTTTATATTTGTTCAGTGCAGCACATTTCATGCTTTAGTAATATTACTGCTGTCAAAAAGGAAAGCGCAAAACAGAAATAGAGCAGACCAAGTGGACACAAATAGAGTTCAAACCGAAAGGAAAGCAAATCCAGAATGAACGATGAAACCTGTTTCTGACTAATTGGAAAACAAGATTTGTTTGAGCTTGTTGACACAAAAATATTTTTATTTTTTCACGAAATCTTGATTTTCTAGTAATGAGAACCAGAATATAATGTAATGTATCTGCTGTGTCACACTAACTGAGTGATTATTGAACCCAGCGGGACCACATACCTCTCAAGGAGACATTCATGTGACTAACACGCTTGATGTCACTAATGCAAGTGACTCTGTGGGGGACACACACACACACACACACACACACACACACACACACAAGCACACACAGACACACACACACACACGCACACACACTTAATGATTCAAGCAAAGGAAGCGTCCTTGACATTTTCCTTGAAAGGTCTTAATTAGCCTTGAAGCCATTTGTTCAGTCGTTCTGTGAGCTGAAGGCCAGAAAGCACATCAGCTGTTCCTGGTTTCTTCCAGCAGCAGATGAAGTGATGAAGCGTAGAGAAAGCTAATTTTACTGTATCTTAACAAGTCATGTTTCTGTTCACCTGCTTCTGATCCAGCCAGCACGTGATTGTCTGCAGGTATCAAAGCACCTATAGGTTAAAGTATTGTGATGGAACACATCAATGCTGGTGTTAATATTGACATTTTCTTACTAACTTCATGAATAGCTGGAGCTGTCATATCTGGTTTCATCTTTCAGCTCCTACTTTTTTGCATTTTTGTAAATTATGCAGCGGGTGGATTTAGTCTCAGACCTCAGACTTTAATTTTAGGTAAAGTTGAGTGAAGTGATATGTATGGTTTTACTTTACAAAGGATTGTTTCTGTTTACTTGATTCTAATCTGACAATATGTCACGGTCATATGAAGTCTACTAAACTATATTTTGGATGTATTTAAAGTGAAGTTAAATGAAGTACATTGATGTATAAAGGATATTTTACCTGAGCAAGAAATGTCTCTGTTCACTTGAGTCTGATCAAACTAGCATGTGATTGTCTGCAGTATTCAAGGTGTTTATATGGTTTCATTTAAAGTGAAGTAAAGCAAAGTTTAAGTGAAGTGAAATCATGTTTAGTAAATCTCTCTCTGTGTTTATGTCCAGGCATCGCGGCAGCCACCATGTTCATGACGGAGAATCTGACTGAGGTCTCGGAGTCCCAGCTGAGGGTGGCATTTGATGGTGACGCCGTCCTCTTCTCTGACGAATCGGAGCGCATCTTCAAGGCACACGGGCTGGACAAGTTCTTCGAACATGAGAGGGACAACGAGGACACGCTACTGGATCATGTGAGTAGTTCTCACAGGAGGTCTGTTTAGACATTTTCTCTTTAAGAGTAGATAATTTGCTGACACCATACATATATTTTATTAATTTACCCTAAGTAATCATAGATAGAATCAGTACAGATTGGATTTCACTGTGGGAAAGATCTAAAAATGTTTAATCCCTAATTTCCATCGGAGCCTTAAATTGCCATTTCCGTGCAGACCGACTCACCTGTTCTCCATATAAAATCTGTTTCATTCATTATTTTATGGATCAATTATGAAACATGACAGTCAGTCAGTTGGTGCATCGTTATAATAATAACGGACAATTCATGTCCCTGTACAGAAAACCAATAGAATGCATTCCGTAACTATTTCACAAACTTCTGTGAGACGGTGTTGAGAGAACACACGATCTCTCCAGCTTCGCTTTATCATAATCGTTTTCTTCCTCCGGGCCAGGGTCCCCTGAAGGGCTTCCTGGAAGCACTGGGGAAGCTCCAGAAAAAGTTTTACGCCAAAGGCCAGCGCCTGGACTGTCCCATCCGAACATACCTGGTCACAGCTCGTAGCGCAGCCAGCTCTGGGATCCGGGCGCTGAAGACACTCAGGGCCTGGGGCTTGGAGATCGACGAGGCCTTGTTCCTCGCAGGGGCACCCAAGGGCCCCATGCTGGAGAAGATCAGGCCTCACATCTACTTTGACGATCAGATGTTTCACGTGGAGGGCGCGGCAGAGATGGGCACCGTCGCTGCCCACGTGCCCTACGGCATTGCACAGAAACATAACTAGACACACAACACCAGTGTGAGGAAGTAGACAGCAGATGCCAATATAGTCATCCAGCCCGAAACAGAAGAAGAGAAGGAGGCTGGGATGGAGAAACATCACAAGAGGAGAAGCTGAGAGGTTTCAGAGAGTTTGGAAAGATGAACTTGTACTGTATGTGGGAATGCATCATTTCCATGATGAAGCAATTGTATTGTAAGTTTGTTTAATAACGTAAATTGTGTCAGCTTAATGGTATCATGTTAGGGGTCTGGACAGAAGTCAAGTAGAGGATAACCTGCTTCACTTCTACGAAAAGGTACTTTTCCTACGAAAGCCAGCAACATGTGTGAATTTCATGCATAGAGTAACTTCCATCTTCACAGGAAACTCAGTTAGGTTTAGGCAACAAAACCTCTCAAAACCACTTGAAATGAACCAAGGAAGTGTTGTTATTGAAGTAGGCAAGTTACGTGACAAGATCAACATTGGCTTCTCTTTTCACATGAACGGAGAGCGGTCTCCAGGCTGATAGATCTCTGTTTGTTGGACCCATCCACCTCCCCTCCCCCCGCCCAGTGTGTGATTTAGCTGTTTTTAAACGTCCTCGTTCATAATTACATCCATAACATACACAAACATTTCTTGGGATATTTACAAATCACGGCACATCATTTTTTTTAGTAGGCATAGCTACGGATGCTGGATGACACCAGCCTGATGGTGATGTACTGTAACTCAAGAGTCATAAGTTAACCTGTCAGTGATTTCACAAGAATGTAAAATTGTTTGTTTGCAACTATACACAAAATGTGTTGTGTATTACTGGAGATGGCCACATTATGTGTTATTGTGTTAAACCAAAGCAAGTGTAGAAAGATATAAGTCTCAGTTGGTGCCTTAGTTTCAATGAAGACACAATTTTTAACCAGTGGTCCGTCACTTTGGTCCAGAGGGAAATATCTCGTTATCGTGGTGGATTGCCATAAAGTTTAATACAGACATTTATAGTCTGAAGAGAATGAAACCTAGTCCCCTGACTTTTCATGTTGCTTCAAAGGGCACGATTGTACAAAATGTAAGTTCAACACATTCAAGGAAGGAGACCTCTGAAATCAACGATTGATTTCAATCACCCTGAGAGCTAATATTACATCCTCTGTGCAGGCTGATGTGGCTCCTCACCAGCTGAAGTATCACCAGTAAGCTGCTCAACAAGCAGCTGTCTTGACTTTGCTGCCCTCTCCTGTACATCAAGGCTAGCACAGAGTCACACCCTGCTCAGGTGGCATTGACTGATGTAACAGTTTAACCAATTTTACTACATCCGACAATCAATAGTCAAAGGGCAAGCAATACCTTGTATCAGTTACAGCGTGACGTCCGTTTGATTTTTGTCTTTCATTGGCAAAATGTCCGCGGTGGCCTTTTGAAAATGTCAATCCACGCTGTCACTGATGGCAAGCCTTTGGAAATCTTCCACTTTGAGGAAATTTAGCGATGCTTCATTTCACCAACTCGGCCTTCTGAGGACCTTGAAGCTCAGGAAAGTGACAAGCAATCCACCAGATTTATCTCACAGACAAAACACATCATTTAACAGATGTGTCTTTCGGCGGACATTTGCCCTACAACGGCCGCTGAGTTGTCACATAGAGTTTCAGCAGGATCAGTCGGGCCAGTTTGGACTTTACATTCAGGAATAGATTAATGCAGATGAAGCAATGTTTGAACAACAGGTTGATGACGACTTCATTGACACTTGGAAAATGTACAAGATCACTTATAAAGATGTCAAATATAGCTCTTGTTTTACAAGATGAACACATGATTTCTGCATTGGGAGTCACTGACGTGCACTCCTTCACTCTACCATCGAGTGGCAGCACCGGAATGATAAATGACCATGAGCTGCAGCAACTGCTCTTCATTCACATGTTTTTATTTGGGATGAAAAATGTTGGGAAATCTTCACTTGGTATTGAATTATAATGCACATTAAAGTTGTCTAAAATGATTAAATTGTATCTTTACATCTTTTCCTCTTCCATGCCTTATTAATGTATTTTTATTTCCTTTTCTTTGGTCACATCTTTCCTCATCTTTTCCTCATTTACTTGAATTTTCCAACCTTCGCAATAAGCAGAATCATATTACTACCCACACTTCCCCTCCCCGTCACGATGATAAATATGTTAATATTGCCAATCATTCCCAGCTTAAGTGGATCTTCCCCAAAAGCGGCAACATCCAGTCCTGGTCTACCTGGAGCCATGCTGCTAACAACACCATAGGGACAAGTTCTGCTGGTAAACGCTGACGGATTGACATTCATGTGGATTTTATAAGCTCCAGAGCAGTGGGTTGATGTTGCTGGCAACACACAGTAGAAAGCAGGGCCAGATAGATACGATATGGCCAGCTGGCGAACTCTGCAAAGCCCCCAGTTCTTAATGACACACATACGCAGGGTGCCAGCTGTATCTATAAAGAGACAATGACCATCAGCGGGGATGGAGGATAGTGTAAGAGGATGGCTCTGTGCTTCACTGTGCCTGATTGAGGCCATGACAACCCACCATCCTGCCTCCCAGATATGCCAGTTAGTAGATAAATGCTGGAAGGTGCTCAAGTGAAGAAGAGATAAAAAGAAATTGTGGACCGAGGGATGTATTTTCATTTCAGGCGTAATACCTCGTGCTCCCCTTCCAGGCAGAGATCATAAGATTGTGATGGGAGGACAATCATGCAAGTTCAAGGAGAGGAAATGAAACAGAGTGAAGATGAGAATTATTTTATAGATTAGGAATGCCTTCCACTGACCGCAATTGATGACTGAAACGGGAACATTACTTTACGTAGCAGACCATAAGCTCAGATATAAGCTATTTTACTGACAGATGTGACCTACAGAGGAGAGGCTGAAGGGGTGGGGGGTTGGGGGGTTGCAGTCGGCCTTAATCAGAGTTGAATAACACCATGATGAAACACAGTGAGAGAAAATAGACCAGAACAAGAAAAGTGCACTCAGACGAGTGCAGATCTCCGACACATGTGTCTGCAATGACTTGTTTTGTGTGATTGAATGAATACAACCCACAATTAGCTAACCCCCCGTCTAGAAGATAATGGGCTGTAAGGCGTCGTAAAACACTTCATTCAAACTCAAAAACAAGCGGCGGTGTATGCAGACAATCTGTTTCGTTTGAGACATTTCATACAATCTGACCAAAAACAAGCTGTCTGCCCACATAAGCGAGTGGCGACAATGAACTCAGCAGTGAGGAATAAAGCAATAAAAATGCACAAACTGTTGCTCCAAAGACAGATATGAAGAGTGTTTTTCTTTCTGCTTGGTTACAAAGCAGAGTGACACCTGTGGAGGGTTTTCGATCTGTTCCAAAACCCTTTTTTTTCTGTATGCTTAAGCACTGTCGCTTTTTTTAAAAGACACTTTTCTCAAAGTGCTGCAAAGTGTTTAATTAGGCATCGAGCTGACAGAACCTTTCAAGGGGCCCTTCTCTCTGCACAGTTAAATAGAAAGGAAGACAGAGTTAACCTCGCTCGTGCATGTTATGCTAATTTGTTGAAACTCCTCACCAGCTTAGTAATGTGGATTGTCCTTGGCGCAACTAATAGTCTGCAGCTTAAAAACGTGTGTGTGCGTGTGTGTGTGTGTGTGTTTGTTTGTCTGTCACTGAATATTAATGAATCCTGTAATTGCCTGGATGAGAAGCAGCTACAAACAGACCTCACCAGCTATTGTGTTTAGCTGTATTTTCGTGTGTTCTTGTGTCGGAGCCTGACAGCAGAACAACTGCTCCTGTCACGAGTGAGAAAACAGTTGACACTGTAACTCGTATCCACGAAACAGTAACAGCTGTTTGTTAACAAGAAGCTCCATGATAGTCGTGTGTTTTTCAGTATTTTTAGTATATTTGGGCTCTAGGGATAGTGATGTTTTGTCTGTCAATCCACCACTTTGGTCAAGATTACAATATTTGAATGCATTGCCATGAAATTCTGTACAGATATTCATAGTAAATATACAATATAAGCATTATAAATGCTTTATATCCTGTTGGCATTGTAATTGTGAGCACCACTCTGCCAAAGTACAGCCTCACAGAGTCACTTTGGCTGTAGACTCTAACTCAAACTGCTAAATTGAGTTCAGTATCATTAATCTGTAATGATTTCACTGCTAGAGTTTGGAGGCTATAAGGAATTGTAATGTGGTGATTCAGTGACAAGCACAATACTTTGGTAATACTCACGTTTTAAATGAGACACATAAAAGCTCCAAACTTCCCAAATAGGATCTTTAATGGCTTAATTGTACTCAGAATAAAATATCAAAAACATTTAGCCTGAGCTACAGAATTTATTTCTGATATTTTAATCAAATCCTCACCGTTAAACTGAAGGAACACCTGAACCCTGGTTCTAGAAAGACGCCGTAAACCCTCTTCTCTGTGCACTTTCTGTCCCTTTTCTCCAAATATAATACTTTCATGGCACTTACCTCTGGCTGGAATTGTGTATTGACCTTTTCACATTCAGCAGTCGGGCCGCCACGGCTTTGAACGGCGACCTCAGACCGTCTGCAGCGTGTTGTTTAAGATAACTTCGGGTCGGTGCAGCAGTGTTTCTCTACAGTTTGACGAAAGACAAACCTGCAGTAGAGGAATCTCCCTGAAACGCTCTCAAGACAAAGTTTTCTTCTGGAAGGACTCCCCCCCCCCATGTTGGTATCCATGGCAACAGATTAAGGCTAACCCTTGAGGGAGAGAAAAGAAGAGATGGGAACACAGAAGTGTGTGTGTGTGTGTGTGTGTGTGTGTGTGTGTGTGTGTGTGTGCGTGCGTGTGTGTGTGTGTGTGTGTGTGTAAGGTACTACTCCACTGAATGGCCTTTACAAAATCTATTTCATCACCAAACACACTTCGACTGTGTTTCCATGGCTACCTTATTTGGGATGCTGAAAGGTGGAAAGAGAGCAAAAGGAGGGAAACAATGACGCAATGGTAAGAATGTACACATGGAGGGGAAAAGAGAAGATAAAAGGCGGGGAGAGCACTTCCAGCTCTTTAGAGATAGAGGCGATAGAAGAGTGAGTTAGATAGAAAGAAGATGGTTGGAGGGGGGGGGTGGGGGGGAGAGAGACGCTTTACTTCACCGGCCTCCATCACATGGACGGTGTTCTCCTCACATGAGCAGAGTTTAGCGAAGCCTCCAGGTCTGTAATCTGGTACACGGGCTACTGTAGATAAAATGACCAAAGCTCACATTCAAGGTTCCAGATATCCATTCAAATAATTCCCAAAAGCGAATTTATTAACAAGAATAACGAGCAGAGACATGAATCAAAAGGGGGAAAAAAATAATGATTGATTGATTGATAAGAATAATTCATTTATATCATTAATTTATGCTAAGCTAATTAACTCCACACACACGCAGACATGAGATTGGTTGATCTTTCCATCTTTTATTAAATAAAAAAGTAGTAATTGTGTTTCCAAAAATGTCAATATGAAAAAGAGGATACCATGATATCAATGAATAGGGACAATGTAATTATTAAAACAAATGTCATGAGTACAAATCCTGTCAGGCACATTGACTTAATGCTATTCATTATTCCTCTCTCATGCAAATGGAACAATTAAAAGGAGGAATTAGAATAGCATAATTCGTATTTGTGCAATGATTATTGCTTTACGTCCCAAATGTGCATCCCACATTATGCTGAGCAGAATTAAAGAAAAAGAGCATTTCCTCTAATTAATGTGTTTACTGAGTGCAGCTGAATCTCAGAGGTGCTGCCGGCAACAGCAGGGAGATATTCAAAGAAAGGAGCAGCCATCCGCATGCGTTGTGTCACAACTGTAATTTCTTCAATTACGTTTTGTATGTGAAGCACTGGAGTCACACACATGAGTGAGTCCGACAAAACTAGATGCAAACCGTGCTCGCTTCACTGGCTTTAAACATGATTACAACAGTCAGCTGCCACTCTGCTACTTACTGTGTTTGAGACATTGCATGACTTTTTATATCAGCTGTTACTGTGTTGGCAAACTTTTAAATCTTTTAACATTTTTGACAGAGAAATTATATATTGTGATGTCAGGCACACGCACCACACCGTTTTACCCGTCATTATAAACCTTAATATATACTTTCAACATGCGTTTGAGATGCTTTACCTGTGCTGCTTTCTGGCTTCGCCTCATGATCTCCTGCAGTAATTGGACAGACAGACGGACGCAGGCTCGGCTAGTGAAGGTAAGAGCAGTTACTGCCAGCAGCGATGGCTCCAACCTCTTATTGACCCTGAGGAGGCTCACTTTAAGTTAAAATGTCACATTGTTATACAGTGTGGTTTTTCCATGCAGAGAATTTTGTTGTTATGAAATGTTAAAGTATTAAGTTTTATTATAAAGTGTTATCGTAATGAGAACATGGTAATATGGAGACTTTAAGAACATATTTATTGTTAAAATTGTTGTTTCTGTAAACCTGTGTGCCACTCTCTCTCTCAAAATACAAAGGTATACAAGTGGATAGTTATTTAAACAAACACACATGTATGTGTGTGTGTGTGCGCGCGTGTGTGTGTGTGTCTAGGTCTGAGATATTCTGAGATAGAAAGTCAGAATTCCAGAATTCTGAGATAGAAAGTCAGAATTCTGAGATAGAAAGTTGAAGTTATGGGATAGAAAGTCAAAATGATGAGATACTTAAACACACAGTCATAGAAGCAGCTCTTTGGCTGGTTACTGTACACTTGAAATGGAAATGTATTGTGAGTACATTGAAGACTACTTTAAACGTGGCTTTACTACACATGAAATACTTCACGTGGGATTGTGCAAACGCACCCTTGAAAGGATTTTAAGCATTGAACAAAGTTATTGTAATAACTTGAATTTGATATTTGTCTTTGCTATTTTCTTTAATAGTTTGATCTTTGATAGAGTCATTTTTTTTATATTTGTACATCTATATAACTGCATGTACAATATTTTTACACTTGAATAAACAATAATCAAATGCAGAGACAGTTATTTACCAATATGTTAGGAGTAGTTACATTTACACAGTCTTACATTTACAACCGGCCATTTGAGGCGACCGTGATGCTGATGTGGCCCAGAGTGAAAATGAGTCTGAGACCCCTGGTCTAGGTCATTCACTGTCCCTCAAGTTATGGCATGTTGATGCTAATTGGGCAGTAATATATACCTTTGTCTCCTTCTCTTAGGAGTATTTCTAATTTCATTAAGGTCATTGAAATCTGGGATTACAGAGTTGAAATTGTCAGAATAAATGTTTCTTATTTTATTTACCATTTTAGGGAGAAGTGCATCTCTGTCTCAGCCTCACCAGTGGAACGTTTTTTTTCCTGCCACTGTCACACAAAAGCTCGCTCATCAGGGGATGTTGGGTTTCTCTAAATCACAGAGTACAATCTAAACCCGCTCTACATGAAAAGTGTCTCGAGATAACTTCTGTCATGATTTTGAGCTTCATGAATAAACTGTATTCTTTTAACTCAAGCTACAAAATCAGAATCTACCGAAGGTGATATCAGAAAGTGTAGCCGTGTAGAAAAGTGTCCGTGTTAAGGTTTAATAATCCTTTTGGAGACATGAGTAGGATAATGTAGTGTGCAGTCAATCAACACCTCCCTTAACTGTGACAAAAAAAAGAAATATACCATCTGGTGTTGTCTGCTGAAACGTTGGCGTACAACTCGGGCTAATTAGGCTTAAGTGCTTTTCGCTATCTGCTGTGGGTTTTAGAGAGCAGTGAATTTCTTTGTGTCTTGACAATAACATGTAGAGTTTAGTCTCTAATGGCAGAGGAAAGGGTCAGCTCCCCTCGGATGATCTAAAGCACTCTGGATTTGCAAAAGGCGGCATCACTGCTCTGGTATATGGCTGCTATAATCACTGATGAAAGAGATAGTGTTTCCTCTAATGGCTTTAATGTGCACAGATTAGAGCAATCTATATGTGTGTTTGTGCATTATGTCTCAGATTTTTCATGTGTTGGGGATCTTGTGTGGCCGCTTGTGTGGTTTTATGAGCATGTACAGTCTGTGTGTGTGTGTGTGTGTGTGTGTGTGTGTGGTCTGACAATTAGGGAGGAGACTGACAGAATGGATTTCCTGTCTGAGCAATAAGAAGACAGTCACTCTGCACACATGTGCACACCATAACAGACACTTAACACACACATTTGTGTTCCCTATCCTTGTGAGGACCAATGATTTCTGGTAAGTCCAGTTACATGTATATAAAAAAGTGTAATTAAGACAGCTGGTTTCATCCGACCGTGTAGACATATAACTTATGAGTGTGGACTGTTTCTGTGTCCGTACACAGTACATTACTTCCTGGTTAAGCCTTTTATAAAATACTGCAAAAGCCAAACTATCGCAAATAATTGGAAAACTCTTAACAATAAAAACAGAGAGGCTGAGTGGACTCGTTATACTGGGACACAGAGGCTGAGTGGACTGGTTATACTGGGACAGAGAGGCTGAGTGGACTGGTTATATTTTGCTTTGAGCAGAGAAGTTGAACCTACAGCAGATGGAATCAAGTCAAGTACATTCTATTCATACAGTCCCAATGTCACAAATCCCAAATTTGCCTCAGGGGGCTCTGTACAGCATTGACATACAACTCCTGCCTTCCTTTTTGACCCTCACTTTGGATACGGTAAAAATCTTCGAGGAAAAAAAACAACACTTTAACGGGGTAAACATGGAAGAAACATCAGGAAGAGAAACTGAGGAGGCATGGATGGACAGACAGGAGCATACACAGGAGAAACCAACATAATACAATTACAATACAGGCAACCCATAAAACAAAATGAAATGACGAATGTGAAAATATATGAAAAAGACGGATCCGGGTGGGTGTGAAGTAAGTTCTAGGTGTCACCAAAGAGCTGGAGCCTGAGCCCCACGACCTCCTCTTTCATCAGATGAAATGATGGGAGAGGACGGGCCACTCAGACGCACACATGAGTCACACAGAAGGGAGAATGTAAGGAAATCACATCATCAGAGTGATGTTCACACAGGTGGGTACAACAACAAACTAACTGAACTCACTCTCCGGATGAGAACGTCAACAACCACGGCCGAGCAAAATAGTGTCATTGTGGTGTGTAAAAACTGTATAAAATTGCGTTATGTTTATAATTTATAATTGTTTGAGGGCTCATGTTGCTGATGCATTCCACATGTGTAAAAGTTGAATTAAATGCTATATATTTTGTATCCTAAATATGTTCTTTAATTTAACAGTACTATTATGATACAGTAGTATTGTAGAGTGTTTTTCTCATCAGACTATTACTGTGAAGACCTTTTCTCCTCACAAAGATAAATGAACTAAATATGGCACAGACAGACGTATGCACACAGTTAGTGGTATGAGTCACAGAGCAGCTGGATATGAACACAACACAGATAAGAAGAGGGACACAGAAGGGTACAGAGATTTACATAATGCACATTTCCAGAAAGGAGGGGAGGTTTACAGCTATAATGATGGAATCAAAGATAAAGAGTTGAGGAGAAAAAGAGAGCAGAGAGGGTGGATTACTAAAGCTCTGATGGTGGTATGCTTCCTCTGGTCAGTACAGCTGGGTGGCATTTTTATCCCAACCAAGCAGATGAATCAGCCAGCTGTCACTCCAACATCAACAAACCAGTATAACCCACCAGCTATGCACGGTCATTCATTTACATGCATTCACACACAATCTCGAGGACACCTCACTCCATCACTGCCACATTGCGTCTTTTCTCTTCCCAAAGGGCCACCTGGCAGTGCAGGGATCCAACCATTACCGATGGCCTGTCACACTCATGGCAACGCACACACACACACACACGTGTGAATAGTGAATCCATTGCAACCCCTTTTACTTTGTAGCGCATACATTTCTTCTAAGTAAAGTAGCAGTTCGTCCACAAAACTGAAGTTGGTTGAACATTGAGATAATCACTAGCATGCACTCAGAGCCCATGAGCACATCGATCAGCAGCGGGTTCAATGTGTGATAAGTTCAATGCACAGGCTCGTAGAATCCGTTCTATCTCAGTGCTGAGGTGGCCAGAAGAGGAGGAGGAGGGAGGGCGGGTATATGTTGTATTAGTGAGAGGAGATGATGAGGCATTTGTTAATTAGCACCTGAACACAACATTATTGGCAGAGGTGGGGAGCAACAAGTTAAATTTATTCAGCTACATGTGAGTCAGTAAATTGTCAAGAGAGACAAAAAAGTAGAGACCAAATTATGCCGACGAAAAAAAAAAAAAGACAAACTACTTTCTGTCATGTGGTCATGACTGATTACAATGTTTCAACCACAGATGGTTTCCCTCGGGTCACAGTGAAGAAGTGAACACACCTGTCGCCTATGTAATAGGCAATTAGGAATGAAACATGCTGTCTGTGATGGGAGCTGGGAATTAGGACATCTATACGAATCAAAGTTTAACATGTTGACACGATCTATATTTAATGTTGGAAATAACAGACACCGTCTTTTGAGGACATGCACACGACATGCCGCCAATAATGTAATTTTAAAAATTACAAGCGAAGAATGTAATTGAAAAAAGACTTTGGGGGGGGGAGACAGATATGTATATATATTAATATATATTTATTTAATGATTTCAGTTACTGGCTATTCAAGTATTTTGATTCAGTAAATACTTAGTTATATGACGACTACTTTTACTTTTACTTGGGTACTTTTGTTTGGTAACAGTACTGCTAGCCTACATTTTTTATTTATTTTATTGAGTTTCCTTTTAGTTAAATGTTCTGAGGGAATTTAAGCTTCCTATGAAGTTACGCAGGGCGTAAGTCGAGGGCATTTATTGTGAAAGGTAAAAACTGAGGGAGGGGATCTGGTCTGTGCTGCTTTTGTCAAGGTTGAAAGAACCAACAAAGTTTGCAGTCTTGGTTTCGGACTAGGGAGCCTCCTTGTTATTTTGAATATGTCCGTTTACACACCGTGTGATTGGATGGTGCCTTTATTCACGATGCAAAAGCTCAGAAGAATGACATTGCTACAATGTATCTTTTTCAACAGTTCCAAAAAAATACATTGATGTGAAATCTAATAGCACAAAAAAACAACTCCCGGTGAGCAGATGCTTGATTACATACCAGACATGTTCGAAACCTGCCTGGCAACAGTCGGGATCATATTGCCTCTTCTGCTCTGCACTTCTAGCAACAGATTACACAAACCCCGGTGGAAACCTCACATCATCCCACTGCCTGTGGGAACGATCCTCTCGATGGCCCTTCAAACAGAGAGAAGTGCTGCTCTCAACTACGTACCAGGGTTTGTTTTGCTGTGTGATCATCATGGCTTGTTTGAAGGAGCGGTTCTGTCAGCTGTTGAAAATTAATTTCGGTGTCAATTTCATCCGTGCACGGTGAGCAGAATGTCACCGTACTTGTCAGTACATCAAATCTGTTTGTTACACACTCTTCAAAACACTCTTGTTGGCAGGATTATATTATATTTTATAGACAGTTTAACCTTTGAGATATATCCCACTCTAGTAGACCAACACTTAATTCTGCCATATTAGGAAGGAGTAGTTCCCTTCGGCCTCTTACAGGCTCAGATTATATAAAATAAGATGAGACACCTCTTTGGCCTTCCTTAACCGATCAATAGCACAATGACGACTATGTGACCACAATAATACTGTGATCCTACAACCTGGAAAGTATCACTACATTTCGGTGTAGTCTTGCCTGGAATTACCAAATGAGATATCCCTAGAGTGGTGCAGAAATGAGTCATAAAACCCCCAAATATGTCCGAATTTTTGCACTTCATTTTCCCTCCTCTCAAAGTTAATGTTTTTTTTATAATGCTAATATTATTAATGACCAGATTATTAATATTGTTTTTCTGAACAAAACGTGAGAGTATCATGAACTTGTTTTTGGCACAGAGTTTATTTTCAGCAACAACAATCCAAATCCCAAAAAATCCCACTGTCTGTCTGTTGAGGGAATCAGTGAGACAATAACTTCTTGGTTGACCTTTAAAAATACGTAATCCCTGCAGCACTATTTAAGCCTAAAATTGAATGGAATAAAATGCTGTAATACTAAGTTGCTTTTGCAAAGTTGATTTTACAGTATAAACCAACACCTCCATTAATTACCTTGTCTAGTGTCATTTATTTGTATCATCATATACATTTACTATCAAGGCCCTAAACACTGCAGTGCATCTCTTCACATGTAATGTTAGAGACCCATCAAGCGGTTTGGTTAGGCCTCCAAGGTTCGATAAAAACAGACCAAACTGTTTAGGTGTGAAAGTGACCTAACAAAGAAATCCATATTTGCTTGCAGCAGGAAAAAGTTCAAATCAAACTTCAACCTAACTGGAGCATCTGAGTGACTGTGTGTGTTTTAACGCTGAGTTAATGTATGCAGCTTGTGTAAATGTAAAGCACAGCGTTGTCTGCATGAATGTGAAAATGCTGTCTGGCCCCTGCTGATAAATCAATGACGACCACATGCCTTCATCACCATGATGAAGGCAGCGCGGCCCTTCCACAGCGCAACTTCTATATTTAGATCCAGGACCCAGAATACAGCAGCAAAGTAATCACCCCCATCCTGTGTGAGTGATGAACTGCTCCCAGCCTCCCTCCAAAGCTCTGCGGTGTGCATCAGCTGCCAGGTTACAATATCGACAGACCTTCACTTCGTTGTCTGCAATCAGTCGCGAAACACACACACACGAAACATGCATGTGGGTGAGCATGTAAACACACACACACATTCACACATCCTTCTATATTTGTGAGGACACTCATTGATGCATTCCCTAGTCCCTTACCCTAACCATCACAACTAACTGCCTAACTTCAACCCTTACCCTAATCGAAACTTAATTTGTTTAGGGTTCAAGTCTGAACCCTCAAACAGGCCTTAGAAGAGGTAAGAACAAATGTCCTCACTCTGAACACTCAGTGGTCCCCACAAAGATAGATGTAAAAGTACAAACACACACCCATACAAAGGTGTGCTTTCATCAATGTTGGGGACAATACATTTATTACCTGGAGACCCTAACCATAAGCGCTACCAAATCCTAACTCATAACCTAACTTTAAACCAAGTCTTCACCCTAAAACTGAAATGATCTACGTTATGGGGACCTGCATTTTGTCCCCATAAGGTAGGTCAGTCCCCACGATGTGAATATGTTAACAGATTTATATTCCCACAAGACAGGTAAAACACACACACACACACACACACACACACACACACACACACACACATGTTTCTGCCTATATCCTCTCAGTGATTGAGCGCATATGCTTTTGCCAGTCTGTATAATTAAGTGGAAAAGCTTACATTTTATACAATCTTATCTCCACATAACATAACTCTATACTGAGTATAACTGAAACGTATGTATTAAACAAATTTACTTTCATGAATACTTCATACAAAATAAGTTAAACACAGCAGAGGTCTCAATATTAGACAGTGTAAAAAGAGCTACTGTACTGTGGTGTAAAACAGTAAGGGAACATAGAAAATACTGTACATCCTTCTCCCCCTTTAAGATGACTCAAGATCTCAATCTACCCAAATTCGGTTTCCACAGTAAAAGTCCCCCCCCCCCAGCCCCCCCCCCCTCCCTCTCTCTTTCTCTCCATCTCCAATCTATTTTAATTAAAGAGATGCCAAAGGGCCAGTCAGCCAGTCTAGTCGTTGCCTCCCTGACTCTGTCATCTCATTTTTGCTTTGACTCACACAGACCGCTCCCTTCCATCGCTCCATCCCCACCTCCTCCCGTATGTACTGTATGTGTGCAGTACATTCCCTTTGTTTACTCTCTCTCTGCTCTCACGGGCCCGGTCCCAATCTCCACCAGAAGGCCTACACACTGAAGCCTTATGGACTCAATTGACGTCACCTGTGTGCGTAGCTGTAGTGCTTGATGGTACGAGTTCATTGAGGGCTCCAAAGGGTATTAAAAGGGATGGATGGGGACCGTAGACTGTATTTAATCTGTATTGTCTATTTTACGCTAAATTGGTTCATAATTTACTCATCAAGCTGTATTGAAGAAGACTTGAAACTAGTAATTGAGACCATAAACTTCAGAGTGCAATGTTTATTGAGGTAATAAATCAAGTGAGAAGTAGTATTTTCTCATAGACTTCAATACAATCAGACTTATTTTTGCAACCGGAGGAGTCGCCCCCTGATGGCCGTTACAAAGAATGCAAGTTTAAGGCAGTTCTGCATTGACTCGACTTTTAAGAGCCGGAAGTCAATGCCTGATGGGGACAACCCATCAAGACATACAGGTGGCTGAATGCCAGATATTAGGTTAACATATATTATTTCCTAATTATTTTGCCTATAACACAATGAATTTGCTAACTATAAGCAATAATTGATCGTGTGTCCAATGTCATAAGCAGCATTTCCACCATGAAGTTCCTGGTTCCACGGGAAAGTCCTGTTAGATAGTGCATGAAGCACTTCTACTTTTCCTCTGTACCATTCACTTTACTCCAACCCCTCAAGTTTATTCAAATAATGAAAACAAAGCACAATTTAAAGAAAAAAAAAACATAATTGACACCTTGAGCATGAACATGAGCTGATAATGACGATCACATGTTCCAAGCAAACTGTGTTTTGCTTTCCAACAATGTGCCATCCCCTCCCCCACATCCCTGGCGGTTTGATATCAGACCACTCATCTGTCACATCACATTCTTCATGCAAGCGAGTTCCAGCTAATTAATATGCCGAGAGAACAAATTGGAAACATTTGACCTCCTCCAGCTTAAAAATAAGTCCCACAATCCTTTGGGTTTGTCAGAACTGCGTAATGGGATGTCCCTATTTCCAGTGCATGTATGTGTGCGCATGTGATAATTACTGCAGTGCAGAGGCTAATTGGGCCAGTGCGTATTACTTCATTAAAAAGTCTCCCTGCTGGTATCCACTTCCAATCTGGGCCTCATCTGTTGGAGGGGTAGGTGTCCTCGCAGTTTCCTGGGGGAAATGCAAAGGAATTATTCTCAGGTAATATCCAGAGGTATTGAAATGTCTGTCACAACTGAGCATAGATAGATAAAAGGTCATAAAACTTTGTCATAATGTACATCTGTGTACGAGAAACACGTCTAGAGGCCACTCGGGGCCTGTATTGGGAATGGTTGTCATAGCAAACAGCTTAGTATTGACTTCTGTCAAAGACTGAGATCCTCTGGTTTTTGTCCGATCACTATCCAGTGTGTGTGTGTGTGTGTGAGAGTGTGTATTTTCAAGCCGTCCATCTGAGAAAGCCTTTTATTACATATTAAATGAACCAAATGAGCAGATAGCAATCAGCTAAAGGGCAACATTAGCTTCTGCACAGCAACACTGAATACAGTAGAGGCAGGCTGTGACTTTAAGCCATTGTGTGTGTGTGTGTGTGTGTGTGTGTGTGTGTGTGTGTGTGTGTGTGTGTGTGTGCTTTCAAGCTACCTGAGGCCATATCATTGCAATAAAAGATACAGATTATAGATCACCATCAGCAAATCATCCATAGTCTGTACCATCCGGAAAGAGTCACAATATATCATGTCCATTTAAAAAGAAAATTGTTGTGAATTGTTATTCATTTGGAGAATAAATAATCAGAGTTTTGGGTGAAAATGCTATTTACTAGAATGGAAAAAGAGGGTGGAAAAAGACTGTGGATAAATGGGTAGAGAGCGAAAATTAAAGGATGAGGGGGAGACACATAATGGGAGTCGTGACAGAGGAAACAGGGAAAATGTCTAACAGAGTAATTTATGACAGTGGGAGAACAACATGATGATGAGGGGAAGAAAAACAGAAAAAGGGAGAAAGGGGGAGAGGAAAGGAGCATTGGGTGCCTCAGCAGGTGCAGGAGAGGGAGTAGAGCTGATGAGCCAAATAGCAAAGCACTATCTCGCGCCATTGTTACGCGTCTGTAAAGATGGACCAGAGAAGGTGAGAGATGAACAGACAAAAAACAGGTTTTACACTTACAGTATGCTGAAATAAATCCAGTTTTCTCCTTTTATTTTCCTTTAACCCTTACATACTGTTAGGGTCAAATTTGACCCGTTTTGACATTTGACAGCAGTAAAAATACCCTAAACGTCATTCTTTTAGCCTGAAATTTGATGACTTTTCCTAAAGTGACCCAAAATACACAAATATGAAAATATTTTAAAATTGTATACTTTTGAACAGGTGCTACACATTTTTGTACACTGAGGCTGTTTCGGGTCAAATTTGACCCGTATCTATTGAGATGGATTTTGGATCTACCAGTGTGGGTAAATCAAGGAAAATGGTGGCTTTAGGGAATCTTGAAAGTGTACAGGCCATATATGTGTATATTTTTTATAGGACAGTGGTGACAGAGTTCAAGGGGGACCTCGACACTGTCACGAGAACTGTCTGTGTTCCAACAACATTTGCCCAGGTTCCCGCAGAGACAGACACCTGCTGGTCTTTGAAGGGGCATGGGGGAATCTTGAAACAGTGAAATAGTAAAACAGCACAGGAGTGATCATGGTGCACAAAGGGAACAGAGGTCATCCACAGGTCAGAGGGTGCATTTAGTCTCTTTTGACTCCCGGCTTTTTATTATTTAAGCTCAGTCTTGAAGCCTTCATTCACCGGGGGCGCGATGAATAAACAACACAAATAACGAAATACTTGCACTTCGAATATTTTGTATCAAATCTATTCATATTGACAGCTATGTGAATTTGCAACAGTTACAACCTTTTTTTTCAATTAAATTAAATAGAGCGAAAAAATGTAATTAAAGATTTGAATAGAGTCGCAAAGGCAGAGGACAAACTACCTGGATCCTAATGAACCGGAGCAGCGTCAGGCAGTCTGTCTGAGCTAAACTGTAGCCTAAGCTTCTGTAAGCTATTTTATTGAGTTTCCTTTCAGCAAACTGCTCTGAACGAATGTCTCTGTGTTGAACGGTTACACAGTGTACGTGTCTAGAGCTTTTATTGTGAAACGTAATCACAAAAAGATTGGGTCTGGTATGTGCTGCCTTTGTCAAGGTTGAAAGGAGTAAGGAACTTTGTCATCTTGGTTTTTCACTACAAGGCCTCCCTATTTTACACTTTGGTGTACGTTTTGAATATTTCCGTTCTGCACAACGTGATTGGCTGTTGCCTTTATCCGTGGTGCAAAAGCTCAGAAAAATTGTCCTTGTTTTTCCGAAAAAAAATCATATGGCTTTATTGCCACGTAATATTCACTTTCTGTGTAAAAGTACTATTGAAAAAAATTGAATTCATAAAAATATATTGACCCTCCCAGCTTTCACTGCTCTAGATGGCCCAATAACGCCTAAATCTAACTGTAATTAAACAATGATCAAGTTTGAGAACATTTAAGTCAATATAAATCTGGGTGTCATCTGCATACAATTGGAAGTTTCAGTTCTTTGAAGATGTTTGTCCTAAAGCAGGGCCTTGGGGCCCTCCACGTGAGGAGACAGTGACAATCACACATTGAGTTTTTCTAAATAACTGTCCTGTCAAGAAAGTATGAATGAATCAGAATCACTTTTTAAGTACACATACCAGGCATTTGACTCCGGTTTTATTTATTGAACTCAACATTATGATGCCAACATCACTAGCACTGCACACTTTGGAATATTTGGAATATCCACTATTATGAAATTTAGAATAAAGTTCTGCGATAAGTTGATGAGTTGTCGTTGAGGTCAGTGGAGTTAAAGAGGTTGATCAATCTTTCTGCCGGGAGGTAGACTTGAAACTGAAAACTGACATTCATACTTACATATAAAAATGAAACCATTCGTACCTGAACTATCCCTTTATTAGTAAACTATGGTGTGAATCCAGCATCAGGTTACAAGACAGACGCAAAGGTGTGAAGGCAACAAAATCTAGGTTGAAGGAAAGGACAGACATTTTAAGTAGACATGAGGAAGGAGATAAGAATTGAGGACATAGATGGAATGATCAGTGAGCCGATTAGCTGCAAGTCAAGCAGGTGTTCACCCTCTCCTCCGATCCCTCCTTCACTCAGTGTGAAGTCGGCAGAGGAATCAATAATTGGATGACTCATCCAGCTCAGCTCTCCTACTAACACATTCTGGGCAGCGTTCTTCATAGCACTCCTCATACCCCTCCTAAAGACGTACTAGTAAAAAAGTGAAACTTTGAAGCGGGGTATCCAGAATTCATGGAAAAGCCACGGTAATTAATTGATGCTGCAGTGAGCGCAGCCTAGAATATTTTCATCTTTAATGGTGCCACTCGGGAGCGCACTCAGGCAAAGGGTGCATTACTGCCTATCTATAATGGATGTGTCCCGTTCACCACACAGAGCCCTGGCTGGGAGGACGGTGTAAAGGGATACTCCAGACTCTCCAGATTAAAATAAAGGCATGCAGTTGCTATCTACTATCTTTATTTACAGATTATAAAGCCCTCTGTGGCAAATGTGTGACATTGCAAATAAAATTGAAAAAGCCCACCTTTGACTTTAACATTGTCATTAATCATAACTCTGCCTCTCCATAAACCTCAATGCAATTTATTTGCAATTTTAAATGTAAAGGTGCCATTAGAGTTTTATAACCCCAGAGCACACACATTTCCATAATTTGCTGCTGACTTTGCATAAAGTGAAGCCAGAAAGAGTCTGAGAGCAGAGCCTATCTTATCACCATGCACTGTCAAGAAAGAATCACCCAAAGTAATTCAAGTTGAGTAAAATCTCAAATACTCAGTTTGCCTCATGTGTATAAAATAACTTTCAATAACCAAATAAAAACATCAGGTCCAACAATATCCCATAAACCATGCTGTTAATAGATTAATAAAATGGTTAAACATGGATCCTGTTATTCTTTCCTGCTGAGTCCTGGTTGAAAGTATTTACAGCGACTTGAATATGTTGCCTAAAGATCCGCCTGACGATGCATCTTCCTCTGACACTGATTTAACTATTCCTCATCGTTGTATTATATATATATATATATATATATATTATACATATTCTTTAAGGGGCTTATGGGTGAGTAAGTAACCGCATCCACCCAACAACACGCACACTTTCCAAATGAGGAAAACTCATCGTGTGCGATCGTCTTGCACAAACACACACTAAGTAATCCTTTCATCCTGACACACTCATAAACACACACACATACACGTCACTTAGGAGTCTGCTGTGTGGTCAACTGGCTACAACAGTGCTAGTGAGTTGTTATTGTAAGAAACAGCTGGGCGACCCGTCCCTGTACGTCACAGCTACGGGCAGATTATGTTAATAGGAACATTTCAAACAAGACAGTGAATTATTTTAGTATGCATTATACGAAGCAATTATCAAACATAGGTTATTGCGTATTAGCCGATAGCTATAGTGTCTTGGACTTCTATCTACCTTGCTCTGAGCATAACTTGATGCGTTCGCTGCTGATATGGGTATTGTTTTATTGACACACTTTACATGTTACATGTGACGAATAAACAACAAAAAAATTTAAAATACATGCCTGAGAATGTTTTGCATCAAATCTATTCATACCTGCAGCGATTGCCTTGTGGTCACTTGTGTTATGGCTTGTAGATATTTCATTGACAATTCAATTGAAAACTGAATTTATATTGAATGTGCTGTGTGACATATCTGATTTTATTGAAAATAAAGAGAACTTCCTTATATAGCAAATCTAACGTCATGAAAATCAAAATATTTTCTTAGCACCCCAACACACGGACACACGCGAGCTAACGCATGACCCTCCTGGTGGAGATCTTGTATCAACATTCATAGGAGTGTTGGCTCTTAACTGTCAATCAATCTGCTGCTATTCTGAAGAATATGCACTGTGGTATTATTTATATTAAGGAAGAAAGATAATTCAAATTTCAGTTCAACTTGATTGTGTTGCTAAGCATGTGCAGCATAATAAGGGCAGAGATTCTCGGTGAATCAATGAAAATTCATAACGTGATTTTTTTCTCGTCTGTTTTTGAGATTCTGTGTTCGAGAAAATAAAAGTCATGACTTGTACAGTAGGTGTTACGCTCTCCTTCATCTCCAGCTCCAGATGAGTCACTCCCGCTGCACTCAGCTCATCAATATTCCAAAACCTTGCCTCCCCATGCCAGCGGGCGCGGGACGCATTATTAATTTAACTTTTATTTTCCAATTTTCTCTGCCTGCCTTACCTCTGCCTGCTGAGATGAGTCAGGGAGGCTGGAAGGAGCATCTAGATGAGCCGATGCTCCCTGTAGGGCAGGGGTCCCAAACTCATTTTCACTCTGGGCCACATCAGCATCACGGTCACCTAAAATGGCCGGTTGTAAATGTAAGACTGTGTAAATGTAACTACTCCTAACATATTGGTAAATAACTGTCTCTGCATTTGATTATTGTTTATTCAAGTGTAAAAATATTGTACATGCAGTTATATAGATGTAAAAATATATTTAAGCACATTTCTGTTATTATAAATTAAATCCTTTTAATTTAGGGTGAAGAAACCCACATTACTCTATCAAAGATCAAACTATTAAAGAAAATATCAAAGACAAATATCAAACACAAGTTATTACAATAACTTTGTTCAATGCTTAAAATCCTTTCAAGGGTGCGTTTGCACAATCCCACGTGAAGTATTTCATGTGTTTTAAAGCCACGTTTAAAGTAGTCTTCAATGTACTCACAATACATTTCCATTTCAAGCGTACAGTAACCAGCCAAAGAGCTGCTTCTATGACTGTGTGTTTAAGTATCTCATCATTTTGACTTTCTATCTCATAACTTCAACTTTCTATCTCAGAATTCTGGAATTCTGACTTTCTATCTCAGAATTCTAGAATCCTGCATTATGCATCCTTGAGTTGCTGAGAGGTCAGATACGGGGCTGTGATGTTTTTCAAGGCTGAGACAAAAACCTTGAGAAGATGAAAACTAAGATATCTATATTGATCTTTTTGGCTAGTTTATATTCATTACATGGGTTGTGGGATTTTTTTTGCATAGAGCCAGCAAATGCAATCCTTTTGACATCATGAGTTTATGTGCTTGTAGCAATAGGCGTGTGCGTGTGCGTGTGTGTGTGTGTGTGTGTGTGTTACGTAACCACTGTGCAGACTTGGTGTATTCTCCACTGACGCTGGTAACCAGCCCTGGGCATTTTTCCATTTCTCATACAAGTGGTGGTGTTAGTGAGCAACAGCTGTATCAAGCACTTCTCATCACATCATTCTCCATGATTAATTATAAACTACAGTGCAGTGCCTGTTTGGAACAGGAGGGCCGCTTGGCTCCCGGTCCCCGATGTGCTGCAGTGAAGTGAAGAAGAATTTGGGTTGTAACTTTAGTACATCCAGCATCCAGCAGCAAAAGTGAAGAGCAGCCAATGAGCCGGGGACTGTGAAGCCCCGCTGAGGACGAAGCTCCGCCCCCTATTATTACAAACAGCACTATTCACTTATTCGGCAATATTTGACGGGTCCAAATTGCACCCAAAGAAACTCCAGCAAAACGCCCAGCAAGGGTTAAGAAGATCTAATGAGCGGTTCTCGAGATATTAGAAGAACACACACACAGAGATTCCTTGTTTTATAGTTAAATGTATAAATTTAACTCTTCAAATTGTAATCATGTTATAGCTAAATGTGAGCTTTACTCATCGGAAAGGAGTTTAATTGTTATATGTGTATTTTCTTTAAGTTATATAGGCTTTGGGTTTGAAATCTTATTTTTAAAAGTAACACATAAACAGAGTAAAAAGTACAATATTCCACCCTTAAAGTAAAAGTATTTGAAAAGAACATGAATCAAAGCCAATGTGAATACTCAAGTGAAGTGCAAAAACCTCAAAATTGCACAGAAGTGCAATATTAGAGTAAATGTTCTTAATTACATTCCACCACTGGCGGATTCAAATGTACAAGATCCACAACATTAAAGGATAAAGGAGGGTTCAACAAGCTTTAAATCCAGCAGGCATTCAACTGTGTATACATTTCTGAAGACAGTAAGATCTACTTCATCTGATGAACTATAGCTCTATTCATGCATTTCCTCATTTTTGTTTAGCCCTCCATATTTAAAATTCATAACTGGAGAAGCTCGAAGATAAAGAGCTGAGCAGAGTGTTGTCACGAGGAGAGTGCTTTCAGAGCCGGAATGCCAAAGTGAGAGGCCTCGTTATAACTGGAATGTTTCAGCGCGATGGGAGATGCGCTCGCAAATGAACACTCTCCCAGTCTTATTTGCAGCTTTGTGCACAGTCACTCGCCTTCGTCTGAGAGATGGCACTCTTCATCTCGGCACCAAATACTCTGCTTCGTTAGTGGAAAGGAAAACTGAATTTTTTTCACCTTGGTCCAGAAGACCTTGGACCATCTGCCAATTTCATGATTAGGTTATGATGCACGGACTGTTGTGGGGATGGAAAGCAATCTTGTGTAGAGTGGCTTCTCTCGACTCCCTGAGGGGGAAAATGGGCTCCAAGGATGCACAATATGCACCGTTTTATTTAGCACGGCACATTTGTTTTCTTCACCTGAGAGAAAGTTCTTGAGGTGACGTATCTCACGATGTTTTACTGGAAGTGGAGTTATCTCATCTATCTCAAGTCTATGCCAGTACAAATTTCATATCTGAGACGCTTATTAAGGACGGTCATTCATCATCGTCATCATCGATCCAGCTCCCTGCTCTCTCTCACACATTCATTAAGTCCTCCGGTGTTGGTCTTACAGGTGAGAACATCCTCTCCTCACAGCCAGAGGAGATTAAGTGGGAGCATTACAGTGCGCCGTCAAAGCATTAGTGAGAGTTGCGAGGTGCGTTAAAGCTAGCCGTCTCTGTCTGGCTGGAGTGTTTAAGTCTGTGAAGCCGAGGCCAGAAGAATTATGCACCAGTGGAACTGGGATCTGTGTTCTACAGCGGTATTGTGTTTCACACAGTCACGACTCGCTATGCAGGGAGTGCTTGCCTGTGAGATTACAAAAAAAAGAGAGTCCGTCTTCGTCTCTGAGAAATAGCTCCAGTATAATCCCTCTGTCTGAACACAGGTGATATCAGCTGCTGCAGGATTAGCTGTGACACAGTGGGCAGGTGTTGAGGGATCATCTCTTCAGTGCATTATGTTTTTAAATCCACATTCTCATTACTAGATCATTCTTTGATGAAATTACCAAACTGACATTACTCAGACATTACCAGATAGAATTTAACATCATGTTTACTGCCTTAAGAATGTTGCATTTCTTCTTATATCTTGTATATTAACATACATTCTTACCAGCCGTCACTGCGTGTGGCAGCTGTTGTTTTCACGTTGTGAGTCTGTGTGTGTGTCATCATGGTAAAATGTGTGCCTGAAGACACCTTCAGTAGTGGGAACTACAACAGAGGAGGTTTTGAATACTTTGCCAGGGGTTTATATGTCTGTGGACAGGAAGTGGAGGAGATTGGTATCCCCAGGCCACGCCCCTGGCCCAATTTGGCGTCGCTGCTGATGCGATCCCATCGCATGATGGTTTCTAGTGGAATATATCTGCAATATTATAATTGTAAATAATTGTATGTTTTTTCCTAAAATACAGTATGTCGTTATGATAATTAGAGAGTCATTAAATTCAGTCCTCATGACTATAATTAGAGAAATACGATCTATTCCTGTATGCAACAATAAATGCTAAGCAGTCGACAAAACGATCTCACCTCTCGGTCAGTTTTATTCTGAGCTATCAATCATCTCACATGATCTTCATTAGCAGATAAGGTTTGCTTGGTCGTTATGGAATGGACTGTTCACTAAATCCAGCGGGTTTATCTGCTCTAAGACACAAACGTTAACATTTGTTGGCTAACCAGCTTACTACCTTCTTCCAAGTCTTTTTCTTTTAGAAGATTCTTGTTTTAAATCAAGTCAACTGAAACCAGTCTAGAGTCAGCTGGAGCGTTTTAACCAAGCTTTTGGGTTCAGGTGGATTCAGGTGGATTCACAGTAACCATGCTGTCAGTCTGGACGCATCCATCTCCACTGAACCACACAGATTTATGTATGTGGCATCAGCATGTCAAACAGCAAGCCAGTCCCAGCCCAACTGGACAAAAGTGGCCTTCAGCAGAAGGTCTTGTAGATTTAAACACTGCAGCTATGAGACCTTGTCCTTTGACATAAACCGTGACATATCCAAAGCTTTAAACGTCTTCAACCAGTATATTCTATTTCCTGCTTGAAGTGAATGGGAACACGTTCAAACAGGGTCAGACATTAATATGAAGAATTTTAAAAATATATGATACAGTACATTAATACATCATTAGGAGATCATTCGAGACCCAACATGCAATATGTAGTGCAAATGAGCCTGTGGTAGTGGAACCTTGTAATTTGTTTGTTTGGGTTGAAGTTCAAGTCAGCTGCTGATCACACACTCAGACACACATGGCTATTTGTGAACAACCGTCTCTCTCTCTCTCTCTCTCTCTCACTCCTGAAATGATATCTGCTCTTCATTGAACTCTCCAGACTCGGAAGCAGAGCTCCCCTGCAGAGCGAGTATCTGTGCCGGATATGCCAGTGAGGTTCAGGTCCAACGCTGCTGCCATTGTATTTCCTGAGAAGACAAATATCCAGTTACGTGTCCAGCTCATTCATGGATTTTCCACATGTCATGGAGCTTTGGGTCAAATGAAGCAGTGGAAAAAGCTCTAAATGGCACCATGAATACGTTTTACTCTCAGCACCTGGAATAGTGAGTCAGTGTCGGGGTATTTAGTTGTATCATTTGTACCATACAAACAAATGAAACTGCTTTTCAGTAATAGATGGCAGCAGTAAGAACAAGCCTGAGCTGTATCCTAGCAACACAACTGCAGGGATGCAAATGATGCAGGTGGACTGCCTATTGTTTGGACCGGCCCATATTCCAAAACGTCTGGAAAATGTCCCACCGAAAGCCCACAGCCCGTTATCTGGAAAACAAACAGCCATTGCTCCGACAGTACACACTGTCCCTGCAACAAACAGGTGCACATGGCTCATTTTTATGCAGAATGATGTCATTTAGACCTCCCTGATTTTATGACCCACCCTACTATGCCTCTCATTGGCCAATTCTCGTTGCGTTGGTTGGTTTGGGTTGGTTATGTTTAGGCAGGCAGAATCAGAGACAGAGTAGAGAGGGTCTTCCTTTCACCATAGAGAGCAAGGGCTGAAAGGCTAACCGTGGCAAGCTAGAAAACATCAGATATCAGCATGTCAAAGGATTATTTTAGCACCCTTTATCTGCCAGGGATACAGTTAATGTATGTTCTGTTACATCGTTTACATTTTACTTGTTTACGTACTTATTTTAAGCCCAACCATGATGGCTTTTAAGAGGTTTCGTGCGTAAACCCAAGCAAGAGACTTAACCACGTGTTTATTACGCCTGCACGCTGGGCTACCGATAGAAAGTGACTCTAAGGGGCCGGGGTTGGGAGCATCAGTAGTTGGAATGAGAATGTTTGTTGCAGGGGGAGTGTAATGGGCTGTCAGACGAATGGGCTGTCTGTCCAATGGGATATTTTTCAAACTATTGGAAACGGAGAATAAAGGCACGGCACCAGCATTTACTGGCTGCAGGGAGCGCACTGGGAGGTGAAAAACAGACCTCGGGCACTTCTACTCGGTAATAAACGTTTTCTCTGATAGTGAAGCCTGCCAGGCAGAACATGTAAATACTGAAGAACCTGCCTGTAATTCACAGGAGAAAACATCCTCTTTTTCTTATAATATGCAGAACTCCTTCAGACACAAACCTGCAGCTTGAGGTGTTTATGATGAGTGAAGACAGTAGAGGGAGTCGTAGAAAGCAGAATTTAGGACGTTAGTCCAATTCTGTCCTCCGGTGGAAAAAACATCCTTTGGCTGTTTTTGAATTGGCACAGTGAGCAGCGCGCAACTCTATTGTGTTTAAAGGCACAACACATTGGCGTCATCTAAAATCCTGTAAGCAAAAGCATATTTTAAACACAAACACTGCGATGATAATGATTTCTTGCTGTTTTACTGTATTACTTAATTCATAAGGAAGCTCATTTTGTAACAAAACTAGGAGAAGAAAAAATGACATTCCACACATTGCCAGTTTATTGCCTTGTCCCATGCATTCTGCTTATTAATATGTTCATACTAATTATTAGAAACCATCAGAAGCCACTGCATACAAGACAATGTAGGGGTTTCCGTCACACCGCTAAGAGTTTTGTTGCAGCAGTCAAAAAGCAAGAGTCATTATTCAATAGTGGGTGTTATATGATGTATGTTTGTAAGACACTTGTCTCCAGAACCGTGCAATGTAAAGGAGAAGTCTGCATCACGGAGATGGACGATGGCATACGTGTCGTGATAGGTGACGTTGCACTCTCAGGCAATGCAACGGAAGATGTTCCCCTCCACAGCTAGCTGCATGTGAAGAACCATCCTTCTGTCTTTGACTTCTCCAGTCAAACGGTACCTGCAACCACTCCTTTGTTCTACCCATATTACCATTTGTATGGTTTTGCTTGCAGCCAATCACCACAAGCGTTCTTTGATCGGCCCACTACAGTCGCTACATCCCACAGTTGGGATTGCCATCCTAAGAGCTGCTAACAACGGGAACAACGCTGGTGTTACGCTTCGGTGCCGACATGGTCCTTTTACCAAGGGTCATGTTGAACAGCTTATAATGAATAATTGTGTGGATAACCAAGTCTATTAAAGCCAGAAGTAAGTCCACAAAGTGACTGTTGTCATATTATTAATGAGTAAAAAGCATTTAATTAGCAGTCTTTTAGGTTATTTCTCTCAGACCGGGCTGTTTTTAGCGCCTGCCTCTGAATTCCTGTATTTAAACACCTGTGAGTCTCTCAGCGGTGAATGACATTGAGAGCGGCGGAAAGCTGAAACACTCCCCATCAATAAATAATGAAATGTACTAATTGTGGCTCCTGTCATTTAAGAGTGCGAGACTTTATCTGAAGCGGATCCCAATGCTTTATCCTACTTCAACAAAAGGTCAAACAGTTCTAATGATGCTCTCCTTTGAGGGAGTCGAGCTCGATCACACGCAGTGCAGGAACTCTTTCTAGAATACGAAAATGAAGGTCAGTTTTCTGGGCCGCTGTATTTCCCACAGTGACCATCCCGCCTGGGGAAGAGGAGATGGTGGGTGCAGCGCAACACGACCGCTGCGCGGTTACGCAAGACCAGAGAAAGTGCAACAACAGCATTGAACCCCTGGCTCGGAGGAGGGAAAGTGCCAACAGTACACAAAACACCTGGGAGACAGAGAGAGGGAACAAGAGGAGAAGGGGAGGGGGGGGTAATTCAATCACATCAGTGTCCTCATTCACAGGACAGAGAGACAGAGAGACAGAGTTATGAACAACTAATGAAATAAGCAAAAGCTGAGTAAGATATTTGTCCCTGTCTCACTCTCGGTTAAACAACAAGAGAGGTGAGACAAGGGGAGGGATGAAGGTGTGTGGGCAGAGAGACCAGCAACAAAGCCGGACGGGCGAACACAGTTTCTCTGCTACAGTAACTCCTCCACTCCTTTAAGGTCAAAAGCTCATGCATATTAAAAAACGAGAGAAACCTCCCATCCACTCTCATCCCTCTGAGCTGAGGAGCGCACGCATGCTCACACACATACACACCATCAGGCCTTGAACACACAGCTCTCCAAGCCCCATCATCCACACTTCCATGATCATCCCCCCCCCCCTAAAAACCCAGACAGACGTCAACCCATATCTCCAGAAAAGAACAGTGGTTCAACCGTTCAACCTACAAACTGTATGATACGATTATGGTTGGAGACAGAGGCTGTGGCAAATAATCCGCTTTGTTTAAGGTTAGGCAGCTAATCCGCTTAAGGTCAATGTTAAAGAGTAACGACACACTTGAATATGTTTTTTAAGTCCTAAACTAAATGATATGACTGCACTTTGATGAAACACATCAATGATGGTTTGAAAATGGCTCAAAACGCCATCTACTGTTTTTAAATCAGCAGAGTCACATACAAAGGAGATTACCAATAAGAGAGAGAGAGAGAGAGAGACTTTTGTTGTCTCTCATTCATACTTGCGACTTGTGTCCTCTCACTGGACCTCTCACTGAACCGGTTCAACATCTTCACCCGAACATCTGGCCAGAGACTTTGAACACAGTGGATATGAATCCGACAGCGTGCATGGAAATTGTAATCCCACTCTGACGACCCTCCATCTCATTCTGCATTTATTATGTCCAACCCTGCTGCGATTCCTTCCCCTCTCCTTCATTTATACGACAGTGTATAATATCTTTGCAACAGCATTCATCTATAAATTATTCCTTTTAATCGGAATACAGAAGTTTATAGTGGCGGCAGCCTCCAACCTCGTGTTCACAATCTTTCCAATCACCACATAATCATCGGCGCACTCTTTGAAGAGCTGGCTGTGATGTTCCCATCACGTTGTAGTATAGTAGGTGCAGCTGAAAGGAAGCCGGATGAGAAGTGAATTTGGAGAGGAGAGAGAGCGCACCCTCGCCACATCAACAGAATACGTGTTGCCTAAATAACTAAGGGCTAATGAGACGTGATCATCCCACGCCACAGCGGCTGATTAAGAAGCTGACCATGCATGAAACCTCTCTGCTTCACTTTCCTCGTCCACAATCCATCATGGCAGACATTGTCTCTGGAAATTGTTTCTGCTCAGGGCGCCTGCGTGCTCCCTGTAGGAATGTGTCGTTTTTGATTGTTCCTGTTGGGGCAGCGCTGGTTACGCAGGCCGGCTGTCCCTTCAATGAGCAACCAAACTTAGTCCGACGAGACCACCGACTGTGAGTCATCTCCAACCTTTGGACATAATAAAAAATAAAAACTTCAAGTTCTGTGAGGTGTGACGATGTATATGGCTGATGTCTGGCTCAGATGGCCAAGTGTGTGTGTGTGTGTGTGTGTGTGTGTGTGTGTGAAAGGTCTGGTACTCGGCTCATCGCGTCAACGCGAATATCCACAGGTTGTGCAATGTCTGACTCAGATCTGAGGCCTCTGGTGTGTGTGTGAGTGTGCGATTCCAGATGCAAGGTTGAGAGGTTGCCCTACAAAAGTAAAAGAGCATTAAATGTGTTTGCATCCTTATTCAAATTGTGGTCGGAATTTTGAACAAAAAAAGATTTACAATAAGATTTTATGCTTGGCTGAGGTGGAAAATTTGGTGAGGGATAAGAAATGAATGTGACAGAGTGCAATAGAAACAGACTTAGTGAATAAATCATATCGCACATGAAGCATAGACACAACTTCCTCTCACCTGAAGAGATGAAAAAATACAGATAAAAACATCAGATGTGTGTGAAGCGATGAGGAGACTAATTTGCGTCAAAGGACTACTGCATGAAATGGACATTATTTTTTTATTTTTCAAAAAAGTAATTATTATCATCAAATTTTCATTCAAAATTAAACATTAGAATTATCATGCCTATCATGTCATCTATTTTTTGTTTTCTTATGTTTGTTATATATCACATGTCACCTTGAGTTCCTCTTCTTTTCTTGGGTATTTCTTCATTGTTGTAACACCTCACTCACTGCTGTTTTGTTTTTGCACCATGCAACAGTTAATACAATAATAGTATTTTGTTTTTCAAATGCCATATTTCCACCACTTTTCCTCATTGATGTTTTTGGGAGAATTGGGTAACACGTTCAAAGATGGCGTCACAGTATTTCCTTTGAAAGTTGTTCACTGGGCCACATTTTGGCCGACCCGGCTGACTTCCTGTGAGCTCCCAGCACACATTATTAACAGGACAAAGAATGAAATCATGCGTCTCTTCTTGAATTTTAAAATATTGGATTGAATTAATCAAATTCTAGTAGTTCAGCCCCTGTCTTTCTAAAGATTGTGAATGGGGAAAAAGCAAGAAGTAATACCACGTGTGTGCATTATACACCAAATTGTTTGGAAGCTGAGATTTCCACATTTATTGATTTAACTGGGGCTTTGAAATAAACTCATCTTGTTGTAACCCTCTCCTTCTGCAATGGTTTCATGGCACCAGAGAATTAGCTCAATCAACTGTTTGGTCTCATGGTAGTGGATGGAAACATACAATGACTTGCATTGTCATTTGCCCAATTTCTGGAAATTCTAGTAAAATCTTTACCACAGTTGGATGGACACTTGGCTGAAGCGTATTTATTTATTTTTTATGTCTTATATTATTCCATTTCTGTGACATTTTGTAAGGGTACACACTGATGGAGATACATAGACTCCTAGTGCTATAATAACATGAGATGCTTTATCCGATCCAAAATGATATTATAGTGAAAAAATGAGGCAATAGTGTACAATAAGCACAGTTTTGGCTCCACTGGGTCAATATAGGAACATTACAATCTAATGTCATAGTGCATTGCTTGTTTGTGGCCTTTGTGCAATCTTCATCTCCATCACAAAGAACAGAAATGTGACGCAGAAGATTATATTAGTATACACTCAGCACGGTGCGCCATCATTCTATGTTGTGACACACACATCTATCTGTTTTTAGCGGGAGAGAGCGAGAGAGAGAGAGAGAGAGAGAGAGAGAGATAGAGAGATAGAGGGGAGGGAAGTAGGAGGAGGGCTGTGCGCAACGTCGGTGCCAATAGGCGCAGCGCTGTCTAATTAAAACCCTACCACGTAATCCCGACGAAAGCTCCCCCCCTCCCTCCCGGTTTAAATCCACTCCACCAGCGCTCACCACCTGAACACACCGCCCGCCGCTGCTATCCCGTCCCGACCCCTGGAGGAGAGGAAAACGCCAGCAGCAGCAGCAGCAGCTCCGCACCGCAGCACCACCACTGCTGCCTCTCGCCTGCACGGTAACATGGTTTGCAGGGCTCGGCTGCTGTAGCCAAGGGGCCACTTAGTCTGTCACTCAGTCCGCGTGGATGTGCGCGAGTGTGCGGTAACAAGCAGCAGTAGTAAAGCAGACGGAGATCCCGCGCCGCTGTGCATCAGGAGCACCGGAGGAAAAGGCGTCCGGAGCCGAGCCGAGCCGAGCATCCCTGCACCGCTGCCCGCCCGTCCTGCACACCGGCCCCGCTGAACCGGAGCAGGGACACCCTCCTCCCCGCAACAGACACAACCTCGGCTTTACCGGGTAAGGAAGAGGGGCGACATATACACCGCAGATGTTTAGCCCTCTCTTAAAGATGTAATGTCTTCTGTAACGCCATCGCTCGTGTCGTGAATTCGGCTCGTGGGAAAGCGACACAGGCGCTTTTGTTCGGTTATTTCGGCTGTTTGTGGCGACAAGAACCCGCCGAGTATAAAGCATAGCCGATGTGACCTGAACACATTCCCGTATACCCTGCAGCTTGTCTGATTGCAATGAGACAGATGTTGTTGTTGCTTTTCTTCCCTTTGTGCGTCCCACTCAGGTTGATCATCTTCTTTTATCGATTTAATCACACAAAAAACAATGAAAGGACTAAAAAACCTATTTTGCACAAGCCAATAGGATGAGCGCGTTATCGGCCATGCGATTGTTTATGAATGATGTGAACACGAGGCAAGCATGGATGCGCATGGTGCTGCTCTGGATCCTCCAGCTCTCCTCTGTGTGTCACAGTCATGAGGTGCATTCATCTCCCTGAGATGCACCCTCTTATTTGCTTCCTTATTCCACCCAAAGTCACAGTTATAAGCTATAATATTGCCTTTGAGACCGCAGAGTATGTGTGTAGTGAATTACACTCACTATGTCGCAGTATTTTCTCATATAGCAACATAGAGCGATATTCCAAACAGGCAGCTGCAGTGAGTTTATATATATATTTGTTTCTATAAAACATCTTCTCATATTTCACAGTAGCTGCTAATGCTATCTCTGCTGATTCCTTCGCTATAGAAGAGTAGGATTACTATAATATGAGCTGAGTGAAATGTTACGTTCTCTGTTGCTATAATGCAGCTTGTGCTCTGCTCCATTAGCCCACATCCTATTATAGCTGCAATCTCTGCATCTCATGCATCTCGTAAGACATGATTTGGAAATTTATCTACGCTGGAAATCTCTTGTTATTGACAGTGTTGTGTAGTCAAAATTAATACAATACGAGGCAGCCGGGGTGTCTATACCATGACATCTTCAATAAGCATCTGTCACCAGGTGTTTGGGACCTCTTCTCTCCTTTTTCCTGAGAGAACAAGCCTGTTTATGGCCTGATTCAGGCCCTGTTTTGCTACACTGATGTGAAGCATTCGCCTCTTTTCTTTCCCTATATGTCACCCAGCTGCTTCAGCTTTAACTGGTTCCTGTCTTGTGCAGAGAGCCAGCTGACCCGACCCTTGCAGGACTATTCAGAGGAGTCACATGCGTGGCAGTCTTAGGGTCGAAAAGGCACCACGGTCGCTCAGCGGTTGTCATTTTAGGGTGGCTAATGATGGAAAGAATGATGAGAGGTCCGGACGATGTGGCGGCCATGAGGTGTGACCCCGGGGTTAATGGGAATGTGGTGCACGGGCGACGGTGCGGCCCCTAACAAATTGAATCATATTTAGGGATCCTGTCCGAAGGAAGCCTGCTCGACTCAATTTGCTCCAGTTGCTGCTGACGTTTTTGGTTGGGAGGAGGCAGAGTTTAGCCTCCCTGTGCTAATGCTAGTTGTTACATAAGAAGATAAATGTGTGCTGGAGCGCTACTCTCTCTCTCGCCTGCACACACACACACACACACACACACACACACACAATCATAACTTTTAACTCTGAGGCGTTAAGCTCCAAGCAAAGGTGTGTTTTATTGATATTAGTCGTTTTTATTTCCATCTCTTACTCTCTCCAGTGGCTCTGCTGACATGCACTTCTTTTCATAGGCTTTCACAGTATCAGTCTAGTGTTTCTCATATAGGTGACCTTGCTCTTATAGGACGCCGCCAGAAATTCTTGACGAGATGCCCCTGACCACATGTCTGCATGGAATTCATAAGTACACGGCCTGAAAGTCACTTTGAATTCAGGTTTCTGTCCTGCCACGTGAGCACAGGTCACTGCTGGATCATGGGGTGGAAGCACAAAGGCTCAGCCTCTTGGAGCTCGCCCTCCGTCTAACAGAGAGACAAGTAAAACCTCTGAATGCTCCCGATGCTCGGAGACCTCGGTGGAGCCGGAGAGGCCTCCAGGGGTTGGGTCGGGGTTAAAGCAGCACTTTCAATGTTGCATTTACCAGAGATGTGCTCATAAGAGTCTCTGAACACTAAGCAAGAAAGAAAAGCATAAAAAACAACTAAAGAAATCTTAGTCAACTAAATACAAAACGACCGATTAGCAAACTAATCGACTGTCATAATCAAAGAGGCAGCCCGAGTTGTGCCAAATATGACGGTGGTGGAAGCAGCATGATGACAACAGAGACTGTGGTTCCTGTCCCGTCTTACCAACATTCAACTTTGTGTTTGTTGTTTTTAAGCCAGAAGACTTTCAAGTGTTACGTACATAATAAAAAAATAAGTTTAATTGGAAAATATTCTCATTTATTTATTTGTATTTACATTTAAAAACTGATCTTTATACCTGGACTGTATGGGTTTGGTTGGATAAGATTTTTGGTTGTGACATCACCGTGTTACTAATGAGCCCCACCGACTTCAAACTAGTGAGAAAGTATCAGAAGCCTTTGTTCACCTCACAGCTCAGTTTCTGGAATAACACAAAAAGAAAAATCCCTTTGCCTTTTTGTCGAGGGAACCAGTGCCAGTCTAACTTCCAGAGTTGTCCTACAAAAACACGTCATCCCTGCAGCACTCTATTTCTCAAGCCAGAGGCAAAATAGTCCTGATGACATCACTATGGCGTCATCAGGGTTGTTTCTCTGACTCATCAAAGCTCCTCTAGAGTCACAGAAGGCATCATACAGCTGTTTTCACTGGCTGAGGAGCACTCTTCATGCTCCTTTAATGGACTACAGCACCCATAATTCATGTGCCTTGGACATAGTGGCATATTACATCTTTCTCAGGGAACAAGAGATAATCAGATCCATTTTGAAAGGAATAACCAAGCTTTGTAAGCCCTCTCGCTACGTTTTCATATACACAGGGGAGTGGGGATGTGGCCTGCGTGGGTCGACATGAGGTCTGCCCCACAATCTGCCCTGGGAGAGGCGTCTCCTGCCCGTCACATCCAGTCTGATAAAGCCTGCGATGAGAGAGAGAGAGAGAGAGAGAGAGAGAGAGAGAGAGAGAGAGAGAGACTGCTCTGCTGGAAATCCCCCGTTGTAGGGAGGTCTAGCTGCACTGTCGCCAGTGAATCTGATCAAAGGACACTGGGCTGGAGTAATGTGAAGAAACTGGCGAGTGAATCCTCCTTTTGTCTTCCAACAAAAGCATAAAAAAACAAATGCAACAGGAAAGAGCAGCGGGTTGAAACAATTTAGTTGCTAACAAGAAAATAAGTTTTGAGTGGAGATTTTGTACAAACAGTAATTCTGCTACTTCACCTCCTGTTCTCTCCTCTCCTCGAGCCATTAGGAGGCTGAGAGGGCAGCCAATTACTCCCCGAGCTCGGCATGTGGTTTAGCTAATGAAGTCAGCGGGCAGAAAAAGTGTCTGAACCAGTGTGTGTGTGTGTGTGTGTCCTTTAGCATAAAAGGGTCAACGGCTCTCCGCTGATAAGGCGTGGTGGAGAACACACACTCCACCGATACCTCTGTCGAGATCGTATCTCAAAGCAGCCTCTTCCTCTCTCTGTGCCTCTGGATACATCCACACTAATACGTTTCTGTTTTAAAATGAAAACGATCTCCGTTCACACGGGCGCCGTCGAAATGATTTCCATCCATACTTACACGACTGCATGCGAATATCACATGACTATTCACGTGCACTGGGCATGCGGGTGCCGGTGTACTTTAATAATAAAAAGATTGGGGTTGATACTTAAGATCCTTCTCTATAATCTTCCTCTTTAGACTCACACAGACAAAGTTGTATTTTTAAAACTTACTTACGTCTCTCTCTCAAACACATCACATTTTCTTTAAAATAAACACTTACAAATCAAAGTTTACTAGTTTATGGGTCAATAAATTTGGTCAACACACTTCTTTCACTTGGTTTCGTTGTTGTCTGTTCTCACTCGTAGCTCTGCCGGTGGCTGAAGTCTCTGTCGCACTCGAGAGCATTTGTGCATTTGTTCCTTTACAGTTTCTTTGTTAACTTCACAATAGTCGGGCAGAACAATAAGCATTAATAAGAAAAGGAAAGTCCTCTGTTTAGTGTCAATCGTCCTCCTCAAAGCCGCAAACCGGTACTTCAGACGTCCGCTGATAACGCCGCTGGACACGCCACTCGCTAATCGCTAACAGCTAACAGCTGCTTCCTCCACATGTCGGCAGTAGTAGAATTATGAAATGCAGAATTTAACTGCACAACAGCTGCAAGGCCGGTAAAGCCTGTAATCTGTTATCCGGGTTGAAAAAGAATCAGTGGTCGACCTGGCTGTGATAGGGGCGTGACAAATCAGGGCAGGACACGTCGTGAGTGCGAAGACCCGATCAAGTAGCGAACGTCCAAGTCATCGTTTCCAAAGTTATGCGGCTCGGCCTGTCCACACGACGAGGTAACCCCGGAGTTTCCACACTTATCTGGCCTCCGGAGCATTTTTAAACCTCCAGATTAGTGTGGACGCTCAGTGTAAACATAGCAAAATATATGCATTTTAAAAAGGAATTGTAGTAGGGTGGATGTAGCCTCTGTCTATCCTCTTCTTCCACCTATCATTTCTCTCCCAGACTGGAGGATTATTTCTCTCAATTAGATCTCATCCTGTCCCTCATCAAGTTTCCTCTCATCTTCTTTCAGTACATTTTTTTTGTTCTCTGTCCAATTCAAAAGGCTAAAGTCTAAAGGGAGTAAGAGTTGAATTAGTCGCTTTAGACTAAGAAGCTGTACAATCCAAGCCAAGCTGGTGTTTTCCCTGATGGATATCTGCACTCCACTGATGGCACCTTTACTAGTTTGTCATGTTCCGTGAGTTTGTTTGATACTTCCTTTATGCACAAGGGAGATTCGCTCGTCTTGTTGTCCATTGTCATCATGGAGATTTTCTTGTGATATCTGTCTTTTTAATGTCCCTGTTTGACCTGCAAGAGTACGTACGACCGGCCTCACAGACTCAAGTACAGACGAGAATTTCTTATTCAGTGCTGTAATTACGACCCTGCTAGAAGACCGTGGAATGTACCCAAACAGAACCACGACCAAGAGGGGGGAAGGAAGGGAGGAGTGCCCCTGCGTCGCATACCCCTGCCCTCTTTTATGCTCGCTAATGTGCAGTCTTTAAGGAGTAAGATGGAGGAACTGACAGCCAGTGTAGAGTCACAGCCCTTGAGATCGGGACCCTGTGAGAGGGCGTTGTTTATACCTAGAACGATGGTTGTTCATGAAACTCTGTGGCCTTCTAACTGCCAGGAGGATTTTCACAATTATTCATCACTTTTGATTAAATTCCCTTCAAATGAAACTCGGACAATGCAACATCAGTCACCATTAGAGTGATGCGGCGTTTGCAGAGCATGTCCTCTGATGCACCTACAGTATAACCTTATTATGGGGGATTTGAATCGCTACTCTATGGATCCCTTAGTCATTTCCTTCAGTATGTTGCCTGCCCTATGAGACATGATGAGGTGCTGGACCGTCTCCAGTTGTTGTGGGACCGTCAGAGTAAATATTGCAAAGCTTCTTTTACGTCTGATCATAGTCTTGTTCATTTAGTTCCAGTCTACCAGCTGAAGAGAGCGAGGACTTTGTAAAGAATCTTGTGCAGATTTAGAAAAACTCACAGACACAGTACATTTTTACATCACTTTCGGTGAAAATACGGTCATTCCTTGCAAAATAATAATCGAATAATTAGTAAATCCCTTTAGAATTTGGGAGCATATAGCGGTGAGGTTGCAGATCGCAACCAACTGAAACCTCTCCCTGTAAGGTATTAAAAACACAACCATTTTTATTTTCAGGTGATTAAACACGAAAGAAAACATACTAATTAATGGTACGTTCCATTTCTGCTAATAGATCTCCCTAAATGCTCCACACTGGCCCTTTTAAATAACTATTGAATCAGAAGAAACCCTTTATCGGGCAGACAGCACCCAAAATGGAGATGTAAAACTAACTGTAGTATAAAACAACATGGAGGGTAAACTGGGAAATAGTAACAGGTGCAGCCTGGTGAGCCATGACCTCCATGTTTGGAATGCAGAATAAAAAGAGGAGTATGGTGTGTTCTGATATGTCTGACACTGATTTGGCAGTTTTTATTTGCACACGATTTTACTGGTGAACTCCCTGTGAACCAAGAGCGCTGATTGATGAAGCTGCAATGTGTAAGAGGGACAATCCTGGGGATTACACATCACATAAAAGCACTAATTACAAACTTAAAAACAACATCTGTTCGCATGATCGCAGTCCTCTACATCAGTAGAGAACATAGATAACACAGGAATAGACTTAATATAAAGACCAATATGTGAGTCATGTCCCAGGATCCGTTGGTGTGAACAGTCGTTCCTACAACTCTGCATATCTCAGACCAAAGCTCAGGTCATCTTACTGGACTGCCAGCAGCTTCATAGCAGTGAGTTTGATTTGCTTCCGTCAGATTGGAGGTTTTACCTCCCAAGAGGTGACACAAACAGAGACGAGGTATTTTCTTCCATCAGTTGTTGGCTTTTTAAACAAAATGTGACGTGGCCTGTTTATTGATCGGTACCTCGTGGTTTCTGGCTTTTTCTTCTTTTGCTGCTTTCTCTGATGGTTTTGTTGACAATGGCGACAGCGACTTGTGTATGTATGTATTCTATTGATTGCTTGATTTGCCGTTCCTTTTGTTTCATTATTGACTGCTCTCTGTAAGCCAAATTGCCCCTGTGGGACATAAAAGCTCTACTCTACCTCTGAGCAAAATGTGAGGAATTTTATGGAGGAATAACCACCAGCTGAGTCTCTACCTCAGCCACATAAATATAAACAGAGTCGTGGCTGTTGTGCCTGTATTTTTTTTATATGAGAGTAGAGCAATATTGACACAGTGAGAGGAGCGAAAGAAAATGTTCCCAGTGAAAAATTACACCCTGTTTCATACCATGACAGCATCAATTAAGCTCAGCGTTTTCCCCCTCGCCAGCTCCTCGCTGGGCTCTCTGGGCAATAACAGGGCCAATCAGAAATAGAAAAATCGATGTGGCGCCGGCTGGCTTGGATGCATTTACAAGCAGCCGTAATGACTGCAGACTCCATTCTCCAGCTGCTGGTGCAATCACATTGCAACCTGCGATCTGTGGAGCTGCGAGCAGAAGAGCAGTATTATTCCGTAGAGCAGGTTCACCGAGTGACACTCTTATAATGTGAACCGCTATAATGCTTATGTTTGTGTCTTTCCTCTCATACGACATTTTATTTTCATCAGCACCAAATCTCCAAATGAGCCTCTCTCGTGTTTGGTTATTGGCTGCACAGGTAGAACACAGCAGGTGTTGTTAACTTTTGGTCAGCGTTCATGTTGGTGATCAGTAATGATGTAGTAGTAGTAGGAACACAAACACCTTATATCTCCATGTCTGTAAATATAACAACTTCGGTCCTGTACATACGGTAGATCTGTAGTATACTTACAGCAGAAGTAGATGAAGCAGTGACAGTGACTGCATGAAGCTTACAAGGCTGCCGCTGATCGGGGTTGTGGAGAGATGCATCCACAAATTGTTTCTGTCTTCATGCTTACACATAACTAGAGAGAGAGAGGGGGGGGGGGGGGGGGCAGATGGAGAATAAGAGAGAGATGGAGATAAAAGGAGGTAGAAGGTGAGAGAGAGAGAGCTACAGCTGTATGGAAAATATAGCAACATAAGGATTGTTGATTGTTTATACAGAATAGTTCTTATGTGTTGTTACAGCAATGCAGACATTTAGCTGGAACTTCTATGTATATCATGAGTGTTCCCTTAAATTTGCCGCATTTGCACCAAACAGCAGAAAGACCAAGTCAGCGACCAGCTGGTGACAGTCCTGCAGCATTTAGCAGCTAAAGAGACGGAGAGTCATTCTTTAATTCACCATGTGGCCAGACACACGACTCCAACCGCTTGATAATGCTGCTCCGTAAGTGCTGGATGTGTAAATAAGCAACTGTTTGTATTTGTGTTCAATTAAATTGCTTTTGTTAGTTATTGTCCTGCGGAGGAAGAGAAGCTGCAGCCCTGGTGATAGCTAATGGGGATCCATTTAAATGAATAATGAATGACACTTCATGATGTACAATAACACAGAAATGATGCTTTACCTGAGTGAAATATAAAACTCAGACCTTGTTTTATAGATTTATAAATCCATCACGGGAAAATGTGTCCATCATTTTATACTCCTTTTGATAGAACTTCCCCCAGAATGTAATTGTGGAAACATTAATCGTGCAGTGCTAAAATAAGGAGCAAAAGAATGTCTTATCAGCCAGGTGCAGTAAGTCACACTTGCAGCAGTTGTGATCTACAGCTCCGTGTTCAAAAAACGAGAGGCTGGCAGCGAGCATGCAGAGCGGCAGCACATGAGAGTCTGCAAGCGAACACGAGGAGTGGTCCGAACGTGTGACCTTTCCGTCGGAGCCCAGAGCGAGCCCCGCACGCCGGAACTGTACGAGTCGCGGCGCTGCATTGTGGGATATCTCCATCACGCAGCTCGTGGGCCTCTATCGGTGCGACACGACCGCTCGTGAAGGGCAAATCCTCGCTGAGTCGGCCGTTTCCCTTCCTGCTGGTATTTTTAGACACTTTCTCTCTCTTTTTCTCATCACTAGCAAAGGGTATATGAAAGTGAGGCAGATGTAATGTGGCCAGGCGTTGTGGCGCACTCGTCCAGTCACCCTTCTCGGCGAAGCATGAGATTTAGTTTGTTTCCTAAGCGCGTCACAGGCTGCGTGCCTCTGCCTTACTTGGGAATCGAGGGTGCCTTTTGGGTCACGTAGTAGGTTCAACACATTGCGTTTCCTGTGAAACAAATCTTCCGGAAATAGAGAGAAGTCAGAGTTAGATTATGATTGTGAGAATGCAATCCTCTTTATGTAAGTATATTATAGAGCAATGTCCTTTGCCTTTTATTAATGTGATGACTCTTTGGCCGGAGCTCCGTGGCCTCCCACGACTCTAACCACACACCACTTCTGCTATACACGTCAGAGCCCCAGTTGACATAATCGTAACACACCGAGGGGATTTGTTCATCTTCCCAGGACATGTTTGCATTATGTAAAGATAACAGGATTTTATATTCAGGGCAGCAAACGGTATGCTATGAACAGTAAATATCCTTATTTGTTGCCGGTGTGAGGATGAAGCAATATGGCAAACACCCACAGTTCACTTTGCACAATCTCTAAACACGAGCACCGCCAAGAGTGTTTTATAGATTCATTCAATAAGGGCTGTTGTATGAGTCACACGTTTCGAAGGAAGTGTTATAACCACGTGTCGGATACGAGGTGGAACGTCAGCCAAGGAGCGAATGGTGGTGGGGGGGATGCTGGTGTTTCTCACTGGGTGTTTAGAAAAGGTCAGTACAGAGGATGTGTGGAGAGGGGGGGGGGGGGGGTGAAAAGGAGAAGAGGGGGGTTGAAAATGAAGTGTAAAGATAGAGAAGGGAGGACAAAAAAAACATGAGCCAGAGGGGTCGCAGTCTTGTCGTCCGTGTGTGTGCCACCGAACAGCTGGAAGAGTCTGATGCTCCTGCCTCTCCCATCTGCCTTTCACACCCCCGACGCTCCGGAGCTCCACGTGATCGGAGCTTTCCCTTTTCCCTTCCCTGCTACAATGATAACATTCACTGAGATAAGTGTCAAGAGAAATGATTTGATCTACGTGATGAAATATCTGACGTACGTCACTGAAGTGTTGCTCAGAGGGGACGCTCGTCCTGGATCGGCTGTACTGGCTATTTGTAAAACCATTGCTAAGTTAGTCAACTATTGACGTTAGCGTGTTCGTTCCATCAACTGGTTTGGAGCGAATAAACTCGGCTACATCGTAGTTTAGAAATTGGTGCTGTAGGCTACACTTTACACTAGGGCTTTGAAATATAGCCAAAATACTGTTTCACAATATGTCATTTCATATCTCAGTAATGAGATGTCTTCTGGTAATTCAAGAAATAAATAGTCCATATTTTCTCATTTAATTAAGAACTTTGGTGATAAATAATACAATTCTCTGAGAAATTTGAGTTAGTGTGTGCATATTGTTGTCAATTTAGACAACGTGAATGTAAATGTGTGAATGTATCACGATATCTGGATATATAACTGGCGATACGATTCCATTAAAAGGCGATAACGTATCACGTTCATTGTTTCCCAGGCCTACATGGCTGTAACCCGTCAGTATGTAGAGCAGAAGAAGAAGAAGAGGTTGCAAACTGGAAACAAAGTCGCCATCCAGCGAAGAGCTTCTTCGGGGATTTCTTTCAATTGGGCAAGTTTTGATTGTTCTTTCATGTCCGCTAATATTGGCAATGTTCCATGCTGTCCGGAGACTAAGACGAGTGTTTCTGTGATTGAAATACGTAAACAGTTGGTCAGTCATGTGAGTTCAATGTTCGCTACAACAGAATTATTCAGCAAAGCTGTTTCCAACTCAAGCCAGCCTGAAAACGAATGTGATACTTCAAAAACAGAAACGCTGCTCGTGTAAACTCACAAATATTGCAGTTTCAGTTTTTGTGGATATATATTTCAACTGTTGGTGCGACTTTGTTTCATTTTTATTTACAAACGTAATTGTTACCTATGTTTCATATTTAGTAGTATTCATGAAGTTTTGAATGCTAACCTGCTTGCTGTAGTTATTTAGCCTGACATTGTCAGCCTAACGTTTGGTATGTTGTGTTACATTTGTGAACTTTTCTCAGTTTGCTTTTTGAAGCGCCGGGTCAGACGTGTCCGTAAGTTTGAACTCACAGACAGTGGGTATTTGCTGGTGAAGTATTTAAAATCAAATCATTGAAGATGTACTTCAGCTAAGCTATGAGGAGCTCAAACACCAGCGATGTTGCTGTCTATCTTTATTTCATTCCTCATCACAGAACCATCCTTGACCAGAATAACTAAGATAATTGCCTCCAGCGACAAAGAAAGGAAGTTGATGCTGGGAGAGTAATTGCCATCTTCATCCTGGGAAGTGTGTGCTCCTGCAGTGTGTGTGTGTTCTATGACTGCAGGAGGGTGCGTGCGATTCCCGCACGTGGCCGTGAGTGCGTCTTGCTGCAACGTGCTGCTGCGGGACGTGAGCTAAAATACCCTCCGCCTCGAAAGCCCTTCACCCTGGAGGCCTCTCTCAGTAAAGGATGTCCCCTTTTTTAGAGCCCTTGGAGAGCTTTAAAAACGGGCGCAGTAACCCTTTAAACACTCACCTCTCAGGCAACGTGATACTGTTGGCAGGTTGAAAGGGGAGAGGTTTGATTCAGTTTCCTATTTAACTCTTCCCTTACACTGTCATTTACACCCGGAACCTCAACTAAACCTGACCGCAGCTTTACAGACAAGCTGGTGAACGGACGTTCTCTCCCGATGCATGCAGGTTTGTACTCACATCCACTTTTTGAACGGCTTGTGTTGTAGTTCATGTGCATGCATGTTAGAACCTCATTAAACCTGAGCACTTACATGTCAGGTGTGGAAGGATTAGAAGCTCTTATCCTCCATTATGTCTACTGTGTTTTGACCAGAAAACTAAACCAGGACATCATGACGAACCCACTTTTGGGTAGTTTAGTGACAAGGATAACGGCCAGAGGGCCGGGGTTCCAGCGGGTCCTTGTTGCCAGTTTGCGCTGGCAGGAGCAGGATGGAAAGATCTAGAGCAGCGATACCAGGGGAGCTCAGGCAGCAGCAAGCTAGGCCCGAGGCATTTAGCAAAGATCAGGGGCTGTTAAAAAACGACAAACTGACATTGGCAACATTTTTGGAGGGGGAGAAGGAGGGAGGAAAATAAAAACAAAAAGGAGAGGCTAGAAGAGAGGGCAGGGAAGACGGGTGTTGTATGTCAGCATATCGATTGCAGCTAAGGATAGAAGTATATCAGGATTCTCCTTCACCTCAGCGGCAGGAATAGAGCTTGTGACCCCAGAGGGGAATCCAGGGATGCTATGGATTTGTTTAGGGGTCAGTTTGGCAATGCCACTTAAATCATCGATGGGAAACTTGATATATCATTTTGGTCTGAGAATAGACTTAATGCTTATTTCTCATACCAACAAATGTCCCCGTTGACTTTCTTAGGAAAACAGAAAACCATTGTTGCGCCGTTGTGATTTTCTTCTTAAAACCCCTGAAAACTAGGATTAAAATAGTTCGTAGCCTCATGGAGTGGATATATATATATATATATATATATATATATATGCCTGAACTGAATGAACAAGCTGAAGTTGCTGAATAAATTTGCAAATAGTCGTTAATGATGATGTGAAGATTTGGCGGGAAAAAGACTGTTCATTAAATCCAGTGATGGTGATTGTCGGTTTGAACTGAATGAACCTGTTCCAATCAGCTAATTGATTCATAACGTCCACCTCTGCGTCATGTTCAGTATGTGCTTTTGAATGCCGTATCATTGGTAAGAACTGCTACGCTAATCTGTTCATAATCCTTAGCTCATCCACAGGATTACGCTGATAGCTGTACGGATGCTGTGGTGGTAATTATTGGACATGTTTCATTGCCATACCTGAACAGAAGTCACTGTTTTGTTGAATGAAAGTCTTTTCTAGACCACTCTTTCCTCAGTGAAGTCCAATGTGCACTTCTTGATCTAGTTTAAGGCTTTAGAATCAGCTCAGAAATCCGTGCACGTCTTACTTGAGTGCACAGATTTTTTACATTAGTTGTACGAGAGCATGAATATCTGTCATAGCTTACTGACAAAGGGTTGGATTATCTTAGAGGAGAGAACAGTACTGACGTCTTAAAGTGCGTCTAAATATACCACTGTGCCCTGGAGGAACTGGAACCTGGCTTCAGCTGCTGAGGTCAAATTGTCTCCAGGAGGAAGACGAGCTACCTTGTGGCCGCATCCCCCCCTCATGGGAGCGCGGCTACAGCTGATATAATAAGCTGTCTGGGTGGAGGGCCACGACTCGGCCCGTCAGCAGCCGAGTCTCCCGTCTTCGGTTCGCGCTGTGCGTGGCAGACACTATGGATTTTCATATATTATTATGCTTGGGCCCCGTGCTAGAATTATACTCTCTCTAAAGGTCACAGCGCTGCACGGAGCAGTGTCGGACATGTTCCTCTTGTTTTCTTTGATCCTTCTGTTTATCTGCTCTCTTTCTTCTTCGTCTCTCCGTCCATTTTCCGGCCATATGCTCTCTCTTAGAGTCACATGTTGTCTAATCAACAACTGCTATAGCTTGACTCCCTTTGATGCGCCAAATGTGCAGACACTCGGCTCGTCGTCTCCTCTGACCCTGCCCTTCCCACACACACACACACACACACGAGCGTTGCACGATCTCTCTCCCCTTGCTGCCGCCGTGAAGGAAGGGACAGATGCCGCGCTGACCTGAGCCGTATGGTGCTGAAAACATGCTATGAGCAACAGCTTTGAGTGCCTGATTTACTGTTGTAACTTATGTCTTTTATTTACCAAAATAAACAGAAAAACTAAGGCTGTAATCACAGCCGCCCACACTTTCCTCTTTGTGATTGTCCCTCGCTCAATGACTGTGCACTTTTCTGCAGGGGTGAAATTACTGGGTTGTTTATGAAATTTGGGCTACTGCATCTGGCCGGGGTTTAAAAAATACTGTTACCAAACAAGCTGTCCTGTTATGGTCAAAACACGGATACAAGATTTAGGCAACTTTGTTGTTACCACTCATATTAATGACTCATTATACTTGAGAAATATTTGATTGACATGAGCTGTATTCAATCTTCGCTGGACATAACGGAGGACCACACTCAAACTACCTTGATGCCATCGTTGACATTGACATAAAAAGTTGTGTATTTGGTTGGGGGGGGGGGGCTTAGTGAAGGGTCAATTGCTTTCATCTGTCACTCAGCAGGACAAATTTCATCTGTATTCGTTCACAATGTGCTACTATTACATACAAAATGTCCAGTATAATCTAGCTTTTATGTGCAGTAATGTGTCATACATGTAGAAAGAGAATACAGAAGCAGCTACGTGGCAGAACTGGTCAGTAAATGCGTGCATGGCTGCACGGTGAATTGTGTGTTGCCGACTGTGAAGATGAGCTTTCTCGTGTAAATATTTCATGAGTACTGGCAGCAAGGAGGCTTGAAAAATATGATATAAATATTACAAAAATGAATATCTTCTCTTTCCTTGTTTGTATCAGCTGGCTTATATCTCTACCCTGAAAGGAAACGGGAAAGAATACATTCCCGTATGCTGACACGTCTGTATGCTTTTATTTTCTTTCTGATTCAAAATTAAACAGCATGAGAGGATTTTGTGGTCGAGGATATCAGTAGAAGAAGACACTCAGGGAAGATGGCTGTATGCTTTGTGTGATTGCAAAGCCGTGAAATGGTGTTCTTCCATATTCATTACCTGTTGAACGAAAAAGAAACATGACTTCTTATTAAACAGGAACAGGAATGAATACATTTTTGTGATGAGACGGTCCAGTGCCACAAAAGATATTATCTCGGATTGCCTTTTTCTCCATAGAGCTGTGGGAAGAGGTTTGCCTGCATGACTTAAGAGCCAGTAAATAGTCCCAGATTTCAGAACAGAGTATTGATATTTGCTTGCTAGGAGCCCAAGTAATGGATACGTGGAGGCACTCAGCTTTGCTGGAAGTTTTCAGTCACGGAAACCAGTTTGTTACTTCTGGATGGAGGACACTATTTCGTGTCATTGTGACCCAGATGGAAATAGCATTGCCCTCTGATGGACGTGTTGTAAATGAGCTCAGCCTCCTCCCAGATGGAGGTCTGAGTTCCTGAAAAGAGGTCTGCCGCTGTTGTCCTGCAGGGCCAGAGGGACGTGTGTGTTAAAGCTCAATCAGACAATCCGGCATGTCGACGGCACCATCAAGCGTGCCACCGACACACAACGTTGAAAAATTTCCTTTTATTAGTAATTCATATGACGTTTACAAAGTCCCCTTCGCATTTGTTGGTGAAAACGCAATCAGCAGATGGCGTTAGTTGACTCCCAGTGTCACCTGTCATGTAAGGGGACATTTCGGAAGCTTGATGTCTGGCCGGTGGGTGGAAGTGCTGAAGACCTTCTGCCAACGGTGATGAGTCCAGTTTTCTTGAGCACTCACTGCTGCTTGGGAGACGGATTTGATCTACTTCCTTATTTGCACTCCATAAATTCTTCTTCCATGAAACCAAATCATGTGGGCACACGTTCTCATTCACAGCGCGTCAAAAGGCGCCTTTGTCATGCCACTCGGCATGGGATGCAGACGCTCCAATGACGCTCCAATGTAAACCCATCTGCGTCCTTAGATGCTCAGAGAAAAGGCTGCGGGAGTGTAATCGTGTGGTATAAAGACTGAAAGAACTCAGCCGAGGCAGGAGGGAGGGTCGAACAAGCACAAGACCTTCCACCAGGAGCTTTGAGAGCGGTGTTTGAGACTCAAATTATACTCGGGATGTCTGGGACGTCTTCCGTTCTTATGTTTCATATACATTGTTACATTATGTTCTTATTATGTTTTTCTTAGTTGACTTTGATATTTTAAGCAAAGTTAACTATGTATGTTCTCCGGCCGTAGTGGAGCATCATAGTTTGACGCGTTGGGCTACCCGGTGCGTTAGAAATACTCCACGAGGTCCTGATCAAGCATCGCTATGTGACAAGCTGGATTGAGAGCGTTTGCTCATATGAATTACAAGACAAGTGTATATATATGTATTTATTTTAGTTTTTTTATATGAAAAAATATCTCTGGCACTGCATCGTAGGAATCGTTCTCATGTAAACCGAGTGGGATAGTTCCAATCGTTCCTAAAGCAAATCTTTTTCTGCACTATTATAGTGTGATGGGCATTTTTCACTGTTTTCAGATCTTTCTTTTATAGACGTGACAATTATTCATTTCATCCAGTGTGCTCTCAGAACAAGTGGGTATCTGATAATGAACATGTTCATAAGAGGAATCATTAGGCGAGCGAATCCTTTTGCAGTTCTCTAAATGTGGTTATGATAATCTCTGGAGTATGATTTTTTCCATTAGTCGTTATTCCCTTCAAAGAAAGACATCCCCGATCTGTCCCAACTGTCCGTCTCTCATCCTCTCCCTCTGAAGTCAACGCCACATAAGCCTTTTAAGCCTTCGCTTCTGCACTTTTGTGTCCTTAAATGTGGCTTCATCACATTCTCATCTCCTCTCCTCGGTGTCAGTCCGCTGCCAAATCATCAGCGGCTATGTGTGTTTTTTTACATTAGTTATTTAAAATGAAACGAGGACGATGGCAGAGTACAATGAGGTTTGCGCATACTCCCTCTTTGAGAGTTATTATCAGGGTTTTGACATGCTCTGAAAACTCTGAGTGCAGCAGGAGAGAGAGAGAGAGCTCCACACTGAGGACCAGCCCTCATTCTTATTTTTAACCACTCCCTAAATGTCTTCTCCTTCAATAACTCTCAGCATCTTCATCAATCCTTCCTCTCTTCTCCCTCTTCATCTTCGTCTTCTTTTTTTTCCCTCCCTGTCTCTTAAGGTGGAAACACATGCATTTGAATAAATTCATTGGTATCGATCAGCAGCTTCTAGACTAGCAGTGGCACTAAGGGCACGATGCGTAGCGAGTAGGGAACAGATGCACAGGGTTGATGGGAGAAGTAGTTTCACGTTGGAATCCATTATTTATATCTAGAAGCTCAGTTCCTCATTTTATGATTGCAACCAATAGAATAAATATGTTTTGGGGCGTATAGCTGCTGTCAACAACTGTTTACTCTCAACGGGGTGGCCGAGCAGCTATAGCACCGTAAATTACATTTATATACCCACAATAACACAAAATCCTATTTTCTTTAGGGTGATAATGTTATAAAATAAATCGAGAGACTTTCAAAGCTTCCTTTGAAAGCCTCAGTGGAAGCTTCGAGTGTTAGAGAAATGATATTTGATACAGCCTTAAGTGTCCGTGCTTGTGCACCCACAATGCTGTCAAAACTTTCATTTATTATTTCCAATGAGTCTTAATACTTAGGGCTTAAGACGTTATTACCATAACACTTGTTGTCCCCTCCATCTGGTGCCATGGGGACCGGAGAAGACCAAACAAGGAGCCCAAAAAAAACGAGTTGTTCTTCTGACAACTCTTAAGTTCTGTCAGAGCTTCCTGATTGATCCTGAAAGTGTTTTAAAACGTCACTTTTTGGAACCACATTCCTTTCAACTACACAGTATACTCACTGCATCTTCAGCATGAGTCATCATCATCATCAGCAAGATGTGAAAATCTTCAGCGCGAACAATCTGAGAGAGAAAAGGCCGACGATGCAGGGCTCTCCAGCGTCACAGAGAGAAGCCACGGGTCAACAGGATGGAAGTTACAGGAGGAGAAAAGCGAATTGTTGGGCAGGAATTATGGGACGTTGCGGGGAGGGATACAAACACAAAGAGCTGGAGGGAGGAAAACGGAGAAAGAAAAGAAATATGGATGAAAGGTATAAGCTGCCCGGCGCCTCAGGTGGCCTTTCAGAAGCCGCGACAGGAGGCTGAAAACACTCAAGTGAAGAAAAAGAAATCAATGGTGCTTGTCATTTCTTTGATCTGTCTCTTTTTTCACTTGGCATCAGCTCTGTCTGCTTTATTGTAGTGCCTCATACCACTTCAACACCTCCCTTCGTTGTCTATCGTCGCTGCTCTCCGGTTCCTCTCGCTTGCTTTCCTCTCACCCTCTCTCTCCATCCCTCATCCTCCCTAATGACTGAGCTGTTGGCAGGCGATATGAAGGCGTCTTATGAGCATAAAACAGCGAGGGAGGAAAATACTGGCTCTCTAAAATGTTAAATTGGACTTTGGACTTATCTCTTCTCTAACTCTTTCTGACTTTCTCGTTTTCGCATCCCTCCTGCCCATTTTCCAGCTTCCCTCCCTCCATCTCAGCCTGTTCTCCGTCACTTCCTTTCTACTTCAATTTATTGCAACTTAAGTTGCTGACGCACTGAAACGGGCCTTTTATTAAAAACCTGATATTGGCCAGCCACTCTCACCAGAGTCATCCACCTCTGATGATGACGGTACCTCCCTGGCTGCAGATAGTCAATGTTTTTTGATATTTTTTTATTTCACATGGCTGCCCAGAGAAATCATTCGGGCTCGGAGTGGGAGGATTTTACTCAACAGTCTGTAAAATCTGCAGTGAAACTAGCTTCAGTCCTCCGTAAGGGGCAGCTAACCCAACTCAAAGAATTCAATTACTTTTAGTGTCCACTGATGGGCTGTAAGGTGCTGAGGGGTTTCAGGGCAATAAAATGGCCTTATCAGAAATCCAATTATAATGCTGCCACGAAATATCTGGCTACTGGGTGCTTAAATGACAAATACATTTGGAATCAGCCCGCAAAGGTTTTATTTTAAAGTTGTAGATTCTTCCAGTTTGTGCCTAAATTTCAATCCTATTCTATGTCTAAGATTACAACACTGCTCCGGGCTATTACCTTGTTCTGAACCGGGGAAATTATTGCTACTTGGAAGTTGGTTTTAATTCTTCTGTATTGTCAAAACTCTATGCAGTTAGATTAGATTACAGTCATTTATCCAAAGCGACTTACAATTCAGAGTCTATCACATTTCTACACCGTAGGCACAACTACGGGAGCAATTTTTCTGGCTTTCTGGCTTATCGAAAGATGGTCAGCAGTGTGATGATGATACACGAGATACTCTGTTACTACCACCTAATAACGCTCTTAGTCTCTGGAGGCACCTCTCATCCTTAGATGTGAGTCACGCTCACCTTCGCCCCCCCCCCCCCATTTTTCAATATGATCCTATCTTTGTGTTGCATCGATGGCCTGCATGTCTTTGTCTCTCTCCGTCCTCTGTCTTGCCCTCCTCTCTCCTCTCTGTGCGGGGATCATCAGCCCAGAGGTCGGTGACCTGCTTAGTGGCTCTGGAACAGATGTTCAAGGGGCAGAGTCTGTGCCTGTGCTTGTTCAGCGTGTGCACGTCCACCGACTTACGGCAGGGGGTTGGACAACCGCAACTAACAAGCACTCGGCACTTAGACTGGAGAGAGGGATTAGTGATTCGTGCCTCATGATGGGGGGGGTGAACGATAGATGGATGGTACGAAGGGATTGAAAGTCGGGTTTTTGGGGACACAGGGGAGGATTAAGACACAGTGAGGACAGAATCATTTGTACGTTGTGTCACAGCTTGGTTAAATAAAGAAAGAAAGAAACCTTGGGGAAGAGGAGGGAGAGAGAGATTGCAGTGAAGAGGTCAGTGTGTTAGAATAGGATTTGTTGTGTGGTTGTAGAGAGTACGTCAGGTTACACTTGATGTGATTTGGTCTCCGGGGGCTGTCGGATGAGTCATCACTTCCTCTTGGATCCATGTTGGAGGTCCAAATGAAGCTAATTGTCTTTCTAATCAACACTGAACAGGCATGGCTCATTTCTGTCATGATTTAAGAGCCTTTTTTAAACTGTTATTCTCGATCATTTTGTATCTCAAGCCAACATTCAGTCTGTTTTAACAGACCCCTCCCCCCCCGTGTCTGTGGGCATGCCGCTCCTCTCCTGGCTCCTTCCTGGCTTCCGGTCGCCTCCGATTATCCACACCTGCCTACCATCAAGCTCATCACTCTGCAGTATATGAACCCCGGCTCCTCACTCACTCCTCACCAGATCGTTGCTGCAGCCGCGGTGGTAGTTTGTAGTTCTTGGCAGCTCTGTTTTGTACAAAGAGAGTTATTTCTTCATGCCGTTGGTATTTCTTGTATGGCAGGATAACCCTGAGCAATCAAATCAACTTTCCGAGCTCAGCTCAACCTTTAACTTTCTACTTTCTTTCTTTCTTTTTATTCACTTTTGCGAAAAAGCCAATTAGGGTGATGGTTTGCTGTGTATGTCTGTGTGTCATCATGAAGCATTTGCTGCTTTAATTATCCTATCTTTATCTCACCAATTAAATCTCATCCTCTCTCCCAAGCTTTTCTTCTTGTACACACACACACACACACACACACACACACATAGAGGTTCAGACTGCCTCGTGACTGTGTTCTCCAAACGTCAACTGGACAGCGTGGGCTATTATTAATCTCTACAGGTACTAAAAAGCATTTGCGTCAATGCGTGTATGATGAGTGTGTGCGTGTTTTCATCTGAGACACAGCGGTGCACTCGGTCTGTGCTCGACTGAAACACACAAATTACTGTTTTATAGCGAGACGTGCGCATTTCTCAAACAGCTTTCAGCGCTGCAGACGCCACTCAATTACTCCTTAAGGAGAAAATAATTTGTGTCTGCCTTTTGTTCTTAGATTGTGCATCGGGCTAAAAACTGGCTGAGCTGTGCTGGGTGTAGACACTAGAGAACAATAAAAGACATATCCGTCAAATAAGATTACAAACTAACCCAGGCAAATGAGATGTGTACCGTCAATTCAAGAAGACAGTGATATAATGATTTTTCTGTGTTTCAGGGGGAAAAAACAGACATTTGAGCTTCAAACCTCGGCACAGTCTGGAAATACGCTGCATTCTTATGCCACATGGCAAAAGTCCATTATATTGTTTCCTAATCCTCAGAGTGTGCAGCCAGTCCCCAAACAGAAAGGAGCAAATCATAATTGATGGCTTCAGTTATCCCTTCAGCAGCCTGTGAATTGGCTACAAGCACTACTGTCAGTGTACAAGCATTTAATGTTACACATTCAGGACGAGGGACTTAATACGAGTCTAATTTTATTAACTAGAGCAACGAGACGTTCAGGCGTGTGGGCTTTGTTTCTGCGTATGTGAAGCTCTCGGCCAGGCAGCAATAAAGGCCTCGGACACCCACAGCGTTCACCTCGTACGCCTCAACGCATCCTGTTTGACTCTGTCAAGTTCACATAAATATAAACAGGCCTGTGCACACAAAGTTGTTGGTGTAATCACCTAGCATGACTGAGGAGAGACTGTGGGTCAAAGAGGTCGGCCGAGTTTCATCGGAAGGTGTCCAAGCCCCACTGACACTGTGATTTAAATCACTAATCACACACACACACACACACACACATAAGCAACTGCTTTGATGGGGAAACACGGTTTAATTAGCCGTCTAGTACAGAGGAGCAAAGTTGACGAGTACAAGTTGTTTGTTGCTCTTTTTCTCTACATGCTCTATGATCCCTTGAAATGCCGTTCATTAGTCCGTAATTCAACCCTGAAAACACACCAAACACCTTCTTTGTTCACATGAAGTTCTGAAATGTTTTCTGGTGAAAACTAATGATGTTTTACAAGCTGTACTCAGTTATTAACAGCTCGAATAAGGATTGTATGCATGGCTGAAAATGAGACTGTTACTTTTCATAAACAAGTAACACCTTCTATATCTTACAAAAATAAGATGAGCTGAATCTATAGGCAACAAAGCCTATCGATCTGGACCTAATCCTTCAATCTCTCATTGTGTCTATAATGCTGTGTTTGTACATTGCTGTTTATTGTTGTCATTTGTGTTTTTCTACTTCACATTTGAATGCTCCTTTATACAGCTCAGTGAGCATGAAGGTTTTTCAATTGACTATATGCACAGTTTAAAAACACCTTAACATTTACATTTTATTAACCCCTTCATGTTTTGCCGTAAAAAGACAAATAAATATATTTTTCAAGGAGTATAAGGACATTAATATGTAGAAACCCTTTAAAGCAGACAACGTTGGGCAATTGTAGGGTCAAGATGAAGATGATTGTATTCATGGGTTTCAATTTTGGGTGTTTGTACGACCTAAATCCATGAAACAATGTCGCTGTATTGCATGTCATTTTAAGGCAACAGGGTCATAGTGACGGTGCCATAACGTAGTTGCATCTCTGAAATCCTGTTTTGCCAAACAGGGAGCTCAGAGCTGAGATGAAGATTAGGAGAAGTGGGCAAACACACACACACACACACACACACACACACCAAACAGCTGATATGACACACACACACCCAGCTGGCCAGATAAACCCGTAAATGTGATCATTGGGCTAGCGCTTGACGTCACAGGGATGCGTTCGGGATTATTTAATGTTTTGCGTACGTGATGCAGCAGTTTAAAGACTTGTGGCGTTGCGTAACATTCCGTGTCAAGCGGATTGGGACACGATGTGACTAGGCTCGCTTTGATTTCATTAAAGGAAATACAAAGTTGCGTAAAAGTTGCGACTGGTATTTGTCTGTTGTTTGCTTGGTGGTTTAATTTGCACAAACTCAACTTCTGTGTTTTGCAGATGGTTGGTGACAGATAAAGCTCTTTCCTTTGTTCTTCACCTGTAGCTGACAGCATCACTTGCTTGAACAATCCTCTCTAACTCCTCATATTTTCTCACCTGCTGCCGAGTGACTCCAGTGACATCCCGCTATTTGCTGAGCAGCTTGTATTTCGCTTCTTGCTTGTCACAGGAGGTCATCCGTCTCTCTGGTTGATTGTTGCTGACCTGCTGTTTCTGTGTCTCTGATTGACAGGTGGGGAAAGCGGCCTGGCTAGTGCTGTAGTCACCGTTCTCGTCAAGGAAACCAAGAGTCCTGTCCCGTTGCGATGGGGAAACAGAACAGCAAGCTGAGGCCAGAGATGCTGCAGGACCTCCGGGAGAACACAGAGTTCTCAGACCACGAGCTGCAGGAGTGGTACAAGGTTCGTTGACACACATTGTACACAGAAAATGGACAGTATTTGTGGTACCAAGTCATAGTAAAGATACTACTACCAATACTGCTGTTACAAAGTAACTTATTACATGTACTATACTAGAAATACTTGTACATTAGTTGAGTATTTCCATTTTATGCTACTTTATATATCTACACCACTACACTTCAGAGGGAGATATTACAAATATTAAAGCATATCATTGTTTCCTTGTTATAGATTTAAAGTATGACGTGTATAAATTAGCTCCACTTTGACCTGATTCAACATCTTGCTGTGTAGTGCGTACACGTTATAGCATCAATAATATTATCTAATAATAAAATATATTGAACCCTGAGAGGGACAATAATCTATAACACCGATTGCAGCCTTGAATATGACAATGTTTGTCTCACTATAAGGCAGAGCACCACATGCTAGCAGTCTGCTAAGCCTCGGCATAATGAGGTGCCACAGTGACCTGACTGCAGGAGTTATCTCGTCTTGTGTGCAGGGACAGTGTGTTTGTGTAACGGCGATACGGCTTCATGCATGGATTAAACATATGGAACACCTGTGTGAGCGGTCCTGAATACAAACTGTACATGTTATCCCACCTCCTCCCTGACTGAACCCAGGTCTCTTCACACTGACAGTGGTCTTGATGGCGCTCGTTCTTAGCAGATTAACAGCTCCACGCTGCTGGAGATGTCATATAGACCGCATAGTATATTCCACGGGTCGTCGAGGGGCCTGAGGTCACTGAGAAGTTATCCAGCTGGTCTTTTATTGGAGAATGTATTGACGATAGATCCATGAAAAGTTTTGCCGCTCTCTCGGAAAATGTCAAAGACACTGGTAATGAAAAACAAGTTTTATTAAGAACAGAGCTGTGTTGACTTTCCACCTTCGCTCATGAAAATATTTCACATGACGATCAAAAAGTAATTCCATCCTTAAAATCGGGACAATGATTTCGTCACCTCTCTGCCTCTGTCTTAAAGGCCTTCGTAAGAAAAGGGCTTCATTTCTGCTGAACAATGGCAGAGACTGACATGACTTTTTCTTCTCGGGCACAATGCTGCTTTACTAATGTGACTCCTTGAAAAGAAGATAAAAGTGCTTTCAACTCTCAAAGACTAAGCTCCTTTTCAAAGAGCACTTCTTCAATCTATTCAGAACGAAGCGTTACATGAATGAAACATGTACTGGCTGAAGTTTTGTGACATGAATTTGATTCCTGATATTTCCAACTGGCTTTGAAATGGTTTTAGTTGGATCTGATGATGTAAAACTTCTTCCATCATAGAGATGTGTTATATTGTCCTGGAGCAACTTATGTTCACCCTTGTATCGCCTCACATCGTCTTCTCTCCAGGGTTTCTTGAAGGATTGCCCCAGTGGTACCCTGAATGTGGAGGAGTTCAAGAAAATCTACGCCAATTTCTTCCCCTACGGCGACGCCTCCAAGTTCGCAGAGCACGTCTTCCGAACGTTTGACACCAACAACGACGGGACGATAGACTTCCGGGAGTTCATCATCGCCCTGAGCGTGACGTCACGGGGAAAGCTGGAGCAGAAGCTGAAATGGGCCTTCAGCATGTACGACCTGGACGGAAACGGGTACATCAGCCGCGATGAGATGCTGGAGATTGTACAGGTGAGCAAAGGACTCTGGGTAATGATGTTTGCTTCAGGAAGAACCCATTTGGAACCCTTACTTCTAAGAGTGTAGGAGCTGTTCTGGCCTAAGAGCAAACTTGTCACATGTGTGACTTCTGAACAAGAGGGCAATATGATGCCATTCATGTTTAGTTTCCGAGCTCAAGGCGAAATAACCACAATGACATCATCAGAGTTATTTCCTCAGACTTTAGGAGACTCTTCCAGATACACAGAGGAACTTTTCACATGCTGAGTCATACTCCTCAATACAAATACATTGAGCTGTATGTGTAAATCAGTGGAGTTTCTTAAGGTCAATATATGGGGCACAAATCAAGTACAAGAGGATCCAAAATAGTCACACGGGGAGTAATAACATGACGTGTGTGGTCACCCCAAATAATGTCATAAATATGTTATTTACCAAACTTGGCTTTGCTTTTGGTAACCAAAAACAATCCAACGACTGTTGCATTTACAGGAATAGACAGAGGGAGCACTTATGCTATATGCTCACTTTAATCATGCAAGTTAATACATGCGTATGTGCAAAGAGGCTCAAGCACCAATGTGCAAAGACTTTAAAGGACATACTTAACGTAATGTGCTGACTGGCACAGGCAACAGTGCATGGAGGCCGTTAAGTACAGTCCTACATTAGTGCTGTATGTAATCCTGTCACTCTTCAAGAGAAGAAATAAAGACGAGATATTTGCCCCAGGATCTCACGTATGTCTGTGTTTGCAGTGTGTGTGTGTGTGTGTGTGTGCTTCTGGGTTCTCATAGATTAGCGGGTTAAATTTAACCCGAGTTCATCCCTGAGTGTGCAGAATACTGGGATTATCCTCAACCTCATTGAGTAATGTTATGTTGGATGGGAGAGGAGGGGCCCATTGTGACAGTGGATTGGTTTTACATCACATTATGGGATAACGAGCCACATCCTCACAACATCCTCATCAAAAGACATGGCCAACAAAACATGGACACACTTTTCTTGTAAATTGTTAATGTTTTTTAAATTGAATGAAAATGGTGTAGGGAGAAGGCCATGTATGCCACAATTAAGATGCGTCTGCAAAATCACTCAAACTATCAGACAGCACTGTCAGTCCTTGTTTAGATACTTAAAGGTTTTCTATACAATATTCAGAGAATCAATATAGCAGCTGCCCCCGACCAACAGCGCCGTCACAGAAGCTTATGACCCACCCTGAGAACTGTTGATCAAAGTCAAACCATGAAAGAGAATATATAACCCAAAGTGTGGGAGGCAGCCTCATTGTCTTTTAGTATAACGTTTCTATATTTTTCGATGTACACACAGCTATTAACCTTTTTTTCGACATGAACTTGTTTTATAGCCCAAGAGATAAAGTTTTATAGCCGGTATCAGAAAAGCACAGAGGGCTTATTTTGTGCAAGCTATCTTCCCTTCTGAGGATGCTGCTGTGACACCGATCTTGTGTCAGTTTAACACCCTGTGCTCCCGATGGAGAACATCTGATTTAATGGGCACGTAAGCTGATCGTAGATCTGCGTCTGAGGCCAGCTGATACTCGGTGTTTCCCTCTGCTCACTTGCAGAGTTTAATTTAATGCTGTCGGGGGACGGGAGGCGCTCGGCTCGTAACGGTCAACAGATAAAGATGTATCAGATCAATACAGTAAGCTCTACTTGTAACCCCCCCCCCACACTGCTGGCATGTATCACTGTGGTATGATGGCGTGGTTTTATAGCCTCACAGACCCTGTGTGGGTATTTGTATACAAGCTGGCCAGGGAGCAGCTCTTGGCATCGGGAGTAACAAATGTCATTGATTGATGTGAACTTTAGAAAGCCTGTTTATCAGCATCTTGAAAGCTGCAGTGGCTTTATTTTTTAGTTCCGTTGTGTTTTTAGTTCTCTCCTGCTGAGTCTCCTTCATGGCTCCCTGCTGGCTTGAATTCACTTATCTTTCTGTTTTCTCTCCCACACTCACTCACCCCAAACCCCGTCTCTCTCCTTCCTCACGCTTCGTCTATCAGGCCATCTACAAGATGGTGTCATCTGTGATGAAGATGCCAGAGGATGAATCCACGCCGGAGAAGAGGACGGATAAGATCTTCAGACAAATGGACCTCAATAACGATGGTGAGAGGAGGAAATGGCAACATGGAGGGGTGAAGATGCAGAAGGGAGGAGGAGGGGAGGGAGGGAGGGAGGTAGGGATGGGTGGAGGGTGTGACAGTTTATTGACAATAACCTTTGAAAGTTGCTCACTTTACTGCACTCTTAGAAATAAAGGTGCTAACTAGAACCACATCCAGTTCTACCGCTTGTCTTCATAGTAGAACACTTTTTGGTTCCTGGTAGAACCTTTTATACAGGTTCCACCTGGAACACATTCAAATGGTTCTCCCTAAACCCAACATCAAGGGTTGTACCTAGAACCATCTGTGAATGGTTCCACCCAAAACCCTGGAGAGTCAAACCAGAACCTTTCAATCTTGCTAACAAGAACCCACCGAGGGGGTTCTACCGAGAACTCTTTTATATTGCAATAGTTTCAACGTTGTCATATAAGATTCATGTGTTCATCAATATAGAGACCTAGATACTTATATCATTTAATGGTCAACTTATGTGATCCAACATTAAATTGCAAAGTGCTTCAGATTGTAGAAGAATTGAGTCTTCGTGTAACGAGAGTCGTATTCCTCCAAAATAAAAGCTTTTTTCCCTGGTTTTCTCTGTCTCCGTCTACTCTGCAGGCAAATTGTCCCTGGAGGAGTTCATCAAAGGTGCCAAAAGCGACCCCTCCATCGTCCGGCTACTCCAGTGCGACCCCAGCTCGGCCTCCCAGTTCTGAACCCCTCGCCCTGCTACGACCCTTTCCCCCTCACCCTCTCTGTTGCTGTTGAAACAGTCACTCAAATCAATGCATGATGGTTCTCCTCTCATATCATCTCTTTTTTGTTCATTGTTGTGTGCGAGGATTGAGGCGGGATTTTAAGGAGGATAAGAAAAGCCATCACTATCATTTTGCTTTCATTTTTTTTTTTTTTTGATATTTGGGAAAACTGAAGGGACATGCGTACAGTTAACCACCAGGCGTCAGTGGTGTCCGCTAATGTTCCCGAATATCTCTCTCTCTCTCTCTCTCTGGAAAAATGGATTTCCAAGGAGCTCGTGACAAAGTGTGGATTTTTTGCAGGGTGGGGATTGCTGTTTGTCCTCCAACACACATGTACATCATGTATATACTGTATGTCTCTGTATATCACAAGACAAAGTTTGTCTTCGTGTATGGTTCACACACTCTCTGGCATTGAAAAGGCAGTATTATGTAGCGCAGCTTCCTGGTCTGATCTGAATGGGTGGTCTGGGTGTAGGTGGAGGGGGTGGGGGGGTTTATTGGGATTTTACTGCTATATGATCTTTCGCTGAGAAAAAGAAGGCCTGAGATCCCATTAGCTTTTTATTGATAACTACTGGCATTTTGCTGATGTTTTTTTCTTCTTTCATTTGTACATATTGTTTACCTCCTTCATACTGTTTTATTTATTCATTTTTATTCGTATTGTTGTGCTTTGAATTTGACCGTATTCCAGTTTACAGTGACAGAGAGAGAGAACATGTGAGAGGAGATTGATCTCTTTGGGAGTTGGTGGATTTGTTAAAGTGGAAGATTCCGAGGCTCTCGTGGCAGAAGCGGATCCCATAATGCTTTTGATCAACGACACCAGTAGCACACATCGTCTGAGCCGCCATGTGTTTATAAAGCATGGCTGTGCATTCGGTGTGAATGCATGTGGATATATGCACTGTGTGCCCGCGGCTAACTTCTACAGTATTATAATGTTGTGTTGTTTCTTAATTTGTAAGTATTTTGAAGTTCTTTAACAACGAGCAGTAAACTTCTGAGGTAGTCGTAACCTGTCACTATACTGCATGATCCTACGAACTGACTAAATCCACACAAACTGTTAACGCACATCGCCATCTTTTTGTAGCTCTGCAGCCTCTTCAGCATTGTACCCGGCGGAAATGATCGAGTATTTGTCTTGCTTTGGGGCCCCCCCCCCCCCCCCCACCACCCCTCAACCTCTCCCCCTTCCTCTGACAGACAGAGAACTCACTAAGGGCTCGTTCATCACTCTCTAGCTGAATGCTTTTATTACCTCCTGGATTAGTCTGCTTGCAGAGCAGTAAGATGAAGGGACTTGTTTCATGAGATACTTATTCTGATTCGAGTTTTCAGGGTTTCCAGACATACAGCAGTCAGATCAGTGGCCGCGTTTACACTACATTCATTTATTAGCCTAATATTTGGAGCGCCAAGGAAGTGGAAGACGTCGAGACACGACACCCAATCAATCTCTCCAACGCAAAGGGAAGACACGAATGCGACATCCTTCAGAATAGAATACCATGCACGTGTAAACACAGCCGCTGGTTGCAGGAATAGCAGCACCACTCCCGTGATTGTCAGGTCACTGTTGCCGTCTTCTGTTTTTTGAGGTTAACCACAAAACAAACTCCGTTTGTGAAGCAGCGAAGCATTGGGCAGACTGGGACAGTTATGCACTCATACATCATTCTTTTAGGAAGGGACCTTCAGGTTCTTTACTTCTATAGGCTGATGCAGTATAATGTAGAAGTGTTACGTGTTTAAAAGTGGTGGAATGTAATTAAATACATTTACTCGATTATCGCAGCAATATTCTTTTATGCTGCTTCATATTTCCGCTCTGCTACATTCCAGAGGGAGATGTACATTTGACTGCAGTACATTGACCTGATAACTATAGTTAGTTACTTTTTAGATTAAAATGTTACACTCAATACAAATCAGTTCATAAATCATATTGCATTCTTATAGATTAAACTGCCCCAAAGTATATAAAACAGTTCGTATTAGCTTCATTTTAAGGTTCAATGTTTAATCTATAATTTAAAAGTCCTTCTGAAAAGGCTTCGTTGAAATCATTTCAGGTGGTTTAGCAGCTCCACAAAGGTTTGGACAGACTTCCCTTGGCACTGAATGACGTCTCTGTCTGCCACGTGAGATAAAAACAACTCAGAGGGATACATCTCGTTTAGCTAGTTAGCGAAGAGCACCTGTTATAGCGGACTTAACCGACAAACGTGTGATTTATATCAGCCCAACACTTCACTACCTCACAAACTGAATTACTGTGTGGGCAAAGTGAACCTCCCAATGAGAGCTGTGCTGGTGCAGCTGCAGCCACACGACATTGGGCCTGACCTTAGGCCTGCCCTTGAAGTAACTTATTCCAAACATTTGCACAGGCGCTTCCTAATGAGCCGCACCTCTGCTGTGGGGATCTTATAGTGTCACTGCCTTCTGCTGGCAGGATAAGGAACACCAGTTGCTACCGTCTGATCCACTACAATTTAACCCCTTTTCTATTCTCACTGCCTCTGATGAACTGGTACCTTGTGTTGGATAAATACGCCGCATTCATTCTTTCTTTCCTTCTTCCTTCCTTCCTTCCCTCTTTTTCCTTGCTTCATATTTTTTTGTTGCATGAAAACCTCACGTGAGGATTGTCATGTTTGTTCCGTTGGACCTGAAAATCAAAATATACCTATGTGTTTCAAAGCTGCACGTGTGGACTGGTTTCTCATTTCTGATTATGTAAGGAGGTGGAGAGCGTTTCACCGCGGACAAGACTAATGTCCGGTCGGAGAGCTGAATATCTCTGTCATGCATTTGAGTGTCGCAGCCTGTAAAGATCCTCCGTAGATCCTTATTAACAAACCCTTAACAGGACGTGGCTGAATGTGTTTGCACAAACCTGTCAGGTGTCTACATGAGTGTAACCGGTCATTCCTGTCAGGTCACTCTCTGCTGCTGCCATCGCCACATTTTAAACTGAAATGTTTTCAGTGACAGTTCAGCTACTAAACACACAGGATAGATGCAAAACTTCAAATAAATACTTTATTTACGTGTCGACTTCACTTCGTTGAAAAAAATAAAAAACAACTTGCAGTACTAGTTTCTCTTGGCCTGTAAAAGCAGAAAAAAAATGCACATGCACTCTGTGCACTGCATGTCTTTACTTACTAGAACATTTTCCTATTCATACTGTACCTGCCTCCATTATGCGTGTACACCCGAACATTATAAGAATAGCTCCGCATTGTGGGAAATACACATTTTCGTTCTCTTACCGAGTTAACCAAGAAGATGGAAATGTCTGAGTGCTAGATATGAGGCTAGGGTCAGGAGGATAAGCTTAACCTAGCACGGAGACGGGAGGACAGCTAGTCCTAATTAAAATGTCCCATGTTCCCAGGGTCCCATATTCCTAAGGCCAGGTGACCCCGTGGTTTTTACGGGAAGTTGTCTGCTGTAACCATAATCATATACGGTAACTTCATGGAGTGGCCATAAGAAATCATTACTATTATTAATCAAATTGGAACCATATTGTTAATTAGTAGAGACTAGTTGTCTCCCCCTGCTTCCAGTCTTTATGCTAAGCTAAGTTAAGCAAGTCCTAACTCCAGCTACATGCTTAACGCACAGACATCATGAGTGACGTCAATCTTCTCATCTAACTCTCTGCAACAATGCGACAAAGTACATTTTCCAAAACTATTGTATCAACTCTAATCCTTGTACAGGGAACGATTTGTCTCATCCGTCCTAATAGGAATAATTTGACCCTCGTTACAGCAGAAATACAAGGACACACACTCGCATAACTGGCATCCTGCACACTGCCTGAGCCGCTGCTCAATAGGTTCATAGTTTAGAAGCACCGAAGTATGATGTTTCAATCCAAGTATTGTAGCTTGCACTACAGTCTACACACTCTCACAGCACTTCAAGATGCTCTAACATGTCTAAATCCAGAAGCTGGACCTTTCCAGCGTCGCCCTCTCCAGCAGTTGGTGCTTCTCTGCTGCCTTTTGCTGGCTGCCAACACGCGTTTCTTGCCTTCCTCTGTCTGACCTTTCTCTGTTGGGCTGGCGGAGGGGCCGCCTCTCCGAGGGAGGGAGACTCCGGTGCTGATGGGGAGGATGCTGTGGAGGTCTGCGCTGCTGTCTTGTAGGTTCGGTATTCCGTCTCGGAGGTTCGCGGTGACTTCGTGGAGGTTCAGTGTAGAATGTTGGAGGTTCAGTGCAGCTTCTCGGTGGTTCAGTGCAGCTTCTCGGTGGTTCAGWGYAGCKTSTYGGWGGTTYAGAGTAGCGTGTTGGAGGTTCAGAGTAGCGTGTTGGAGGTTCAGAGTAGCGTGTTGGAGGTTCAGAGTAGCGTGTTGGAGGTTCACGGTGGCTTCTTGGTGGTTCAGGGTAGCGAGAGGGAGCAGCTTCCTCCATCGGCCTCACCACATTGATCTACACAAACAAATTATTAACCATTAAGTCCAATTTTTTAAATAATGGCTTTATTGAAAGCCGTCTTATGCACCATCTAAAAGTTTACATTTTGAGTGGAAATCTCACCGCTCTGCCAAAGTCCCTGGTTCTCTTACTGTTCGGGTAACAAGGTAGACCCAGGAATGAAACGCAGACAGCGAAGCACCGGGCAGAAAACACCATCTGGATGACACAGGTCACGATCAGAGGCACCCAAAGGATCAGAGTGGTACTCTGGGGAGGGATGGAGGAGCGGAGTTAGTGGCAACTATCAGCTGGACCAAAGAAAACACAATCTGAGGCAAGAAGCAGCAGGGACACTGTGCGGTTAATGATGTGTTTCAGAACCTTATTATTCCTCAGACGGCTGCGGAGCAAAGACACAGCAACGAGTCAGCAATGTGAATAAAATATGTAGAGCAGAACGCATCAAAGTAGAAGTGCACGGAGGCAACTCAGAGAAGAAGAGCCGCTGTTTGTTAGGCATGCTGACTCACAGACTACAAAGAAAATGAATGGTAATAGTTGGGAATTTTCTTTGGAATGCATGATAAATTATGCAGGAAGCACAAAAAAAAAAAAAAGAACTTGCATAACCATCATTACTGCCTCTAAGCAGCAGCTATGAACATCAGAACCAGAAGCCCAAAACACACTTTCAGGTGATGTAATGGGCCCCCCGGCAGCCATATTGGATGGTCCTTTGCCAATAGTCAACTCTGAGAGGACAGCGTGGTCTGCAGTCTCAGCAGACTACAACTTAGTTACTTCAGACTAAAAGATAAATCTGGTTTATCTTTATTTTGGGTAATCATTTTTAAACTTTATTCGGAGGCAAAACCAAAACCAAAACAATAAATGCAAAAAATCTATTTCTTCATATTTTATATCAAAATCCAATCATCTTTTTTTCCCTGTAAAACTTAATGTGGGCTAACATAAGCTAGTACCAACAAATTCCACCCAATAATATCATGATATCCAACTATCAATCAATCTGCAACTTTTAGCGAATCATGCTACTTTCTAACCTCGCCCACTTGTTTAGCGGTCCAATCAAATGTGAAGGATTTGATTTAAATCCCTCTTGTAACTGTGCATCAAATGTTCCGTTTTCACTGGGAAAACATCACTTCATTCAGAAGCTGAAGACGCTCTAACTTCTGGTTTCACTGTTGGTGAACTGCAGCACACCTCACTTTTGCTGTATGCACTTTAATTTTAATTGGTTTGTTACTTCATGTGTCTTGTGATGACAGAATGTGCTGAAACCTCGGCATGACAGCAGTCATAATTGGATAATGACTTGAGTCAAACCCCACACACACACACACACACACACACTCGCTCTCACAGTAAATAAAACAACTGCTGTCCAGGTTGCACATCTCTCTAATGCTGTGTTTGAGTTATTAATGGCTGCAATCCGACACTGTACTCTGACCTAAAACCGACGCTGCATGCATTTTCAGTGGGCCCAGCATTAACGCCTGCGTCGAGTATAAATCCAGCTTAAGACAAAAGGTCACTTAAGTGACAAATTGTAGTGTGCTAGCCGAGCTACAATGCCAAAGTCGTGCTGATGTGTGGCTGCAGCTGTGAGGCTGAGCGGGCCTGACAGCCCATCTGTAGCACGCTGGAAGAGGACAGAGCCTGAAGTGGACAGACGGGGTCGGGTCAGCATTCCTGCCACCCAGCCCACCGGCTGCACAACGTGACTGAGTGAGTGATGGAAAAGACACCCGGCCTCACGCCGCACACCATCAGTGCACACACACACATATAGCCTCCGTGATGTGCAGCCACAGCGCTCCGTCGTGTTTGTGCCGCAGTGACGATGGTCAGCGTTTTGAAAGAGCCAGCTGCTGGAGAAAGAAAGGTCACAGTATCACGCCTTGATCTCAGCGTCCGTCGCTGAGCACGAATGCACTCACGTAGATGCGAGTGGGGTCAAAAGGACACTCGTTGGTGATGCTGGAGTAGCCGACGGCATCGGGGAAACGGCAGTGAGTCAGGAGGCTCCGCCCGCCGTGAACGACAGCCCTCACCACGGACACGGAGAGCCCGATGGCCGAGGCTGCCGCCGTGAGTGCCGCGGCCAGGCCCACCGTGAAAAGTGACCACATCTGTGGGAGGAAGAGAGAGGGAGAGATGAGAAACGCAGCGCTGGCTGTTGGGAAAATTAGGCAGAAGTACATAGATGAGAGGACAGCAAAGAATAAACAATATTAATACAGACGGAGCAAATTAGTCAGATTCAAATCTGCATTAAAACATTAGATATGGAAGCAAAACATTTTTCATTCGCTAAATTTGCTAAAATTAAAGTAAAAAAAAAAAAAAAAAAAAAGTAGGCCTATGAGCTTCTCAGTTCCTAAAGGATTCATAATGGCCTGAAAGACAGCTGGATGTAAAGGAGGCTGACGAGGTTTTATATTTCTCTCGAGGACACCAATTCCCACGAAAAGATTAAAACAAACAATGAATTCATCATTTTGCGAATTAGTTGATTAACAGAAAATGAATGCTGTAAATAGGCAACAACATATTTTTACTGTCATTTGAGTGACGTTTCCTATAAGCTAGAGTCTAGCTGTTTATTCAGTCTCTTTAAAAACATTTTCTTTTGAAACTACATGTTTGTAACCACTCTTTAAAGATTTACATCTATAGTAGGTAAAAAAAAGGCCACAGACAGAAGAGAGTGCTGCAGGAATGAGCCCTAAAGCCAGGAAATGAGTCAGCACTTTTGCTCTTCGGTTCCCTGGGCTCTAGTCGGTACATTTCTTTGACAGGTTTCTAGATAGAAGCCTGAAATAAGGTCTGTGGTTGACACAACATTACGAGGTTTGGATGTTTTATTCTACGATATAAAATACGTCAGTAAATATTCCTCTCAGGAAATTTTAAGCTTTTACTTTACTTTTACTAAAAGTGGATAAATAAGACGCCGACTAGTCCGCCTTCATGCGACATAGGTAATTTGTTTATAGCCTAACGTTTGCTTTTTACTTCTGGTGATTGCATCCACGCTTCAAAAATCCTTAAAGTGTTGATTATTTGTGAAGATTATCTTGCTGAACAAACCATTAGTAAGTATCAAAAACTTAGTTTATTTTCTGCAGTAATCCATAATCCAATGGAAACATCACATCTGCTTTTTGTCGAGGGAACCAGTGGGAAGCTAACCACCAGGGCCTACTAAAACCCATCGTCCCTGCAGAGGATAAGGATGTCTAAAAGCATCGAGAGCAACCAATAACAAGCTGCAGCATTACAAACCAAAGCTATCAGCTGTGAGCAATGATAATGCTAAAGTGGGTAGAAAAACAGTGACCCTATAAGTTTCCAGAAGGCTAGACATGTAGGCACAGGGAGAAATTAAAAATCACTCTGTGAGTCGAAACTCGATGAGAACAACAAGGCCTGATGCTGTGTGAGAGATTAGAAGTTGTAGTAGATTAGAAGTTGTAGTAGATTAGAAGTTGTAGTAGCCGACATGAAGGACTGTGTTAATATGACAAAAAGGGAATGTTGCGTTTACTTGTTGTTCATGCACTGTCATAGCTGGATGACTGCATAAGATAACAAGACCGATGAGGAGTTTGACCAGTTTACGGTTGCTGTGGCTAACAAAGGAAACGGGGAGTGGTTGGTCCGCCCGGGCTCAGCTCGGGCTCAGCTCGTCAGTCCCGTCCGAGCAACCCAACAGCTGGCTGAGTAAACAGAGGAGAAGCCGTTCTGCACGACTGCAGGGACAAAACACAAACTATTCCAGCTCTTCAGGTGCAGACTCGCACACCTGAGGTGACAGGCAGGAGCTCAAAGGTGCTTTTTTTTGTTTTGTTTCAAGTCCCCTTGACTAGATAGACTGAGACAAAAGCTGAGAATAAAAAGCATGAAAACATCAAAAGACAAAGCAAGTGTTTGTGCAGTGCAGATAGACAGATCAAAGTTAGCAGAGAACGAGAGAGTGAAGACAGTAGCTCTGTTTACAGGAAACATACTAACCAGGCCTCTACTCTTCTTGTTTTTAGACAGGACGATAGCCAGAATGCCGACAACAATTCCCTGCAGAGACGAGACGGACGAGATTCAAAGAATGTTCATGTTGACCACAAAATAAAATTAACATCATTCTCAGTCTCAGACGCACTCAAGGTAGCAACACGAGGGGGAAGTCAAAAGATGATTTCTCTCAACACAACTACAAGCATTTCAGATATGTCTTCAAGTACCTCCGTGTGCTTTGATTGTTGTTTTTACAAAGCCAGAAGAAGAAGAAGAACTCACAGAATCCTTTTAACTTTACATCTAACTCATTTTAGCAATTGGAATGATTCAGATTATCAGATGAATCTTTGAGTGATTCAAACGATTTTCTGCATTCTTAAAAAGGGGATCTACATATTAAATTTCCTATGTACATAAGAAAAAAGAGGTTTCTTCAAGGGCCGTTTGTTCAGGAAAGTGGTTTCACAAGAAGCCCTAATGACAAGAAGCCCAGAGAATCCTGCACTGTTGATTTTTGGATCAAGAACGTTTTCTGCAGACTTATGATCAATTCTAGCTACATTTTTAGATGCAAGTGTGGTCTGCAGGGTGCAGCCTCAGCCCTGATAGAAAATCCCACGACTTACCATCATAAAGTCTGCACTAATGCGAAAATTTTTGTGGTGTGTTTATTGCTCTGTTATTTTGTAAATCTAGTTTGAAGTAATGTGTACTACGAGTTCCTGTATCCTCCATAATGTTCCCCAGAGCTGCTACAGGTTCACGGTGGATCTCATGCACTCACCACGAGGCCGGAGGTGAGGGCGACCACGTTGGAGATGGCGTACTCCATGGCCCGGGCCTGCTTGTGGAGGTTGATGTGTCTGAGCACCACGCCGTGCATCAGCGCCCCTAACAGGAAGTTAACGTGGCCGATGAGGATCATGCTCAGACCCATCTTCATCAGGGTCTTGGGCTCCTCCAGGCTGGCACAACACAAACCTGGACCACAACAGAGGAGAGTGAATTCTCATGACGTGACATCATCCACGTTGTATTGATCAGAGGCAGAGTGAGGTCAAACGCACGGCGGAGATGACACTTGTATTAATGATTAGCTGCTGAGCACATAACTACAGTACAGGCTGTTCAGACGGGAACCGTCCAGAACAAGTCGCTCAAACGCAAAAAGAGTGATGCTGCATTTGACATGAAATTGAAATAGTAATATAGTAAATTAGCAATTTCTGCCTATATGGCATATATCAATAAAGATATGTATCATGATATAGCATGTTTTCTGGTAATTCAATAAATTATCACATGGCAAAGCCTATTTTTCTTTACTCCTGTGTGACAAATAGAGTATTTTCTCATTTAATTAAGAACTTTAGTGCAATATGTGTGTGTGTGTGTGTGTGTGTCTCTACATGCATGCACACAAATACAGAGTAATTAGATTAAGACAATGAAGAAGTATTACCACAAGCAAAATTCTTATCGCTTCAGAGTTTTGGAGAAAGTTGAGTTGTGTGCTTGTGATTATCGATTTAGACAACTTAATTGTGCGGCACGATGTGATTCCATTAGAAAGACGATAAATGATCACGTTGAATTATTGCTGGCACAACCTTTCTTTATTGTCTTAACTCAACGCACTGCTCTCCCATGACAGAGAACCTTTCAAATTAAAAAGATACATTTAGGACAAACATGTGTCTCGGCTTAATTCATAATCCAACCGCTGAAAACAATGAGATGGTACATCTGGTCTACATGATGATTAATATAAACCTACACATCTATGTGTGTGTGTGTGTGTGTGTGTGTGTGTGTGTGTGTAACATGGTCACTGCTCCATCCTCACAGCTGAATATGTCTCACTCACACATTCCTGCGTTCACTGAGACAAAAACACATGCAGACAATTTGCATTTGACATCAGCATTCACACTATTGTTCAGCCTCAGATACTTTCACCACGGGGACCAAAAACATACTTTAATTTATTTAAATTAACGTGGAGTATCAGGACTTTGATACGGGGCCTGCTTTTGATTCATCCTAGGAAACAACTACAACTTCAAAACTATTAGATTATTAATGCAAAGTTTACGTCATAGATCATCTCCGGACAGGTGTGCCACACCGAACAAACATTCGGAAAGTTTGAAACAAACAAACTGCTGCAGTCTAAATTCATTTAAAATGGAGTTCCCAGACACATGGAGCCTTTTACCTGCACCGGCCATCTCTGTTAGGTCACCATTCGGTTACAGTGACAGCGCGTCTCGTGCGTGGAGCTTATCCGCGTGTCCTCTTAACTCTCCAAACGATAAGCAAGCACCTCACCACTCTCACTCAGCGGGACAGACAGAAAGTAAAGTGACAACTTCTCACATTTTTCAAAATAAGATCCCATCATATTTTAGAATGTCTCAACGTATAAGTTTGTTTTGAAGTGCTTTAAAAGACCAGTTATTTAATTACCTCGAGCAATTACGTGCAGTAGGCTCAATGACAGCTAGAGAAACTTCCAGAAATAGCAAATAGTGCAATTGGTTCAACGAATAAAGAAAATAACCGAAATTCTGATTATGCTCGATTAATAATCTGCAGTAAATTAATATTTGTAATACTTATTTTCATTCCCCAAAATGCTCTGTCCACTTAGTTGTTGTTTTTCTCTGAGAAAACATTTAATGCCTTTATTTTGAAACCAACGTTGCTATTTGCCCGTTGCCTGTAGAATGTCTGCAACCTTTACACAGGTAAACGTGCACCTGTTAGCGCCTGGCTGCCTTCTGTTTGAAAAACAAATACAGTCATCTGCCTGTATTCATAAATGTTATGTTTATGTTTATTTGTCCCGTTATGGACGTTAACCTCTTCTACTAGGTACAGTGTCAACACCTGAATCAAATCCTGGAAAAAAACATGAGACACCTGATTACCAGATAAAAGAGCAGCATATAATATATACATTAGGAATGTTGTAGGTATGTATAGTTGCCTCAGCAGTACACACATAATGCACAACAGTTGAACTCTGGGAGGGATCATTGACAGGTTTTCTGGAGACTTTCACATCCGTCGCATGAAGTAGTGTAGTGTAGTGAGCCTGTAGTGCCACCAGGTGGAGAAATGGCGCCATTAAAGGAGGAGAAGGCAGATCTTATCCATGCTGTGGTTTTTATTATGTAGTTGAAAATATTTTGTATATATATATATTTATATATATATATATTTAGTATATTTAGTGAATACAAGAAACAAATAATGTCAGTTTTGGTTATTGTCAAATCATTCAGCTTTTTTTTGCTACTGAAATCATTATTACACTTATGAAATTTTCTTTTAAATATCATTACAGAGCATAGGACTGTTTCTTACAATACAACATGATATTTATATAGAAATTATACATAAAATTACTTTTTAAATAAAAATACCCTCAAAGGGAAAAAGGATTGTAAGTCAATTAAAGGCATAACAACAAGTATTATGACGCGAGAGAGGACTTGCAGTCCAGGTTCGGGTGGACCCTCCTCGATGGGGTCTGGACGCTGCCTCTGTGTTTGAGGGTCACCACCCGGAAAGCAATCAGATAGAAGATCTCACAGATGTTGAGCACCACGCACACGATGGACGCCCCCACCATGAAGTAGGTGAAAACGGTCTTCTCGGTGGGCCGGGATATGTAGCAGTCCACCAAGTTAGGACAGGGCTTGACGTCGCACTGCACCTTCCTGGGTAGCTTGAAGCTGTGGTAGATGTAGTGCAGCAAGTAGAGGAAAGTGATCTCGAAGGTGGTCTTGATGAAGAGGCTCGACAGGTAAGTCCACCACAGACCGCCATGCTTTTGGCCCGGATTGTTGTACAGCCGGGTGTCCTCGCCGTGCTTGGCCCGGTACTTGCGCTCCCGCTCCTCCCGGTAGGCCACGTGCAGCACCACCATTAAGGACGGGCAGGTGACGAAGATGAGCTGCAGAGCCCAGAGGCGGATGTGGGAGATGGGGAAGAAGTAGTCGTAGCAGATGTTGGTGCACCCCGGCTGGCGGGTGTTGCAGTCGAAGTGTCCCTGGTCGTCGCTCCAGACCCGCTCGGCAGCCACCACAAAGACCAACACCCGGAAGACGAAGACCACCGATAGCCAGATGCGTCCAAAGGCAGTGGAGTACTTGTTGACTCCGCTAAGAAGACCCTGGAGGAATTTCCAATCCATGAGTTCAGCTTCGATCGGCTTCTTTTGAGGCTCTTTAGAAAGATTTTAAAAACTGGAGCGCTAGAACACAATGAAGAGACAATGAAAGAGTTAGGCAGTTACTCAGAGAAACACAAGGTTTTAAATGGGAAATTTACCCCAAAATCAAAAATACATGTTGCCGAGTGTTGGAGATATCGGCCGTAGAGACGTCTGCATTCTCTCAACTATAACGGAACAACATGGCACTCAGCTTGTTAAGCTCAAAGATCCCAAAAAATAAAATAAAAACTGAAAAAAACAGAAATCGGGACCCGGTTGTTCAAGATAATCCACAGACCTTTTTGTGAACAGTTTTCATGTATATAGTTCCAACATGAAACTGCTCACAAAAAGGTCTGTGGATTATCTTGAGTAACCGGGTTATGGATTCTGGAAAGAGACATCGCTGAGGAGTTTTTTAAACGTTTTTCTTTTTGGAACTTTGAACACCGCAAGCCGAGTCTACAGCCAACATCTCCCAAACTAGGCAACTCTCAAAACAATCTAGATCGATAGATAGAACTACAGGTAAGAGGGTAAATGTGTATTTTTGAATGTCCCTTTAAAATCAGCCTTGATTTAGCTAAATATTCTATAATCCCTTCCAAATAATTCATTGCGTACTTAACGCAGTACTTCTCTTTTCCTATTAAACCAGTTCTTTGGCAGCTATAGAACCTCAATCCCCCTCTCCTAAATATGACTCTTGAATACTTAAATTGCTCAGCTTACCTTAAGAAAACCACTCAGTCCATTGTGTTCAGATGAGGAATTCTCTGGACAGGCAACCTCTCTCCGACAGTGGGTATCGTGTATTAACTGTCCACAAGAAACCACTGTTGGACATTATCAGGAGGTGTGGCTACTTCTTTGGCATCCACCCAAAATGTACCTTTAAACCTCCAGCTACTTCCTGTCAGCATTCATTTATCTTACACTTGTTAAAGTCACCTTTACTGTGACAGTTGTATTGTGACGGAGTGCCGATACTTTGAATGGGATACTGTCCAACAAAACAGCAAAACACACATCAGGGGTTCCACCGAACGAGGAATTTGTTTGCAGATGAATACAGGTGATAAGGAATATCAGGTAGGCCTTACTGGAGACACATGTAGGTGTGGCTGTCTGCTCTGATCACCACATTTCTCAAGAGGTGACTTTGTATCAGCTCCATTAGGCGGCCGTTATGCGGAGATATGCCCCTTTGTATCCTTAAATCTGGATTGAAACAGGGTCACCACCTAGCATTTGTTTGTGCAAGCACTCCGGAACCATTTGCACTCAAATACACCCGAGATACGGAGCCCCACTATCGCAAAATCAGATACAACGAGCGTTTTGCTCGTTCTTTTTCTCAGGTGAGATTGGTACACTCGGTCTTAATCTAATCTCGGCCTGCTGGTCTGAAGGATTGCAGGATGTGGTCGATTGTCAATAATGTTTCTCCCATCAGTAACCAAGCGTTGATCATTTTGTGCCCATTTGGAAACGTCACGATGTGTGTTTTCTTCCGATTATTTTTGAACATGTTGTACTCCACCATCTACATCTCTATTGGTTCATCTAACTCTGCACTGCTGCACCCTGCATGCTGTAGGTTCTTTAAAGAGCCGAACACACAGTTGATAAAGCTCTCGCTCTAAAAAATGACCTCAACAATATTCAGCTAATCAGTCTAAAGGTAAGATTTCTGTGGCAAAGCAAAATTTCACAAGATGGTTGTTTATTTTACAAAATATCATCTTTATTTTCTGGTTCAAGTGAGTCCGTTTGTGTTAAAGTACACACACGGCAGCTCTCACGTCTCAGAACAAATTAAGCAGTTTTACAGATAACAAAATAATCTCAAGTAACAAATATATTCTTAGAAATAGTCAAATGACAGTAAATCCCCTTTAATTTATCAGTTATTTTAGATCAGAAGCCTTTAAAAAGCCAACCGCATTATGGGACAAACACATTACACCATTTTGATGAAGAAAAGAAGAAACAGAAAATAGGACATGACCTTTATAAAAACATTTTCTTCAAAACCACGGACATTTTGCTGATAAATGTGGCCAACAGTACAAAAGCTACCAAACATAGTTCTATATTCCCCCAACATGTCTCTCAGGAGACTGCTATGCTGTACGCTGGGGCTGAGCTCTCGTTGTCCACCGTCTTCTCCGGGAGCGGCTCCTTGAACGCAGAGTTCTCCTTCCCGGTCAGAGGAGTTCTGACCATCATGAAGGAGTTCTCCCTCACCGAGCGACGTTCTCCTTGGCAGCACTCCCAGAACCTCTTCCCGCACAGGTAGAAGATCTCGATAAGCGTGAGGAGGATGCACACGAAGCTGGTCACCACCATGAAGATGGTGAATATTTTCTTCTCCGTGGGCCTAGAGGAACACAATGGTCACATAGTCTAAGATTAACATTTCCAGTTCAGCCATTGAGACTCCAAGATCTGTAACTATGAACCTTGGAGGTAAACTTACCGGGCGATGTAGCAGTCCACCACATTGGGACACGGCTCCTCGTTGCATTTCACCAGCGGCGGGAAGAACGTGGCCTCGTAGATGTAGAACAGCAGGAAGACAAACACGCCGTCCACCAATATCTTAAACAGCAGGCTGAAGAAGTAGGTCCACCACAGGCCCCCTCGCTTCTTCCCTGTGTGGCCATACAGAGGGACACAGTCCTCCCCGTGCTTCAGCCGGTGCTTGCGCTCGCGCTCCTCTCGGTAGGAGACGTGGAGCGTCACAAGGAGGGACGGGCAGGTGACAAAGATCAGCTGCAGGGCCCAGAGGCGCGTGTAGGAGATGGGGTAGTAGTGGTCGTAGCAGACGTTGTGACAACCGGGCTGCCGGGTGTTGCAGTCGAAGTCCTTCTGCTCGTCACCCCAGACCTTCTCGCAGGCCACCAGGAAGACCATGAGCCGGAAGATGAAGACGATGGCGAGCCAGATGCGGCCGAACGCCGTGGAGTATTTGTTCACCCCGCTGAGGAGGCCCTCGAGGAAGGCCCAGTTCATGGTGTTGTTTCAGATGTTCTTTTGGACCACCTTGAAGAAGGAAAAGGAGGCACCAGAATGCGGCAGAAGGCTCTCACACAAACTGAACTCAGCCTTGCACGAAGGCTTTTTAATAGAGCACCTATTACTGCTGCCTTCTTGGCACAGGTCGATGGGGAGGGAGGAATATCGAGGAGAGCAAACATGGACTCATTCCTCAGCTGGAGTCACTAGTGGAGCTGGTTGATAGCAAACACCTTGTTTAACAGGAGAGAGAGAGAGAGAGAGAGAGAGAGAGAGAGAGAGAGAGAGGCAGGGAGATTGCTGGATACTTTAATTCACACAATGAGGTTGCTGTTCAGGGTGCTGCAAGTTAAATATTAAAGAGATAGTTTGACATTTTGGGAAATACCATTATTTGCTTTTCTTGTTGAGATTTCGATTAAAGATCAATACCTCGCTCACATCTTAAATATAAGCTACAGCCATGAGCTGACCAGACTCTCTACAAAGTTGGAAAAAATGAATCCGCCCACCAGCACCTCTCACCGGTGGGCAGATTTCATTGTCTATAGCAGATAATTGATTAATTCAATTGATTTTTTTTCCTTTCAATCATGAACATTTAAAAAGAACGATGTCAAAGCATCATAATAAAAAATAACACAATAATATGATTATTAACACATCATTAACATTACATTACAATTGTTATATAATATACAGTATGACAATTACATCATAGAATTATATGTTAATCGTCAGAGGTGTATGAAAGCACAATTGTGCGGCTGTTGGAATCTTAAAGGCACGTGTTTGTCATGTTGGAGGCACGCAGATGAACTTTAGAGGTACGAACGAGACGGTTACTACCGGGGACAAGCTCTACTCTAAAAGATATAAAGGTAGCGTCTGGTTCTGGGAGTGCATCCACTTGGTCCCTTCAGCTTCAGCACACGTAGTTATTCAGCTGGTGTTGCACTACATTAGCAAATGCACATATTTAAACTAAGAAGGGGTTTGATAGACGATGGAATTAAAAAGTATCTACACTGTAAAGAGAAATCATCATAGTGTTACAGTAGTACAAACAAAGCTTCAGTACGAGTCAGTAGCTATACTTATAATGGCCTATGATCATAATTGCTGTTTTCGACTGTACATTTGACTTCATCGGTGATGATGTGGCACAACATGCCAATGTTATAAACAAAAGGGATCAATAACAAAACACATCCACTGCGTTTTATTGTAAATCGGACGATTATGAGGAGTTCCTGGGCAATCCCGCAGCATTTCATCTGGTGAAAAACCCTCAGCAGTGGGATTAAAAGTATGCTATTGATTTAAAAGATGCTATTATCATTATTATTTTAATCAGCATTATTGCCGACATCGATTTTCATATAACTTCTTCAATAAATGCTTGCAAATGAGCTTATATCTGCAGACAAACACACTTATGTGCTTGGTTGTTGCTGCGTCGAGGCAGACAGATTTAAAAATATACGTTTTAATACCTGAACAAGTAAAAAAAATAAACTACTTATATTGTGAAAATGTTTTTATTTTTAAATTAAAAATATTTGGTCAGGTTTATGAATAAACCAGGTATGAATAAACATGACCAAATAAAACTATAAACTACTTAAATTATGAAAATAGAGTGCCACTAATGCTTAATTAACTAGATGGGCTATTATGTCTCCTATGAGCATCGTTATTAATTTTTTTTTTTAATTTTAAATATTATTTCCAAATATTTTTTTTACTTTCATTTTTGGCACATTGTTATAGAAGCCAATTTCCGCAAGCAAAAAAAAATCACTACAAAATTAAATAAATAAATCATTTTATTCTTTTTTTTTTTAGTTTACAAAAAAATACAATACATTTTTTTTTTTTACTTAATTTAATTTTGTAAATTTAAAAAAAATAACTTTATATTTTTTTTTCGCTGACGTAAATGGGCTTCAATACATTGCTGTTATTGGTTAGCTACGTAATTTTAGTAAGTACAGTATAACCGGAAGTCATAATTGTAATTTTTGCTAGCTTGACAGTGGTCATAAACTGAGACAGACTCCCAAAGACAAAATGACCCCGCACCGGTCACCCTCTGCGCGTTAATTCACTGTCACCTCCGGACCCAGGACTTATATTTCTTTGGAGAGGGTTTAGGGGGAAACCCGCCACTTTCCCTTCAGTTTGCATCATCTCCGCTCTCCGTCCAGCCCCGGCTGCGGCTGTCTCTCCACAGCAACGGGAGGTAAGAGAGAGCTGCTCCGCTGCGGTGGGACGATCCGCCGCTAGCTGTCGGCTAACTTAGCTTAGCTAAGCGAGCTAAGTCAGTTAGCATCTGGCTGTGTCCCAGCCAGCGAGCTAAGTCAGTTAGCACCTGGCTGTGTCCCAGACAGTCCAACCTACCGAACCAGATGTTTGCTTGCCAGCCACATTTAACTGTAAATGTTTCGCACATAGCCGCCCATCTTATGTAATGTCGATGTAACTTCAAAAGTGGAAGTTTTAGATAAGTTGTTAGCCAAGATAAAACAGACTAAAGTGTAAATTTAGCCAAAATCCGTAGTAATGTTTTATATGTCCTTCAAAATAAAAGCGCAAATGTACACTGATTTTTCATAAAAACAAAGCTACACAAGCAAATCTACTTAGTTGCATCCTGTCATAGAGTTACATTAGAAGTGTTGTGTTTCTCCAAATATTTCACGTACAACTCTTGCCAAGCTTTGCATTAGAACCGAAACAGCGAGCTTTATTAATTGTTTATAATGTAAAGTATATAACTATAAAGTTTAACTTTCAAACAAATGTACCCTTATCACCTAGGTAAGTTACTGTAAGGTGGTGGCTTTTTCTGCTGGCTCACTTATTGTAAATACAATATGTATTTATTTTGGTTTAAGTCAGGTACTTGTTATTAAAGAGACGTTGGAACGATCAAAAACGGGAGTTTGTACTGTTGCTCTTATTCTGAAGGTTACATTGCATTACTTCCGCTGTCTATACGTCACGCACTTGCTAACTTTACACAACAAGGTAGCGAGCAGCTATCGATGTGAGAGGCTGGTGCTCACGGGGGAACCAACCGGAGTTTGACGGCGTTAGCTTAGCCAGCTATAGCCTGCTAGCGGAGTCATCTGCCTGTTGTCGGGTTTTTGCCAGCATGCTAACAATGCTAACAGGGGCCGCTTAACAACCGCAACACACTGCAGCAAGTCTCCTCTGTCCCGACTCTGCAGAGGTCCAGCCAAGCTGAGCTCCGCGGAGCCATGCGACAGTGGTGCGTCCCCGCCGCGACCCCTCGCACCGAACCACTCCCGGGGCTCCTGTCTGTGTCACCTCCTCCACCGGGAGGTAAGATAACCGGTTTAACTTTAACTTTTTTTTTTTAAAGCGAGAGCCAGCTCGCTGCTTTAGTTCTGCGTCTTTGTTGGTTTTGCACATAAATAACTCACAATATTACCAGTGTGTGCAGACATACTGTAGCTCTGTAAACACTCCACATTTCAAACCTAATTCTCTGTATCTGGCAAGTTAACTTTGTTAACTTTGTCCTAAAACTATTGGATTTGACACATTTTAGAAAATGAATCTTTCTGGTGAATTCGGCATACATCCCATTTAACAAGAGCAACTTTTTTAAAGGTAGTTCTGTTTGTTTGAGCCGTGTGTTTAGGTGTAAACTATTGATGGACAAGGTCACTAAATCACACCTGTGCAGAGTAAGTCCATCAGATGGGTATTTAGTTATGTTGTCCCAGATGTCTGAATGAGTTTACTGTGATCTTCACACAGCAGCAGCAGCAGACTTTATAATTGATGGAGAAGGCTTCAGACCCTGCACATGACAGGCATGTACAGGACATGAAGGGATGGATGGATGTGACGGGACCTGATGTTAGGTTATGTATGCCAGGGTGATCCTACTTTAATTCCACCCTGGACAAATGGAGCAAGGTTAGCCCCAAGTGTCTGTGCCAAGTGTTTGAAAGGGTGCCAACATTTCCAATGACCCAAGAGCATCCTCAGAGGAGAATGCAGTGTTCACTTTTACTCAAAGTTCTTTGGTATTAGCGTAACTAAAATCATTTAATTTGATTATCATTTAAAGCCTTGTAGTCGAGATAAATAAACTCCCAACAAAGGAAGCGTCGTGTTTGGATTCAGCTTTAAATGTTTTTCATCTATTAATAATCCTTTTCATCTTTTATCAGTATGTCTGCGGGTTCCGAAATCGTTTGCGACATTTTATCTAAATTTAAGACCCATCAAAGGTGGAGATAAATATAGAGGTATATGTCTTGGTAACACTTTGTGCTGTTTATCTGGTGAGAAATCACCCGAAGCTACAGACCTTTGGGGTATTAATAGGGCTTAAGTTGGTTCGTGTTCACCTACAAAATCGGTCTTGTTTCCTTCAAAATGCCAGCCTAAAATTATTATTCTTATGATGTCTGCAGATGCCAGGATGGAGTGCTGTGAGGCGGAACCGCGCTACACCATCGAGCAGATCGACCTCCTGCAGCGCCTGCGTCTGTCCGGCATGACCAAACCTCAGATCATCCACGCTTTGGAGTCCCTGGAGAGGCTGGACCCGGACCACCGCCCGTCCCACTGTGACTCTCAACGCGCCCCGTCCAACAACAACACCCCCGCCGCGGCTGCCCCGGCCCCCTCTTCCTCCTCGTCCTCGTCCTCCTCGCTCTCCCTAGCCTCCGCCACCACGCAGACCTCCGGCCTGGACGGCGCCGCGCTGTCCCCCAGCAACAGCTACGAGGCCTCGCCTCCGCCCCTCTACCCTCCCAGCGTGGCCGTTCAGCGGTCGTTCAGCTACGACATGATGGGAGAGGAGGAGTGGGACCTGGAGGAGAAGGTGGAGGAGTACATGAGGTGAGGAACGGTGGCGGAGCTCACGGTTATCAGAGAGAATGGTCGAGACAAAGAGAGACTATTATAACACCAGATAATGACAGCTACCCTCCCCTGAGGCGCAGGCTTATTCTCCAGAATTTTAGTGGAGTTAATTCAGGTCAGGTCTTTAGGGACGGCTGGGAGAAGAGAAGCATCAGTGAATAAGGTTAGTCAGAGCAAAGGCTGGTGTTTTACCCACCACGTAGTCGTTCTAATGCCGCCATGGCTTGTTGTTGCTTTTGCAGGAGAGACAGCAACCTGGTGAAAGAAGAGATCAAAACGTTCCTCAACAACCGCAGGATCTCTCAGGCAATCGTGGGCCAAGTTACAGGTACTGTGTTTGCTCTGTAAAGCTAGTGGGCAGGTTTTATCTCCCACAGTCTCATGATGGAGTTGAGTGTGATGTCCCGATGAGGATTGATTCTTGATTAAATAAGTAGAAAACACTTTTTCTGTGTATGTAATCCACTAAATTACAATAGGAAACCTAACCGTCTGCTAAGCTAACTGGCTAAGATGAAGGTCACCGTCTGACTAAACATGAACAGAAAGAGAAGTGTGTGGGACCGACAACACCGTCTTTAGATTCTAGAGGTTCTGGAGTGAGGGTGAGAGATGTGTCATCTCTGCTCTCACTGATGTTAAACAGGAGATGATAAACTCTCCTGCTGAAACCCAGAAACAGAAGATTAATCGTCGGCCATTTTGATAACTTATTTATAGTTTAAGTCTGTCTCGCTATCCAGCTTCTCAAAGTTTCTCTGTTTTATATTATTTAAATGAAAAATAAGTCATATTGGGATCCAAGGAACTGATGAGCATTTTGCTGAAATGTTATGTCTTAAAAGATAAATGAATTAATCAAAATATAACTGACAGATAAAACCAATCAGCTAAAGTCAACAACCCTTTGTTATTTAGTTTCTTCCAAAGATAAAACTGAACTTGACATGTTTTTTTGAACCCTTTTTAAAATGACTTATTGAATATAATGCTGAAGGAAGAACAATGCAATAGCTCAGAGCAGGTCGGTAGAAACGAGCTTGTGGCGCCCGCAGCATGGCTCCACCTCGAGGCAGTAAATCGTGAACTACAAGTAGCAGCATGTTGTCAAAGTACTGCACCAAATCACGTGTCCTTAATTAAGGTATTGATATTGGGGAGGCTTTATTAGCTCAACAGGAGCTGGCTCACAGCCGATCCCCACGGTCCAGATGAAATGAATCGATGTCTTTAATGTGTGAAGATGACAACATGCCCCCCCCCCCCCCCCCACCCCCCAACGCAGGCATCAGCCAGAGCTACATCTCCCAGTGGCTGCTGCAGCAAGGCCTGGAGATGAGCGACTCCAAGCGCCGCGCCTTCTACCGCTGGTACCTGCTGGAGAGGAACAACCCCGGTGAGTCTCCGGTAGCAGGCAGAGAGTCGGGGGGGGGGGGGGGGGGGGG